>NW_022589732.1:1989036-2393143 GCF_004348235.1 Phoca vitulina
AAAAAAAAGAACCCAAACAACCTCACACTGGAGCAGGAACCAGTCGGTGTATTTCCTCAACAGAATATGGACGACATGAGCTTGTGTGACAGGAAATCCGTTGTCACCACGGAGAAGTCTTTCAGGCTAATCCAAAGTAAACGTCAGCAAATACAAATATTGAGTCTAGTGTATTTTAAACCTATGCAGGACATCCAGTAAAACGTCACATAGGCGATTTGTGCCCAGGTAAAAATTGGGGTCTTCAGAGTTAAGTAACAAAGGGGATTTAAGATTTCAGTTTGAGATTACCAAACCTAATGGCTTCCTTTTGGCTTTTTTGCTAAGGGAACTTCATGTCACTGAACTATAAGGCAGTCTCCTTAGCTCCAAGTGGTTACGGAAGGCCTTCCCAGCACTTAGAGTACTTCACTCTAAAAAACCTCATAAGAAGAACCTCAGTTAAACTATTAATTACTATATTAATTGACACAAATTAAATTACTTTCCTTACTATTTTTTTTCAATAGATCTAACTGAAACAAATAAATATAAGAAAGATGACTCTTGCCATGATTTTCAGTTAGCTTTCCAAAACCCAAACAAGTTCCAAATGGTTTGGATAAAACCCAGTATTTATGATCTACTTCAATCAAAATCTGAAAGCTTGCAAGTTTCCTTATTACTGATTTTTATGAAATGGCATCTTATAAACCAAATCAAATGTGGTTTGTTTCTTTAATGGTGTATTTGCTCTTTGGTGCTCTTGTCACTCTGAATACCAATAACCTATGGTTAACAAAACAATCTTTTTTTTTAATATATATGTATTTTTAAGATTTTATTTACTTATTTGACAGAGAGAGAGTCAGTGAGAGAGGGAACACAAGCAGGGGGAGTGGGAGAAGGAGAAGCAGGCTTCCCACTGAGCAGGGAGCCCAATGTGGGGCTCGATCCCAGGACCCTGGGATCATGACCCGAGCCAAAGGCAGACGTCCAATGACCGAGCCACCCAGGTGCCCCAACAAAACAATCTTTCATCAGAAACCAAGCGATACTTTTAAAAGAAAAACCCTAAAATATGTACCTTATGGAATAAGCCACCAAGCTCATTTTATACTTCATGCTTTTCATTTGAAATAGGTAAATGATTCCCAAAATGGCATAGTGCTTTGATTAGCAATATCATTAGGATGAGTTACAGTTACAACAACTGTTTTCTGAGTGGAGCATGCTCTCACACTCTCTACATATGCCAAAGAAACAACATTTTCACACGTTACCTGGAGGCCCACTCGAATTCTTTTGGTTAAAGCACCCTCTGGGAAAGAAGCCTGGACAAGGGGCACAGTGGTGCTGCTCAGAATTCCGCCTTCAGGACCAATCTGGTTGCTTTCCTGCTTAATCCTAGAAACCACGGCAAAATACTGGGGGAAGTCCTTTGTGATAATCCTACAGATCCGCTTCTTCCCTAGCTCTTCTGGGCTGTCAAGTTCTGAAAAGACGAATGAAAAAGCCATGAGAGTAAGCCTATCTACTTAATACCTTAAGATAAACTGATGTGTAATTTTGATAGATAAAATGACTTATATCCAGTAGTCTCAACAGAGTTTCTATGATGGAGAGAAAGCGACAGTGACTTTAAAAATAATATAAAGATTTGTAAAGATATTATAAAGCTATTCATATACGGTATTTGTAGAAAAATATTTCTACCGAAGAGGAGCAAACATCTTCAAAAACTGAAATTTTACCTCATATGAACAGAGCTCTACTCTTTAAGAAGAGAGACCTCATTCTGTGATTATTTACAATAATCTGCCCTCAAACTGCCAAAGTAGGAATGAGTCAGGAAAAAGCAGGGCCTCACAAGAAAGTGAGTAAGGATTTCAGGATGTCTGAAAGGCTCTAGAACTTTATTTGAAAACCTCTTTAAGATATTTTTAAATTGTCCAAATGATTAATATTGTCATCACCTATTTCTGTCTACGCACCGATAACCCTCACGCATCAAACTCAACCTATCCACAAATGGATACATCTTTCCTTCTGTCCACTTCCAAACTTAACTTCTTCCCCTTTATACTAACTCTGGTAAAGGGCTTACAGTTTTCTAGTCCTCCTGTCCGATAGTTTGACTCACTTTCCTGGATACTTCACATCGAAAGGTCGAAGTCCAGCTGATTCCACTGTGGCAAAGGCTTGTTGTCTTGCCAGCCCCTGTCTGAGCCCTCTTTGCCTTGCCTGGATCACTGAGTCACCTCCTAACCATCTCCCTGCCACTCGCCTCTCCTTATTCCAACTCATCCCCTACAGTGCAGCCAGATGGGTCTACTTCCAAGAGCCAGATTTTATGCAGAATGCTGGTTGGTTTAACTGAAATAAACAATTTTTAAAATCATATGAAATAATAAATATTTGAGATTAGCCAAGAGTATTTTGGAAAAATAGCTTTATGAGGGAGAATATATCTTATAAGATTTTAAAACTTATCTAGAAGTATCATAATAAAAGTTATATGGACAGACATATAAAAATATAAGAAATACATATATAAGATTAGACAAAAAAGTCAGAGGGATAAGAACAGAGCAAGAAATAGATTTAAATTTATACACGTATATACACATACATGGAATATATGTAAGTCCAAATGTATCTACTTTTATATATTATATATTATGTATTTAAATGAATATGTTTAAATCAAAGTCATATATTTAAACTTCAAATCAGTGGGGGAAAGAGCGCTTATTTAAGATGGCATTGACATACATGAAAATCTATTTGGCAGAACAGAGCTAAATCACTACATCTTATTACATATAAATACAAATTCCCGCTGGATAAGAGACTTAAGTACTTAAAAAAATTAAAACATTACCGTAAAACAATCGAGAGAGTATGTTTCAGCCATGGTTAGGAGAAATTTTTGTATTCAAAACTGGAAACCCAGGAGCCTAAAAGGTCGTTTTGACTATAAAAATGTAAAGTTTTCTATGGCAAAAATAGTTAGCTTGAAAGACAAAAGGGAGACTAGGAAAGATAACAGCTACATGGGACACACAGCACCTACGAGTTGACAGAGATGACAGATGGGCCAACAGAAAATGGCAAAATACTGCAAATGGGCAATTCACAGAAGCTGAAAACTGGTCAGAAAAACATATATTAAAAAGATCAAATTTAATAATTTGCATGGAAATACCTACTTAAACAAGATATGACATAAATATTTGAGACTAGCCAAGGGTATTTTGGAAAAATAAATTTGCGAGGGAGAACTGGAAGAATCATGATAAAACAGTTATATGGAGACATTGTGAGGGTGGGGGAGGGAGAGGTTATTTAAATATGATGATCAGGAAACACCTCTCTGAAGAGGTGATAATAGGTGAGAGATGCGAGGGAAGGAGGGAGCCAGGCTGGAAGTGACTGATTGGTATAAAGCATATAAAGTGAGGAAAGAAGCAAAGATGCAGAGCAAAATGCATAGTCTGGTCCTTTTTAGGGAAATGTGTAATCTGCACATTTATATACTTTTATAAGAGAAATTTGTAGAAGAGACATTCTAGGCCACTGGCAACTGGTCACTTCAGAGGGATGGGAGGTGGGGCTGGAGGTGAGGAGATGAGAAGACAGTGGGTTTACATAGTTGGGGTGGTTTTGTTAACAAAATAAAGGGGAAATTCCCAGACTTCAGAGAGGGGTGTTGGTTGTTTTTGTTGTTACTCACATAGCCCTCTCTTCAACCTCTGATACATACAGTACACGTCCTACCATTTTTTAACTATGAACATGTCTGCCTCCTTCATCGCAGGACTGAGATCATGGCTTATTTTGAGTAGAAATTTATAGAAAGGTAAGGTGGATGGTTAGATAACTGGATCAGTGACATTTTCTCATTTTACAGATTAACCATCAAACTCTGAGGTGGGAAGACCAAATTAATTGGCAAATAGGAGAAACAGGGTTCCACCCAGACCAAAATGGAACTGGAATTTGGTCCGTTTTGCTTCCTGACCATCTGCTTCTCCTCTGCTCTGTCCAAAACCAAATACTGAGTTTCTAGTGAAAGAAAAATAAAAGAAAACAAAGGCAAATTATTAAAGAAAAAAAAAGGTTAATATAGAAAGACAGGAAGGAACTAAAGAGTTTGCTCAGGAAAATATTCTGGGGAAGTTTTCACCTATTCAGCAATTGACAAAATAAAAGTTTTCCATACAGAGCAGATATATTTCCCTTCCCATGGTTTGGCTTATTTTAAAAAGTCTGAGTTCCCAGAGTTCATAATTCATGCTGCAGCTGAGAGAGTTCTGATCATTTGTTTCAGTTGCTGTGCAGCCCATCAGCCGCAGCTAAGGAGACATTTTTTTACATCAGCCTCAAACTTGTGATCATGTTCTCCTTTAGAAATAGCTTCGGACTCCACAGAGTGCAAACAATTTAAGAAGACTCCACTGTGAAATTACAACCTTCCAACAAGACAAATTTCCTGAGTCTGAGTGTAACAAGCCGTGTATCCTGTGAGTATGACATTTACTCAAGATCAGTATGGGCCTACGGGGGGCAGCGAGGCACCTTTTGGGGGACTTGGGGCAATACGTGCTTCTTAGCCGTTTGTGTGTGTGTGTGTGTGAGTGTTGTACGTACATTTGTGAGGAGTCAAGGGGGAGACAGCCATATCACCCCTGGAACCTGTAACAGTGAGGGACTGGGAAGAGCGGCCCGTTTGTGTAGTGAAGCACAGCCAGGCCACCTCTCTGCTGCACGGCCTTTGATCAAGCATTAAAACCACCCCGAATATAAAGTGAGCATGTCCATCTCAGATGCAGCAGGTGAGTGGTGAAGGGAGAAGCTCAGGGTTCTAACTCCACACTTGACTTCTAACGTCTTTTAGGATTGGCCAGTGGTTCTGGGACACTCTGTGTTGTACCCACTCTATTTTAAAGCTTCTAGCAATTTCTCTGTCACCATTAAAATCTGCATAATTATTGAGCTTCAGTGTTGTATTTTAACAGGTTTTATTTATTTATTTAAGAGAGAGAGCAAGCACGTGAGCAGGGGGAGGGGCGGGGGAGAGGGAGAGAATCTCAAGCAGACTCCCCGCTGGTGTGGAGGCCTGCCACGGGGCTCCACACGGGGCTCGATCCCACAACCCACGAGATCACAACCTGAGCGGAAACCAAGAGTCAGACACTCAACCAACTGACCCACCCAGGAGCCCCTTTTAACAGGTATTTTATTAACAGGTATTTTAAAGATAAGCCTCAATGCAAAGAAACAACTACTGTGTGAATTTAGGACACTGGAATCCCCAAGCACCATTCTTTAAACAGTATCATACCCATGTTGCCTTCTTGAATTATTCAGATTCCCAGGCCTCTGCATGATGAAAGGGACCAGGTTATATTCTGTTTCTATGTATACTTATTTTTAACTTTTTTTCTGAGAATAAAAGTCAATACAAATGTAAAAACTACAAAAAGTACTTAAGTATCGGTTTATCAGAAGAAGCATAATCTCTTTAGGAGCTACAGTGGAAGGTGAGGCTATTACGAACTGGGATAGCTGCATAAGTAAGACAATAAATGATGGAGACAGTAGGTAAATGTGAGAGGCAAGAGCACGAAGTGAAAGCCAGGCAGTAAGATTACCAGGGAATTCTTATGACTTGAAAATCTATCACAAGATCTTATTGCTCATCATATAGGACAAAGGTTAAATAAATTATGATATATTCATACTATGGAATACCGTGCAGTATTAAAAAGAATGGGGTAGAAGTATACATTTTAATATGTAAATCTCCAAGCCATATTAAATGGAAAAGTCGCAAAAAATGTGATCACAATCAACTAATCACATCATTACATGTCTATGTATAAATTCCTATAATTTACATTAAAATTAGGGGAGGGGGGAAGAGAAGAGGAAAATTATAATGACTGTATACTTGTGTATTATTACATGGGTAATAATACTAATACCAGTATTTAATAATATGATATATATATAATAAATGATATAGTAGATTATTAATATTTTAATGTAGATTCAACTTAAGCAAATTTTTTCTCTATTTCTTGCTTTAAACAAAGGAAACTGAAACACAGTCATGAAATGATCTTAGCTGACTGTTTCAGGTAACTAATGACCCAGCTAACTAGGGGAGCCTGCAGGAGGGCTGAAGGCTCTCCAAACTCAGCTACTGGGAAGCCCTGACTCATGGCCACATTCCCCATCGTGAGCACCTTATCACGAGCCTTTTTATTCTATTTATAATTTTGATAAACTACTAATGTGTATTCAAATCAGATTTTCTTTTCATAAAATGTGAAGTACCCACAGTTAAGTTACACTAAACTAAATGATGTCTGATACTGAGGCCTGGCACGTTGTAGGTATTCGACTAGTATCCACTGAACAAAGCCCTCATTGGGAAATAATGAGACTCACATTTTTCGTACCAAAGAACTACATAATTCTTCAAATCTTGCTTTAAAATATATATAGTAGTAGAGACTGGTTATTGTTTGTTCTTTTAATAGTTTTTTTTTAATTGTATGTGGAAAGTGGCTCTTGTCTTCCTACTTTTTAATCCACAGTAAATTTTATTATGTCCATGTGTTTATAAGAGAAATTACTGTTGACTTAATGGATTTTACCCAAAGGGTGTCAAAAACTTACAAGAATATAAAACTCTTCTGGAAGTTCTGTGTTGCAAACTACAAAGGTATGTCAGAAAAGTCAGATTTCCAGGCAAATAGCCTGATAAGGTAAAAATGAACAATGCCAATATTCTTTCCAGGACTGTATTTGTATTCAGATTTTAAAATGGTCTATTACTTAGAGAAGCAGGAATATATTACCAAGAATCTTTGCTTTGCTCCCACCCTTTACATAGATAAACCCAACAAAATAATCTACAGATATGATGACTGTGTCCTATTCATACTCAAAGGGAACCCAGCTTGTGTGTGGCCCCAACTGGCTAGATCATAAGCAACACCAGCGATATCTATTAAAGGCACAGGTTTCTAGGCTTCTCTTGTGGAGATTCTGACTTGGTAGGCCAGGGACGGCACCTGAAATCAGAGCTACTTTTCACACTCAATTTAGGCGATTTTATGACTTGGTATGTGTGGGAAGCAAAGTCTTAGTAGACTTTCACCCGTTATCCGTCCTTAAAAACTCAGAACCCAAATTATTAAAAACATGATGAGAGGATCCTATGAGAAACATCTTAAGGATGGTTCAATATGAGAAGAGAAGCTTATGGGGCAATAATGTCCATTAGTTTTAAATGGGTTTGCTTTTTAAAAGAATTTACTAAACCACTCTGTAGCTATAGAATTAAAGGAGAAAATGACATAAAAATAGAGAGCTTCTTACCTGGGGTAGTTGATAATGCCATAGACTATGAAAGGACCCTGAATCCCCCTCTGTCTGTTTAATCTGTTACTAATAAAGTTTTCACAAAAAGATAAGATTAAAGGGAAAACAAAGAGGTGCGTTCTGAAACAGGTAGTTTTGGTCAGGCGGAATGTTAAAATTTATACTTACTAATGTCTACTTTGTGGCAGGTGAGTTACTATTTGGCCCACAGAGCATTTGGTAAAGAGGGTGTCTAAAGTTCAAAGAGAGGAAGTTACTTGCCCAAAGTGACTTGTCTGCTTTAGAGCTTAGAAGCCAGGTCTACGAAAAGGGTGGGGGAGAAGGGATGAGGTCACACAGACATGAACTTCACCCACTATTTAACACAGTGTCTTTGCAGACTAGCTGGCACAGGGGTGGTGGTTGATAAGTGGATGAGTAATGGACAGATACGCAGATACCCTGGTCCAGGAGGTGACACGGTTTCTTACTGGCCCACTCTATGAGCAGAAAGCCCTGATTACAGTGGCATTTTCTGCTGTGCAAGAAATGGAAGCTAATGTTCTACAGCTTTCTTACCTCACTAATTAATGATAAATTTCTTAAGCACCTTGTAACTCATTTGGTTTCTTTATTTGCAAAAAGTGGGACAGCTCTCTCTGTAACTTGAGATTTTGCAACAGAGCAGTAAGAATCAAAAAATGCTTTGCAAATATAAATGGTTAAGAAGATCATAATACATTGAAGCATAAATAACAGGATTGAAATCAGGTTCCCACTAAATTAATCTCAAAGCTTTCAAATGATCATCCTTGATTAGTTTTGCCTCACTCCTACCCACACATGATTAAATGTCTCAATAACGTGCTCAAATGGGACCATGGTTCTTTCTCCTAGACCAAATTTGTTTTCTGAAGACTGTTTATGAGTGTGAAGGTCAGGTTTGAGTGTGAATAGTCTATAGAGGGAATACAAACTCAAGTCTTCGCAAAGGATGATTTCTATAACTACAGTTCAATATCTAGTCAGGTGAATATTCTGCTCAACTTGTTTCTCTAAAGGGGACTATTTGATATTAGGGGCGGGGGAAAGTGGAGTCCTAGAATATTAAAATTGGGCAAGCTAGTCAGTATGCGTCTGTGGGAAGTCAGTGGAGACAGGTGCCTTGGGTTCAAATCCAACCCTCAACCAGTGAGCCTGGACTTTGGACAAGTTCCTGACCTCTGAACATAAGTTCCTTGTTTCTAAGGTCAGGACAAGAAAAGTTTCCTCTGGGGTAGACAAATGATAGAAAACCACCAGCACAGTTCTGTTCATATATTAATTTAGGTTATATATCCTTTCCAAGGTAACACAGCTTTGGAATAGAGGAGAACCAGAAAACCACTCCATGGCAGATCTAAGGTTGGATTAAACAAAACAAAACAAAACAAAATGAAACAAAACACACACAAAAAAACCCACATGACACTCTGTATCTCTACAGTGTATAAATCTTAATTGCTATCATATTAATTTCATTTCATTTTTCAAAAGAAAGTTTCACCAATTACAGAAAATTAAATATAAGAATTTATAGATAAATTGGGAGAAATGAAGGAAATAAAAGACAGTCTATATCATTCAACTCTGGCTATAGAATGTGTGGAACAGTAGAGCACTTGTAATATATTTACTCAAATATTTCAGAAAATTGTAGACATTCATCTCCTTGGAATTCAAGTTCAGCTTCATCTGAATATGCAAATTTTGTTAACAAGCCTGTCCAAGATGTTGCAGGGAAAAAAACCCAAAACCAGGTGATACAATTGACCCTTCTTTCTCAATGTAAACATAATAGAAACCTTTCAATTTTGCTTAACTTTTATTTTGAAATAATTATAGATTCATGGAAGTTGCAAAGAGCAGAGAGAGGTCCCATGCACATCTATAATTTTAGTAATTTTTTAAAAAAGATATAATTTATTTATTTGAGAGAGAGAAAGAGAGAGACAGAGAGACAGAGAGCAGGGGGAGGGGCAGAGGGAAAAGGAGAAAGAGAGTCCCAAGTGGACTCTGAGCTGCGCGCGCACGTGCGTGGGGCTCAATCCCAGGACCCTGAGATCATGCATGACCTGAGCCAAAACCAAGAGCCAGACGCTCAACTGACTGAGCCACCCAGGCGCCCCTACAATTTTAGTAATTTAACTTATATTCTTACTCAGTTCTGGCATCTGCCTTATGTTTGTCTGGATCAGCATTATTTTACATCTTTATGCAAGGTAAGGATCTTCTTTGATACTCAGATTTGTACAATGTATTAAAAGTGCTAATGATGAAGAATGTCTAGAAACAATGATGTATCTATTTGTTTTCCCCTCCAGTTTTAGCAATCCATATAATTTCTGACAATCATATTTCTTAAAAGTATTTTTAAATGAATTTCTAATCATTATTTGCCCTTTCCCTGCCACCCAGACCTCCTCTCCTCATTTGGTTGTGGCATCCCTTCCTTTAGAAAGTTGCTTTCTCTCTTGGGTATGGGTCTCTGAATTATTAAGGAAATGTATCGTCAAAAGTGGGGACAGACGCCTGGATACAAAGCGTTCATGTTTCCATTCATTCAGCATGGCAAGATGACAGTCCTGCGCCAAGGGCTGTTCCATGCACTGGGCATATGGCTGTCAACAAGCCAGAGCCGGTCCCTGTCCACAGGGACTTCCCAGTACATCAAGGAAGACAGTAAAGTTCAAAGCTGCTTGTTACAGAAGAAGACAGGCCAGGTGTCGTGGCCATATTTACCAGGTGGATCTAACTCACTCTGGGGTTTAGGGAAGGCTTTCTGGAAGAGAAGTCAGGGAGCGGATGTTTGGTCATGTCAGAACAATCATTCTAAGGTTTTTCTCCAGGATTGCAGAAACCTCACATTCTTTGCACCTGCTTCTCTGTGGGTTTTTTCCAGGAAAATGTTCTTCCATATTTGCTTACTTTTCCACTTATGTACATAAAAAAGCATGGCTTTCAGGCAATTAGCTCCATTAGGTCACTTTCTTCAACCTTTTTTTAAACCATTGCTACTACATCCAGGCAAAAGACAAACAATATAATCTCATGTTCAAAACCAGGATCATATATAATGTTTTAAAGCCGAACACCATACGTCAGTAACACGGCACGTCCAGCAGATACAGAAACGCACTGAACTCCAAGGGGCCTAGATTTGCTGTGTCTGGCATACTGGCCTCTATCCACACCCACACTAAAGGCAATAAAGCTTACACCTGGTCTCTCAGACTTGCTTCCCTGTCCTCAAAGGGCTAAGAGCCCCGTTCTGTCTGACATGTGGGTCAGGGTGTCTGATGTCATTGTTCTGATCCGCTAATGTCTCATAAGGACATGTAAATGCTGGAAAATTCACATACATCGGCATATGTAAAACCAGCATTATTAATGTGCATTTGCTTTGGTCCCATTCTCATCTCCTGGCCAGTCGGTGTGGGGGACTGGGCTAGCATAGGTTCCTTTCCTTTTGCAACGTGGTAGGTGTCATGCAACTGATTTAAAATGAGTTTTAGGGCCACAGATAGAAAGTCAATATTTTGTGATGGTTTAACTGACAGTATTTGGTATGCACTTTTTTCCCCCACCCTAACACAATCTTGATTTGGTTAAGTTCAATTTTTACTTTTTCCTCCAGAATTTTTCAAATTTGTTAACAGATCTGTCCAACAGATGGTGCTGTGTACAACATAAAAGTACGTACTTCACTTCTCAGGGCTCAGCTGTTGCTACAATGGAACTTGACGCTTTAAGGTCACTCTGTCTCATGGCTGATAAATTAAAAACAAGTTCAACTGAAATGAACCAAAGTAGCAATTTTTAACTGAGAAGTCTGCTTCTGTAGTTACTCTTGATACAGTTAAGATAATAAATTATGGAAAATTTGTTTTCTGTGATGTAACATTATAGGTAATCAATTTCTCTTTCTTGCTTCAATTTACAAAAAAGAAATAGCATAATTATTTCATCTAAAATGTATTATTATAAACTTTCACTCGGTCTCATGGGAAAGTGAAGCAATGACAACAGCGAGGAAACGCGTTCCTGGCCTTGTAGCATTGTTGGGGGGACCTTCAGCCTCACTTGGTTCCGATACAGTGGTTGGGATTTTTAAAAGAATAGCATAATCCCTATATCCTCAAAGCATTCTTGTGATGCTTAGGAAGCAATGATTTTGATTTTAAAACCTAATAAATGCGGCTACACGAGTCCACACACTGTCCAGAGGAGCACTGTCTGAAAGAAGTATAATGCAAGCCACATTTGTAATTTTAAATGTCCTTATAGCCACACTGGAAAAATAAAAAGGAACAGGTAAAATTAATTTTAACACTATCTTTTATTTAGCCCAGTATATCCCAAATATTACCACTTCAACAGGTAACCGATGTAAAAATTATTAATGAGATATAGATTTGTGGGGTGGGGGGTACTTTGTATGTCTGCTGTGTTTTCCACTCACAGCACATCTCAGTGCAGAGTTCCGCATGCTCTGAGCCACACGAAGCTAGGAGCGAGCACAGTGACGGTGCAGGACGGGAGCATTTCTCGAGCTCGGCAATTCTAAGACCTCCGAGGAGGAAGGATTCTTCTGCGAGTAAATACTGCCAGTTCCAGCAAAACCACAAACTACAAAACACCCCTTGGGGTTTGACTTCGGAGGCACAATTTTAAACATGTTTAACCAAACTCTGTGAGTGTGATTAACTAAAGGTTTTATTTTTTATTTTTTTTTTAGATTTTATTTATTTAGAGGGAACACAAGCAGGGGGAGTGGGAGAGGGAGAAGCAGGCTTCCCGCTGAGCAGGGAGCCCGATGAGGGGTGCGATCCCAGGACCCCGGGATCATGACCTGAGCCAAAGGCAGACACTTAACGACTGAGCCACCCAGGTGCCCCAAACTAAAGGTTTTAAACAAACGTACGAAGTGGATTCAACTTGGTGCACTTTAAAGATGATGTTTTTGGGGGCAGCAGAATGAATATGTTTTGCAGTATCTTTTTCTCAGCAGAGACGTGACAAGTGCTCAAACAAGACCTATGTCTGCTGCCAAAGAGAAAAGTTGCTCCTGCCACGTGATATCCTAGCGGTACCAGCAGGTTCTTCACACCCAGACCACCTGTCCTCTGTCATTCTAGCCTCTTACTTCAAGAGAGCTTTGCTAACACACCTGCTTCATTGGCGTAACCATCGATATGCTTTTGTCTGTGGGCTCGCTAGCGGCAGAAAAAAAAATCTTAATTCCACTGTATTCTGCAATGACAGTTTTTTCCTGAATACATATCATATCCTTTTGAGTCACACAAGAACTAAGATGGTACCTTGATGAGTCATGGACATTTTAAATAGCAGCTCACATTTACGTAACATTTTTATTCCACACAAAACACTTTCATAGGCATCCTTCATTTGAGAACATAGAAAGGCGAAGGAGTATAATAGAAAAACAGCTAAATTTGGAGTCAGAAGTCTGGATTTTAGAAGTCTAGAGCTAGATCTTTTTACTATTTCCTGACTGGGTGGTGGTGATGCGGAGGTATCAACCAGGACGAGGGCTTGAACTAGCCTTGTGTGATCTGGAAGAGGGTGCCACGGGGGCGCACACCACCCTGCGGGTCAGTGACCTGGGAACAGTAGGTAAGAGTGCCCCTTTGTCCTGCAGCCAGTGTCAGAACAGATGGTTTGGCAAGTGGAAGAGTCAAGATTTTAGCCCTGACCTGCTCTCCTGAACCACTGTACATGGCAGCAGTGATGAATCCTAACATTGATTGAGTGGTTCTCATGTATCGGACCTTGGGTGAAGAACTTCACATTTTTAGCTTGTCAGTTCCCCCTTAGTTCTCTGTGAGGTATCCTCACTTTACAGACTGAAACTAAAGCTTGGTTAGGATTGCACAGCTAGTAAGTGATGGGTCAGGATGGGAATTCCAGTCTATGTGATGTCCACAGATCTGACCCTAACCATCAGTTACACTGGGAAAATTTTCCTCCTCCTTGAACCTGTCTTTCCCTGAAGTTATTCTGACTACTGGATTATTCTAACTCCTAAATTCTAACTACTAAATTGTGCATTTGGAAAGGCTTTGCAAGTTCTGAAATACTATAGAACCATAATCTAATCTTTATGATTGTGTTGTTTAGTCAAAATCAGTTATCAAAATATTGGCTAAGATGATTTTTAAATATTTGGGTTTTAAGATTTTCAGGGAATAAGGTACAATAGGACTGGTATAAAAGTAGCATATGGAAGAGGGTTAAAAAGGAGACATTTATGGGGCACCTGGGTGGTTCAGTTGGTTAAGCGTCTGCCTTTGGCTCAGGTCATGATCCTGGGGTCCTGGGATTGAGTCTCGTGTCAGGCTCCCTGTTTGGTGGGGCATCTGCTTCTCCTTCTCTGCCCCTCCCCACCGCTTGTGCTCTCTCTCTCTCAAAGAAATAAATAAAATCTTTAAAAAAATAAATAAAAATGTGGCAAGGAAACTCTTTCTACTATTTCCAAGATAACACAGAGGGCTATATCATCATTTCTTTAAAACATGTGACAGATGCCCTGAGTATAGCAGCACTGGGGGCATCATTTGTCTAAGCAAAAATAGGACTAATTCCTATATGAAAATTGGTTTATTAAAAACAAAATGAATGCAAATCAGCATGAAATCATGGAAGTCCATTCCATAAATAAACCTTAAGAATTAAAAAAAATTCTACTTGCGATTGTTAGGACACACTATAATCTATACTCAAAAACGAAGGAGAACGTATTAGAATACTCAGTGTTTTTGCTAGAATTACAGTGTCCAACAAGGTAGCGAGTGGCCATGTGTGGCTATCTGAAATTACCGAAACAAAATTAAAAATTACCTTCCTCAGCTGCACTAGTCACATTTCAAGTACTCCAAAATCACATGTGACTAGTGATTACTGTTGGACGGCATGCATAGTGAGCATTTCCATCATCGTATAAAGTTCTACTGGACAGCACTGTTTTAGAATGTTCAGTATTCTTCCTAGAATATTGTTCCTTTCTCAGAACTTTCCTCAAAGTAAATGCTCCTCGTTAATTTTTTCCTCCTGGAGATTAACATTAATGACATTTGGAGTAGAGGAAATAGACTAATGAGAACTTTTCCTCCAGAGAGCTACATAATTTTAAGGAGGTTCCTCTTCCTGCCCCTCACCAGCAGTAGGGGGAAACCTAAATCAGTGCTGCGCCTGACACGTTCAAAGGTGATTAAGACACATACCCTGCCTTCAGGAAGTACAGTATTAAGGTAGCTATCCATTAAAAAGAAAAAAAATAAAAATCATTCTGTAGTAGAGGCTACATTTCAATAACTAGTAACCTACTACGTTGGCATTTAAGAAACACTAGAAACATGGGGGCACATGGGTGGTTCAGTCTGTTGAGCAACCAACTCTTGATTTCAGCTCAGGTCATGGTCTCAGGGTCGTGGGATTGAGGCCCACATCGGGCTCCACACTCAGGAGGGAGTCTGCTTGAGAGTCTCTCTATCCTTCTCCCTCTGCCCTCCCCCTGCTCATGTTCTCTCTCTCTCTCTCTCCCCCTCTCTCTATAAATAAATAAATAAAGTAAAATCTTAAAAAAAAAAAAAACAACACTAGAAACATGAAAATATTTATATACTCTATTGTCCTTAATCAAAATAACTATCCTCTCTGGAAAACCCACTTCTCTTCTTCTCTACATTTTTAAATCCTGCATCATCTATATTCTTTTACTATTTTCAAAATGCTAATTCAATTCATTCTCTTAGGATGTATTCTTTTTAAAACTTTTAATTATGTTTTCTTATCAATTTCCTTATAAGAGAATGACTACATTTCATGCTTTAAAATAAGGTAATAAAAATTAGAACTCTTAATTACCACTGCATGTCTATTAGAAATCATATGAAGTTATAGATGGCATATGGTATAAATATCAGTATCATATATAAACATTTAATGATACCCATTTAAGATGACTATTCTTCTGGACCTTAAATCTAGGGGTTTGTAGGAATTTTCCTCTTTAAGTTTATTTTCTTCTCCACGGGACACACATTTCTAAAATCAGTGGGATATGGTTAAGTCTTTGAAAACAAGATAGAACAAGATTTCAACATCAGCACTGCTTCTTAGTTTGGGTAACCTTAGTAAGCGACTTGACTGGTCTGAACTTCAGTTCCCTCATCTATAAAGTATGATTAAAATTACCTACTTTACAGTACTATACTTTTGTTTTAAATTTTCATATAGAAAGGAATTTATCACTGCCTCATGAATGGTAGAAACTCAACAATTATTAGTTTCCTTCTACCCTGCTGTAAAAACATCTTTAAATTCTTGGTTGGCTGTGATTAACTGTGTCTTATACAGAATTTTCGGCAGGACATTATTTTCTTTAGAGTGAATAATGACAACAGCTGATATTTATTGAGGGCTTACTGTGTGTCAAAGGCTGTATTTCACAAGTGCTTCACAGAATTATTTTTTCCCAGTCACAACCCTATGAAGGAAGGAAGGTGATCTCTGTTTTACAGAAATAAAAGAGGCTCACAAGGACCAAAGAATTCACCCACGGTCATCCCTCAAACACCCGAGTTGGTCTAGCTCCTTTGTCTTCCCTTTGAAACCAGAAGACTATGCTGGATGCATTCCAAAAGCCAGTGAATTAAATGCTAAGACAGTGAATTTTATGGTATGTGAATTATATCTCTAATAAAGCTGTTCTTTAGAACAACTGCTGAATTTGTAGTGATTAGGAAGTCAGTATAAAGATTCATTCTGTGCTGAACTTGGTCTCTGATTGTTTTTTACTTTTTAAAGGAAACCTCTGCATCCAGTACCTAGTCTCAAAACAAGTCTATTCCCAACGTCTAGTCAGAAAACCTCCTTGGTTCTGAGGGTCAGACGACCGAGGGAGGTGACATGCTCCGATGAGCATGACATGCTCAGCCACATGGCCTTACTAGGTCACAGAATACGACACAGACTCCAATAACTAGGCTGCAACTTATTTTTTCAACAGAAATTAAAAATTCATGAAGAATGTTGAAATAATCGGAGACAAAACGGAGATACAGGAAAGGATCCGGAAATAATTCCAAAAATAAAATGTGAACGTATTTCCTTAAAAATGTTCTGCATGCTTTGCATACCTTCCATTATTATTCACCCTATCTACACATCTTGCACTTAGAAGACTCTCTTGGGTTTTGGAAAGATGAATATATTTGACTAAAGGCCGAAAGAATCATCAGTGTAATATTTGTACATTAATATTGTGAGAAAAAAAGTCTGTCGGATTAAAAGGACTTCCTGCCTGAGATTCAGAAAGCAGCAATAAATACCGGGGACCCGGACTCCCAGCTCAGAATACAAACGCGGGGCGTTCAAGAAGCGTGAACTTCAGTGCGGCCAGGCCTTTGATTTCGACCTGCCGACATTTCCAGAGACAAGGAGTCATCGTAATTACCTTCGTCCATGCCATTAAGCAGTTCGGTTAAATCTTCATTTTTACTGTCAAACTGATGCTCCTTCCACGTCTCACCATTTTCACTTCGAAGAACAATGAGTTCTCTCTCTTTTCCTCGCATAGACCCAAAGTGAGGGATTTCCACTATGACAGGGCTGGAAAAAAAATCCACATTATTTTGCTATCAAATGAAATATATTTCTAATATCATACTTTCAAAAACAATTTCATTAACAGTATTCATTTGAAAATCAGAGGTGCCACTAAGGTTGGGAATGACTTCAAAGCTGCAGAATCATTTGCTAATTAAATATGTTAGAAGCCTGAAAACATGCCATCATTCATTCATTCACGAACAATTCATAAGGGCCTACTGCATGTTAGGCATTTTGATTTAATAAGTGGAAAATATTCAGCACATATAAACAGGATTTTTGAATCAAGGAATTGAAAGTTATTAAAATAGACCATAAGAAAGTCGGTCCATTTTTAAAAACACGATAGCTGTATTATATTATACAAAAAAGCTAATGATTTAAAAGGACACAGTCATTTCTTTGAAAAAGAAATTCTGCAGATTTCCTACTTTGAAAGGTCACAGGTGTTTGTTCCTTAGCAAGCAAACAAGCGACATAACAATTCACTCCTTCCAACAGTGACTTTCTTTGAATTTTATGGCCTATACAGTTAAGGCAGTTTCTCTCATTTTTAATTTGTGAAATGGTAGTGGGCAACTTAACTTCCTAACTCCAGCATAACCTGCACAGGAAGATTTAAACTTCTGAAAAAGTCCTTGTTGGTTTGGAATTGTAATACAGCGATATATTAATTTTTTGACAGTGTCCTTTTGCCAAAGAATGTGAAAGGGTGGCTGCAAACTGAAGACAGCCAATCAGGCACAGGAATAATTTTGTTAACTTTTAAAATAGGGTAAATGCTAAAAAAGATGGATGGAAGTAAGCAGACCACAATCACACACAGTTTATGTAGTTGGATTGTGCAGCTTTATTTTATGACATTTAAGTAGACAGTATCATTATTCTCCTACAGAGGTTGTATGTAACCTCACCTCTCAACCTATGTGTTTATGTACATGTGATAACAGGAGACACAGGTTTAAATAGGTAAGAGCAGAAAAAGGGAGAGTCATTGTAATGATCCAATAACACAAGTACATATGAGCATCTCATTTATTACAAAAGCATTCACTTAAAAATGGGATGACAAATACAATTTTTCTTTTGGCAAAATAATTAGAATTAATTCAAATTAAGGATTTAAAATTTTTTATAGTGCCTTTATTTTTTGATAGGTAGAAACAAAATCGAGTATTCCTAAGAGTGTTAATATTTTCAAGAGTTAAGATATTTACCATAGTTTTAACCACATCTGATTTGACATTAATTTTTTTTTTTTTTTGAGAACTAGATACAATCTTTGCAGGTTAATGTATCAGATACTGTCTCTGTAAATATTTAAGGAATGTGGCTTTGTGTAGGACATTCAACAATACTGGAGAGAAGGTATGAACCAGGGCCTTTGACGAAGGTGAAAGCCAAGCATAACTTTTCATAACAGGTGTCTTCATGCAGACTGCCAAGGCAAATCCACCAATCAGACAGACAAGCAAACAAACAACAAATACCAACACATTTCAGCTTAAACAAAACAAAACAAGACAATTTAATAACTTTAGTAGAATATTCTATTTGCTGCCTAGTTGGCTTTAAGTATCTTTTATTCCCAACATTTATCAAATTCAGTTTACTCCTTGAGGACTTTTGTTTCACAAAGCCCATAAAGATTACTTGGTATGCGTAAGTACGTACTTTTAAAAAACTGTAACTCCAGACACGTACATATATATATATGTACACATATATATATTCATACACGTATATATCATTTACAGCAAATGTTGATTCAAAGCCTGCAAATACCTTCTTTTACGCTGGGTTAAAATTAGATTGTCAGTCCGTCTTAAAAACTATCGTAACCAGTTGAAACATTTCAAATTAAAGAAAGGTTTACAGAAGCACAAAGTTATGAAGCAGAAGGCTTGCAGTGAATTCCACATGCTCGGAAAGCACAAGATAGAAGTAGCGGTGCTACAGTTAAGTCAAGCCACTATGATTTCTGTTTCTTTCAGTGACACACATCAACTGAAAGCATTAAAAACTGAAAAGATAAAAATAAAATTAAGACAAGAAGACGACCATGGGTGTGACAGAAAAAAATTGGAAAATGGAAAAAAGAATTGTAGACATTCTGTATCTTGTCTATAAAGATCCTACCCAATAAATTTTGTTCCTTGAGGCCCAAGCTGCAGGATTCGGCTAACCAAGCTCTCGCCCTCATTTACAGGGGGAGGATTGGTAGGAAGATGCAGTTTACTGAATAACATCCATGCAGCAGGAAGAGAAACGAGAAGGGGAAATCGTGAACAAACTGTCCGTCACGACAGAGCCTGCCTGATTTGCACCCAAGTGCCACCTCAGAAAATGAATTCATTTTTCCTTTTTGCAAAATCCCATATCACCATGGATTATTTCCCTAGAAATTATCTTTAAAAAAGACATGTACCCATAGTAGCCATTTATTCAACGTGGTGAGATAGTTCCGCCATCTATATTTTTCCCTAAGAATGGTGCCTTGACTTCCACAGGGGCCGCTGGGGTTCCGTGCACTCACTGAGCAGAGAACATGCTTCTTGGTTAGTAAAAGCTTTGACCAGCAAACTGAGTTAAGGAAGTATCAGCCTACTAGCTTTTCAGAGAATTACACAGTTTTTGTGACCTTTGACACTACACGAAAAGTGTACTCGATCAAAATGGTCCAACTAAGTAGTTTTAATAGTTAACTACTTGAGTTAAAAAGGGTAAAGAAAATCAAATATATCATACAAGGGCCAAGGTAAAAATTGGCAAAACAACTTACCCTAAAAATTGTGCCCCTGCAGGACCCATTTCTACCAGCCTACTGGCTAATCCCTCTCCTTCCACCATGGGGGGTGGGTTGGCCAGTTTATGTCTCTTTACCAAGCGGCAGGTGATGCGGGTGGGGGCCGTACACTTGCGCGGAGGGATGATGATTCTCATCCCGTGGTGACGGCTCCCTCTCATGGAGCCGCCTCTTGCATCCACCATAAAGCTAACCAGAAACCTGTAAGGAGAAGATCGGAGGCCAAATCAAGGAGAGAAATACGCCACCTTCACAGTAGGTTTTGAGATGTTAAGATTTAAAACGACAGACAATGTAGCTATCATTTCCTCTCTTTAAAAATAAATTGGAAGTAAATACAGTGGAGTGACATCAAACATGCATTCAACTTGTGAACTGGGCAAAAAGTGGGACGAGACAACTTATTTTCGGTGGGGCATTGGCCTCCTAACAGAAGCCAATCGCTTTGTCAGATGTTCAAATTGAGGAACAGTGAATGTTTCAAAGCTGGCATAAAAACTGGCTCTTACAGGACCGTCATGCATGTAAAAACCCAAACTCAGACCGCTCTGTGTGGTCTCTGTGGATGACTTCAGCTATATTTAAGCATCATTTTAACTATAAATGGTGTTAGCCAGATGCTGACTATGGAATCTCTCTCCCTGACAAGTCAGATGAAACTCCACAGTATGTCTTAACATGTACAACTCATAAAATAAATATATACTTAATCATACAGAATACTCTAATTTTTACTACCACAAAGCAGAATATAAGAATAAAAGCAGATGACTAGTTTTGCTCAGGCAATTTTGATGGAAAGGGATTTAATCTTTTCAGTATAAACTTGGCATTAAAACTCTTTAAAATAACCTACACTTGAGTATCTGTACGGCCATATAAAACTGAACAGACTTTTAGAAAATGTCTCTAAATTATATACTATAATTCTGCCATTGGCCCTTCTATTAAAGCTAATGAAGAAAAATTATTTGTCTGCATGTAGATGTGAAAATGTAAGGAAATTAATAGTATCTTATCTGGGTTATAGCATATTGCAATTCCTGATTCCTATCACACGCTCATGGAGCGTCCTCCTCGAATCTTTGGTATTAAAAAGCACTCTGGTGAACGTACACCAATGAGTCTGACCTATGGAAGAGTGCACGTCAGACAGAAGAACATACGTCCCTTTGCATTCCAATGTTCACATGTGAAATTATGCTTATTACTGGGACAGCTGTTGATAATTAGATATGTTGATAATTAGAAAGTTATCTGAATACCTATAGTATTGGGGGGAGGGAATAATCCCATCCATCAAAATCCTCTACTAAATATAGTTTATCTAAATACAGTTCTAACATCCTGCAAACAGGTTTTAGGACTTTGCATGGAGGTCCTAGCTGGGGACCCTTTCCTTAAGATGATGCTTCTTGACCTTGGAAGAGGAACCTTTTCACAAAGCAAACTGACCTGCCATCCCTGTGGAGAAAGGCAATAGCATGGGGCTCATTTTTCAGCCAATCAGATGTTCAGAACCAACTCTGGTCATCAGTTAGGTGGAATCATCTTCACACCCTTCTGCTTATTTTGGATTTGGCCATTTTCCTCAGGATTACGTTTTTTTGGTAACATTAGACCTACTTTGAGAGCCTGGAACCAGTCTAATATTCAAAGTAAGAGGGGAAGAGACTGACCCCCTCAAAAACAAAACAAAACACAGACCTCCCACGTCAAAGACAAAGATACTTCTTCACTTGTGCAAGTGTCCACATGAATTGCCTCCAGGGCTAAATGATAACAAGGCTCCTGAAAGTGCTCTGGTGAGCCCACATTGTCTTAGATATACACATACTTAACAACTACCTTTACTCAGTAATGAAGACAATAGGGCAACTTTATAAAGAAGCCTAAGACAAAATCTGATCCTTCCCAGCACTCAGTAGTGAAAATCAACTCGTGATCAGGAACAACAGCAACAGAATGGATTAAAAATGATTCAAGATAAACTCTGGGGGCCACCTGGCTGGCTCAGTTGGTAGAGCATCTGACTCTTGATCTCAAGGTCATGAGTTTGAGCCCCACGTTGGGTGTAGAGATCACTTAAATAAAACTT
This sequence comes from Phoca vitulina, assembly GCF_004348235.1. Taxonomy (NCBI): domain Eukaryota; kingdom Metazoa; phylum Chordata; class Mammalia; order Carnivora; family Phocidae; genus Phoca; species Phoca vitulina. The sequence goes on from NW_022589732.1 coordinate 2,010,969, forward strand.
CAAAAAAATAAACTCCGGGTTTGAAAATTTGGTTGTATTAGTACAAATGGACACTGGAGTGTTTCCACAGGGAGGGCAATGTTTGCGCTGGCAATAAACAGCTGATCTCAACAACATAGATGGTAATTCAGATCAGGCCTGTCTTGTTCACTGCTTGCCTTGCGCAGCTGAGCACAGTTCCCAAATACAGTAAGCACATGACAAATGTTAACTGAGTGACCAACTGAACAAAAACTATTGTGTTAAGGGTGCTTAGGAACTGCCTAGGTCAGACGAGGTTACTGATACTAAAAATACATCTATATGAAAAAGATATATGTAAAAAACACTTGTGGCTGAGCAGTCTGAAGGTCGTATAAGAAGGTTATCCATGTCAATATAAAAATACCCAAACTACAAAGAATATCAGAACTATATGGAAAAAACGAGTCTTAGAAGATTTTAACGACAAATTAGAAGAAGCTCTTTCTTTGGGTTCCACGTAGCACCCAGTGGCTAGCTGGTAGTCATTAGCAATCATTTATTGTTCTAAGGTTTTCAACTAGATAGAGCCAGTAGACTGAGGAAAGGTGAGAATATATGTTAAGCAGGATAGGGTCCTGTTATTCAGTAACATCATGAAATACAGTGATTTGTTTTCCAAACTCACCCGTTACATATTCTGTGCAAAATAAAATTTCATGCAATATAACTTATTAGAAACAAATCAAAAGGTGATGTTTAATCATATTTGCTGTATCTTATTAATATTTAAACTAAAGCAGGAATTCTACGAATGATCCTAAAACTAACACATGAATGTTTCTAGTTTTAAGAATAGCGGGATGACAAATGCTGATACACTACAGACATTGACACATCTAACTGTGGGAAAACTTCACATAAATTAAAAATACAAAAAAGGGTGGTACACATAAAGGACGCAGTTATCACCTTGAATCATACTGAGGAAGTGGAGAAGAATAGCTGCAAAATAATTTAGAAAGCAAATGGGAAAAATTAATGTAAGATAATTAGAAGCAGGCAACAGAAAATGTCAATGATAAGCAAAGGAAAAATAAAAACCATCAGAAAATGAAGCCAAGGCATTTGGCATTTGTGGGACAACCTGGAAAAATATTCGCCTTAAGTGGCTACAGAAGCTATTCCACAGACGTGGCATTAGTGAATCATTTCCAAGTGTCTACCAAGTCTATATTTTCCTTTTCAAATAAGCCCACGCTAACTGCCATTACTTTTGCTCTCCTGGACATGCCTACTGCCTTCAGTAAATTCAAGAGGAAGGAGAGAGAATTTGTGCATTCAGATATTTCATTGTCTCCAGTGTATGGGAAAGTTTACTTCTGATTTTATTATTCTGTGCTCCCTCAACTTCTCATTTGAAGTTCAAACTATCATTTGAAGCAAAGCACAAGAGTTGACTAAATTAGACCCTCGTACTTTTCTTTGCTATGTAGAGAATACAAGATGCTGGTTCTAGGTCTTTGTAACATGGCAACAATTCACCAAGCTTGATACAAGGAACTCTTGAACATGCTGTTCACTGTGTCCCAAGTATTTTATATTTTCCTTCTCAACTGTTTTTTGTTTTTTTGTTTTTTGCTTTTGCAATGTTAGGCCCATAAACATCTAACATCAGTGGTGTAAATATTTTAAGCAATTCAAAATTAATTTACTATAATTAAAGATTGTTCTGATTGAGTTAAAGAAATGCAATATTAATGAGTCAAAGGCCACCATGTAATTTATAGATTATAAAGCCCTGTCATGTCAATTATTTCCATTTGAATGATAATTGCAGCTCTTCGTGCTACAAGCCAATTCTGTAAGAATACTTTAAATAACCTGCAGCATTACTCTGAGTCTGACTTTTCGTCTACAAAATGGGGATAATGAGTAAAACCTATCTCACAGTGTCATTTCAAGGTTCAAATAAAAATTAAGTAAGATAATACATGTAAAACATTTAACACAATGCCAGGCACATACAAAAGTAAACATTAGCTATTACAATTTATTTTAATTAAAAGCAGCAGAAAATACTTCATGTAATACATACAGCATTTCAGAAATGTTAATTATTGTTCATTTATTTAATTGTAAACTAATCCACCCTTGTCCTGGATCACAACTAATTTATGGCCTAAATGTTGGTTTCAGAGGTGAAAACACCTGGATGTTTTCATCAGCTCAATTATTTCCATTCCATTTGTGTGGATTCAATTAGCCCGTGTTTTAATTACCTACAGGTGAAGAATCCCACATCTAAATATACACTGATTATGAATTCCGCAGATGGAGCAGGTCACCTCCTACCGCCTACCCCAGATTCTGCCGACCAGTGGGACAGCAGGAAGGAGCCTGTCCCATGTGGTTTTTACCACTGCACCCCTGGGGTACACACATTGGTACATTCACTCTTTAAAAGTGAATTCCTTTCTTTCCATTTTAAAATTAATTTCTCTTCTTCTAATTATAATTTAATACCTTAATCATAATTTTATTTTAGGAATGCAGAAAGTACCAAACTTGATCTGAAGATTTCAGGCTCAAAGCAAAGCACAAAAGCAGTCAGCGAGGTAAATGAACAGTTATACCTACATATTTAATTTTTCATTAGAAAGGAAAATCAGGGACTCAGAAATAAAACTTCATTTGAATAAAGTAAAATTAAGGGAAATGGCTAGATTTAATTTTTTTAATTGAAAAGAAAAATTAAAGACCTGGGAATAGTACCAGAACAGGCAAGAAATTTTTATGCACCAATGCTCTAATTCTTTTCCTTTCTAACACTGTGCTTTTTTCCAACAAAAAATAGATATACCATTTTGCTCAGAAAAAAAAATTGACTAATGACTTACAAATACACATCACATATACTCACTAATGAAGTCTTCAGAAGACCAATATTTCATACATATGAAGCTTGTCGATATGAATTTATAACTCCAAATAATAAATGTAATGTTCATTTAATAGGATAAAGAAAAGTGACTTTTAGATTACTTACCCAGAATGAACAGGACTTGAGACAAGATTGACATTGTCCAAGGTATCTGCAGCCCAGCTATAATGTCTTAGAGAATCTGAGTCAAATTCTCTTGTGAATGTTAGATGCTGCAAAATAAAATGATATATGCCATCAACAACCCACACAAGACACGGTTTCTCTGTATCTACAAAATACACCTGTATGTCTCTGTAAGTCCAGATAGTCAAAATAAACAATTTGTACTAAAGGTCTATAGGTCTCTATTGAAGTTTCAAGAATAGGAACCAAAGTTTATTGATATGTTGTATTATTACAATCTTTTAAGAAAGCATCTTGAGTAACTGGCACGGCAAAAGGAATATCACAGATTTCAAATGGGAAGTAGACATAAAGCACGTCTGCTGATTACTATCGTATGATCATCGGCTTGAAGAAAGGCATTTGAGATGTGACCTGAAAAGCGACTTTTCCATGAAACACAGTATACAACTGATTGCAAAACTATGATTATTTTGACTTGGGTTTTGACATTATTTTCTTGAAAATGAACAATGTGAGTCTGTCAGTTCAAGGAAAGTAACTGATGGCAGTAGTTGCTAATGATAAAATTTGAGTTTTCAAGCAAAAATTAGAATTTCGGAAACTTTATGTCCACCTCTGTGATGAGCTCAGTGGTGATATTAACAAATGCAATACATTCGTTTTGGATAAGAAACGGGTATCAACAATATGAAGATTTGCATAAATTAGTAAAGCAATATTTTCCAAATCACCAATGAACGATGTTCTATCAATGAAAGGTACATTCAATGTGGAAATGCTAACCATGATTTTAACGACTTGAACACATCTCCAAATTCATCTTACAATTTTAAAATTCTTTCCCATATCTGAAAAAAAAAAAAATCTTGGTGACTTTTGTTTTTCCAAGTGGGACAGGGCAGCTAGCAGAAGCCTACTAACCACCAGATAATTCCGGAAATGGGCTCGGAGTGCGGCAGAGCACAGCTGAGGCACAGGAGGAGCTGAGGGGCTGCCCTCGGGGAAGGGGAAGACCCTGAAGAGTTGAGCGGACTTTTTGTTGCCATTTTTAACTTGGGTGCCTTCGTCCATTATCCGTGCAGACAGAATTGGGGCTTTGTACCTCCTATAGGCCACCACTGGGCAGTAGAAAAACCAAGGGGGTTTCGGTGGAGATTTGGGCGGCTACAGATTTCTGTGAAGAACATTTGCTGAATTCTGGGGCTGTGCAGAACAGACAGCTAAAAACCTAACTAGAAAATCTCTAAAAGGCACAGTGGTGCTTCTTGGCAGTTTCATGAGGAAAAGATTGAGTTTGGGACTCGTCAAGGGACGGGGTCACGCAAGATTCTCACATAAGGATCCTCACAAAGGCCAGGGACAAACCCGAGGTAGTCTGAGTTTACCAGGGCTGCAAACGGTTTTTGCCTCATTGCAGCAAAACCTTGACTGCATGGAAACAATCAGCCAGCACTCTATTTGCTGAGCGGAGGCAGGGAGCACGCTCTGTGGAGAATTACATCATCATCGGGTGTGTCGTGCCTACAATTTTTTATATATCATGTCCGGCACGCAGGGAGAAACTGCCAAGCATGGCCAGAGCACAGGAACAAAAACAAAATAAAAGAGATACCATAAACAGACTCCCAGGTCATCCTACATTTTGAAGTAAGCAAATAAGAACTTCACAACAGCTATGATTAGTGTTGAAGAAAATAGAGGAAAAAACGGAGGAAAGAAATTAAAAGGTGGATGATTTAACAGAGCCCTGGAATATATGTAAGAAATCAAATGGGCATTTGTTCACTTGTAAATACAATGTCAGTTCTTGACAAGACACGACAGAAAACAGGATTTGAAAATTGGAAGTATAAACGGAAAAATGTACAAAAGAAAGGATTTTTGTTTTTGTTTTGTTTTGTTTTTTAAAGGTTTTATTTATTTATTTGACAGAGACACAGCGAGAGAGGGAACACAAGCAGGGGGAGTGGGAGAGGGAGAAGCAGGCTTCCTGCTGAGCAGGGAGCCCGATGGGGGGCTCGATGTGGGGCTCGATCCCAGGACCCTGGGATCATGACCTGAGCTGAAGGCAGATGCTTAACGACTGAGCCACCCAGCCGCCCCAAAAGAAAGGATTTTGAAAAAGAATGGAAACTACGTGCTTTCCTACGTGTAACTGGACTCTGGGAGGAGGAGAGTAGGACAGAAGCTACCTTTGAGGAGGGAAGAGCTTTCCTTTACTGGTCCCCAGTCAGACAGGGACAGAGCCTCCAGGCAGAAACTGGTAAGTCTTCTCCGGGATTTCCCAGTGACTTAGGATTCACTGGGAATTGCGATTTCCCAGTAAAATGTCCCTGGCTTTTTACTTGAGTAGAAATCATGGATGGCAAGCTCTCCACCATGTGGAGGGCTTCCAGTGACCTCAGTGGTGATCAAACAGCCAAGAGTCACCGCACAGTTGAGAAGTACCTAATATGAGGAATAAAATAAACAAGCAAACAGAACAAAAGAAAATTGGAAGAAACAGGGATTTTAGGGAGAAGAAAGCTTAAAATTTTTCATTGATGTCCAGAGAATGAGATCTTCTTACGCTTATAAAGCAATAAAATACTAAACCCGAAACAAAACAAAAAACCCAGAGAAAAAATAACTCATAGAAAATAACAAATATCATAGCATTGAAGTTGAAAAAATATCTAGAGGTTGGGGGGAGACTTTCAAATGCAGAGAATAGGAGAACACACAAGAAAGCAGAGGATTATTTCGGGAATTTCAAATCCATTTCCTTTCTCAAAAAAAAAAAAAAAAAAAAGTTCCAGGAAGAGAAAATAGTGAAATAGAGAAGAAATCAGAAATACTTCAAGAAACTTCCCTAGAGCAGAAGACCTGAGTTTCCAGAGTAAAAGGACCCACTTGAGTGACCAGCACTATGAATATAAATTCACTATAGCACATCATCATGAAGTTTCAGAACTTGGAGACAAAGAAAGAGCCTACAAATTAAGAGAGGAAAAATGATCACAGATGGCAGACTTCCCTCAGACTTTTAACAGCAAAAACTGAAGTTCAAGGCAATGGAGCAATTCCTTCAATGTTCTGAGAGGAAATGATTTTCAACCTAGAATTCTAAAACCAGCCAAAAAAAAAAAGGTGTGAAAATAAAACTAAGATATTTTCAGAAATATAAACCCCCCCCCCAAAATACATTTCTCATGAACCCTGTAAGGAAACTATTGGAAGATGTACTCCATCAAAATGAAGGATTAAATCAAGAAAGGGGGAAGACACAGGGTCTAATGTAAGAACACAGGGAATTTTCATGGTGACAGTGAAGGAAGACCCAGGAGAACATCCATGCAGTGGGCCTGCAAGGAACTTGACACGTAAGAAAGCTCAGAGAGATGAATTAAGCAGATGAAATTTATAGAACACCTGACGAGTGTGAACATATTAGAGGAGATTGGCACAACTGGGTTGGAGTTTGCGGGTTGGACTAGGGATACATAAAGAGAACACCAAGCAAATGAAAAAAACTCTAGGGAAAGCAAAATATTGTGCCTAAAAGCAAATGTAGTCATAATACACTTCACATCTGTGGATAACATTTACATAGGTATAATAATAGAAGCACTAAATACTGGTGTAGCCAAAATAAAACACAACTGTTTTGGGAAAGTGGGGGGATGGAAAGCATGCATGGTGGGAAGGAAGAGGTATTCAAAAAATAAAAACTTCATCTTCCATTTTGGAAAGTCAATAAATAATTCCTGAAATGGGCAAAAGCCAACAAGAGGCCACATATACATATTATTTAGAGACACAGAAGCACTTACAAGATTGATCAAAAGGCACTCTAAGCAGTTGTCTCTGGGGAGGAGAAATTGGAGGCTGAAGGTGTATATGGGGATTCTTCTTCTTTCCTAATGAGTACATCTTATAAAATGACATGGCTTATTTGTTTGTGTAACTTTGATAATAAAACATAAATTTAAAAACTTACTGTGAATTACAAAGATTTTTTAAAAGGCCTTGAAATCAAACTGGAAAAGAGTAAGAGGCCACAATAGCAAGGTCCTAACCCCACAAGAGCAACACATCATCAATTTAAAAAGTTCCCTGATTCTACATGGATTAACTAAAGATTATGTGTTGGTGTTAGTCTGGCCTTATTTACCAATTTTACTGACTTTTGTAGACCCCAACCAACTAACCTTCAGAATAGGGCAAATGTTAATGTAAAGTGGGTGGTGATGCTCACTTTAATTTTTTAGCAAACTATATATAATTCCTACACTGGGGGCCCTGAGGTCACTTTTCACAAAGGACCCATTTAAAAAAAAAAAAAAGTTCTAATAAATAAGTAATACCACTCCTCTTTGGTAATTACAGTAAATTATTTACCTTCGGTACTCTTAGCAACATGCACTGGCAACATTAATTATTGAAACAATGAATTATACCACGCAAGAAGGTATCACCGCCATCATGTACTATTTATGGAGGCGGGAGCACGCCAGCACCTGGATTCCAAGTCCCTGCCGGTCCTTCCTGACTCCTTTACTCTCCAAAGTCTCTGCCACTCACTGAAACTTTGTCATCACACAAATGAACAAGTGTATAATGAACAAATACACTTGGTCAGAATGACGACGTGTATACCCCAATAGTTGTCCCAGTTTTTTTTTTTTTTTCCCAGAGAGGTTTGCTTAGGTTTATGAGCAATAAATGAGCCATAAATAAATGAGACCTACCAATTTTAATAAGCCAAACACAAAGAGCTTGCTCTTCCTGTGCTGCATCCATCTAAACACAAAATAAGGCAATTTGACAGAGCCTATATTTTTTATAGAAAGAGACTGAATTTGTAGCTTCACTTCTGAGCTCCCTGTCTCCAAATACTTATTTCTACCAATTAGCATTTATTTAAAACTGAAATGTCAAATTTCACCTGTTTATTTTAATAAACAATATGAATTCCAGAATGTTCTGACATGTTATTGTGAATGGCACTGTGGTAAAAGTGAAAAGCTTTTCCTCTATTTGGTTACTGAACAAATAGACATTTAAAACGATAAACAGGATATCACATTATGGTGATGGTTAAAAAAGATGAACTAGATTGGCTCTTAAGCTTGCCACAGCAAGGAGGGGTGTTCACAGGGTTTAGTGGAAAAAGTTGACAGCCTTAGATTTAAAAATCGCCTTTGCGACTTGTTAATGGAGAACACATCATTCCCACTCATGAGTTTTCCATTTTGGAAAGGCAACTCAGTTGTATAACTGCGGGCCTGTTCCTATCCCTTTATATTCACTCTGGCCCTGGAGATGTGGAATGATTTATTTGTCCGGTAGATCTGGGAAAGGGAGCTGGGAAGACTCTGCTCAAACCCAATGTTCACGCTCTTGGGCTTGAGCTTGGTCCCAGAGAGTGAACATGCCCCTCTTGTCCCCGAAGCTTACTTCCTTGAAGGGTATGCCTGCCCCGGGGGTTGGTGATGTGGGCCACTGGGGAGGGCATGTGCCTATTTCAGGGGTTCAGTTAGCAGGCCTAGTTGGCTCAGACACTCAGCCAGCCCTCAACCTGGCCTCCATCAGGAATAAAGGCAATATTCTGCCTTTGACCTTTCCTTATCTTTCTTTATTGAAAGCCCTTTTGGAGATGCCCCAACATGGCTTCCGGCTTCATGATCCTAAGTGTGTTTCTTAGCTTTTTTCAGTCTTAGTTTCTTCATTTGCAAACTGAGGGCTGGTTGCTGTGGAGATTAAATAAAAATGTACATCAAAAATCCGGCACCAAGGCCAGTGTTGGTGTGGGGTCATATTAATGTTTCTTTCTATGTGTAGTCATTTCTGCTTTTCAAAGGACTTTCATTTATATCCGCTCATTTGCTAACATGTGATAATTTGGGGAAAACACAGCAAAAACAAACTGTTCCAGTGCCAGCACAGGACCTTTACAGTTACGCACACAGCGTGCGGATGTCCAACCAGTGGTGCCCATTCGGTTACAAAACCGCATCTTGTAAATGTGCAGGACTCACTTATTGATTCAAAAATGCTGAAATTCCTATGCTAACAAGAGCAATACCAAAACTTCCTGTGTGTCAGCTGTGTGTCAAGCACTGTCCTAGACCTTTACAGTCATTTATTCTCTGAATCCTCAGCACCTAGTCCCACTAGGAGTCATAGTATACCCATTTCCCAGATGAGGAGACTGAAGTTCGGAGAGAAACTTCAAAAATTGGATGACACAAAATCAACACCCTGCACTGGGCAGCTCCCGTAGGACACTGTGTTAAGGAAAAATTCACTCTGACTTCATAAGACCTTTTATGCCCACATCAAAAATGATATGAAGAATAAGCACACCATTTTTCATCTTGGAAGTGATGTCAAGGACCCTGTTAAAATCAAAATGCACATTATTCAATAGAGTCCAAAGCCTGACTAATGATGATATCACTGTCTCCATGAGCTTAATACTTTCCAAAAATAGTTTCTCACTAGCCCTATTCATCAGAGGAAAGAGAAGAGCAAGTACACACTGGCTTTACAAGAGGACACACCCAAATGCCCAGGTCTGGAAATAAATGTCCGGGCACAGAAGAAAAGAGGTAGGGGGCCAGAAGGTGTATATACAAGGAAAAGAAAGAACAACCCAACTAACTTCAGTATTAGATACTTCTCCAGGCTGCCAACTGTCAAACCCCAGTACCGGATGACACCAGGGAAGGTCCTTCTCTGTCTGTTCTGCTGCCCCCGAGAGCCAGCGGAAGGCAGTCCTGTAGATTAGCTGGTGGCCTTGACGCGCTATGGTCAACAGCACCAGGTAGACCGCACACTATCAGATCACATACAAAACCCAGTGCATCTATCTGAAAAACTGTAAACATGGTTTACTTGAGAAACAGCTGGCTGATGGCACCAGACTAGGAGCCTATGAAAGGAAAGGCTTGCAAAGATAATGTTACCCCCTGGCCACAAATTGGACAGGACCAGGACAGGGGAACCCATGTGGTGTCAGTTCCCTTAGACCAAGAATACATGAGGTGGGTTTGACTTCGGCTATATCACTTCACTGCCCAGTGAGTGACAAGTCAAACCCTTCACTGAACCCCCATTTTTGCATGAGGGTAACTGGCAGATGAAATCACCTGTCCCAATTCACTGTGAGAATGGAATGACACAAGTATTGTGAAAGTGATTTGAAAATTCTAAGGAATAGTGCAGAGGACCATAGGGGAAGGGAGGGAAACCTGAACGGGAAGAAATCAGAGAGGGAGACAAACCATGAGAGACTCTGGACTCCAGGAAACAAACTGAAGGTTGCAGAAGGGAGGGGTGTGGGGGGATGGGGTAGCCAGGTGATGGCTTTAAGGAGGGCACATGTTGGGATGAGCACTGGGTGTAATACGCAACTAATGAATCGTTGAACACTACATCAAAAACTAATGACTAATATGTTGACTAACTGAACTTAATAAAAAAAATAAAAGTGAAAATTCTAAATTGCTATGCAAACAGAAACACAGATTATAATAATCCTAAACTTCCTACAGTTTTTGTAAGTGGAGATAATTAATTTCTTAAATTGATAGAACATTACAGCCCTCTATAGAGCTTTTAGGAGAGCATGTGTCTTTTTTTATAAATTTTTTTAAAAGATTTTATTTATTTGACAGAGAGAGACACAGCGAAAGAGGGAACACAAGCAGGGGGAGTGGGAGAGGGAGAAGCAGGCTTCCCGCCAAGCAGGGAGCCCGATGTGGGGCTCGATCCCAGGACCCTGGGATCATGACCTGAGCTGAAGGCAGATGCTTAATGACTGAGCCACCCAGGCGCCCCAGGAGAGCATATGTCTTATCAGTCTGCAGGAAACAGCCTGCTGGATTCACAAACAATGGTGGGGTTTGGGCTGTGACAAATACTTGTATAAATACCAACTTTTCCCATGGTGAACATGCTTTGTCAGGTCTGCCACGCTTGGTGTATTAGAGCGGCAGCCTAGTGGTCAGCCACAGAACCGGTTAAGTAGCCATTGGACCTAAATTCTAGTCTCAGCTCTATCACCTAGTGTCACCTGAAGTGACACTGGGCAAGTGAAATACTCCTCTCAGCCCCAGCTTCTTTGTCTGTAAGTGGTAATGATAGTACCAAGTCCACAAGGAAGCTGAAAGCAGGGGTGAGATGATCCATTAATAAAATGCTGTGGCAGGTACTACCATAAGTATTCTAAGTATTGTGATCTACAGCACACACTGAGTGAAATGGCAAACTGCTACGGGTCTGTTTGGACATCTAGCGCAACTAGTTGCAAATATTCTTTTAAGGAATGAATTCCATCTTAAAAGAAAAAGTTTAATCCATACTCACTGACAATAGAACGGTGGTTACCAGAGGCTGGGGGGTGGAGGAAGAGGGGGCATATTGATCAAAGCGTACAAACTTGCAGTTATAAGATGAGTAAATTCTGGAAACCCAATGTATAGCATGGGGACTGTAGTTAATAATAATGTATTATATTCTTGAAATTTGCTAAGTGAGATCTCAACTGTTCTTACTATACACACAAAAATGGTAAGTACAGGAGGTGATGGATTTGTTAATTAGCTTGATTATGGAAATCATTTTACAATATATATACATATATCAAAACATCATGTAGTACATCTTAAAAAAAATGGATTCCACAAAAGAAAACCTGATTTAAGCAGAAAATAAAATAACAATTAAAGGCTTACTAAAGCAGGTCTTTTTTCCCCTCAAGTATTTCTTTTCTTAAAGTCAACTATTATCACCCCTAACATTTATTTGAGTCTAAAATGCAAACCATAGAAGCTGAGTTCTTTGGGATTTCCAAATCTGATTGATCTCAAAATAATTTATTTACCAAATTCCACAAAAGAAGGTGAATCAAGGTCATCATGGAAGCTGTTAACACAACATCCAGCTCAAGACATCTAAACTGTTCTGCCTTAAGTAAGTCACAACACCAACCTGTCTGCCTTGAAAAAAAAATGCATAATCTTGCTGACCAATCTGTGAGAGGTGTTGAATGATCACCTGAGTAATGCTGGCAAAGCACTCCAAAGAGAAAAAGCAGCATATTAAATGTCACTAGTCAAAGGTGTTTATCTTCCAGGGGACTATCTCTAGCAAATCTTTAATCCCAGGCTGGCTACCTTCTACCACCAGACACATTTCTGAGAGCCCCTTAGAATTACCTACAACACAAGAACAGGAGGGCTAATCTGCTGATGTGGGGAGAGGGGAGGTGCAGGAGGAAAATGGAGTGAGGGGCAGAGAAGGAAAAACTGAGTGTTAGCATAACCAGCCTTTGGGATTAGGCAATCTTCTTTTCTGTTACTGAGATAAGTGGCAATTGCTTAGGTCTTAAAGTGACAGACGTGCAATTTCTCCTGAAGAACCCTCCAATTCACATTTGACTTGCTAATACATCAAGTAGTACACAGCACTTCATATGAGCTCATATATATATATGAGCACTTCACACTCATATATATATGAGATCATGCTTAGCCTAAAAAAGACCAAGTCTAACCCGAAGGATCTGGAGTCCTGGGCTGTTAGATAAATGAGAGAGTTACGAAGTGGCACGTATGACGGCTGCCTCCAGGTACAGGGAGGCTCGAATAAAGCCTCCAACAGAGGACAGAATGACCCCTCAGCTCCCATTCAAACAGCCAATGCAACTGTCACACTCTCCTTTAGTTCAACCTTCTCACCTGGTCAGTAGTAGAAGCCCTGCCACTCCTCCCCAGAGACATAAACCATGTGGGCAAATCTGGTCTGAGAGAGGAGGACTGCAAAATCAAAGCAACCTCCTAAGCCTCCTAAGAGAGGGACAGGGCCTCGCAGCTGCCCCATTTCTCTTTTTTCATGGATGCACTGTCCCTACAGCAATGGAATTGAAAGGAAATGGAAGGCACTCACTGCTTAGTGAGCAATTAGCAAAGAATGTTTTTCTAAAAGTTTTTGCTTAGAACACCCAAATTTATAGCTATTCTCTTAAACTATAGCTCATTTTCTTATTTTGTTAAGATTACATTTATTTAGCTCTAGAGAGAAAGCATAAAATAGAATCTCACGATTGAATGGCACTTTAAGATGCTAGAAGACTTTCTATGTTGCCCTTGATATGTGGTTGTTCATGTCAGGTTTGACCACCGCCAATATAAGCACATTAGTGAGGCCCCAAACCCCAATTAAACTGGCTTACGACACTCCCTGACTCCCAGGGGTGGGAGGAGATTGAGATTAATTCACTGGTTTATAGAGCAAGAAAGTCTGGGAGGGACTAACTTCAGGCATGGCTGAATCCAGCCATGGCTCAAAAGATGGCAGGAATTGCTTGTTTTCATGCTCCATCCTTAGCAGCTTTGGGTTGACACCATCTTTAGAACTTAGCAACCCCAAAAGGCTACAGAAAGTCTCAAATTTGAGCCTCATTAGACTGGCTTAGATTTTACATTTTAACCTAAAATAATCACTGTAATCCAGGAAAAGGAAAGCTCTGAATGGCCAAGTTTGGGGCCCATCCTTGGAGGAGAGGCAGGGATTTCTGACGCTTCTAAATGACATTGAGAAATGGATGGGGGTACAGGTTTGACCATCAGATCCTGTCTGCTACCGAAAAAAGTGGAAACCAACCCATGTCCCTAAGTGATTTCTGCTCTTCTCCTATTCTTGGATAACTACCAGAAATCACACTGAATTAAATGTTTCTGCTTGCTGTATACCATTCATCCCGTGGTCTTACAAATACTTCTAGCGTCATTCAAAGGAAGGGTAACTAATTGGTTAGCCTGCAAAACATTTTTAGACCACTATCATGCCTTCTACCTCATATCTATGTGAAGGTCAAGTATTTCCATTCCTTTAATGATGCCTTACATGCCATGACTTTTAGCATAATAATTTTCTCCATAATTTTTATAACGTTGCTGAATATAAGTTGTTGGTTCCTTTTAAATCACATTAAATAAGAAATTTATTATTAGAATTTGGCATAAGCATAATAGAGAACACATGTCTAAATATAAACTTTCATGCTAAAAAATGGATAAAAATGGGGCACCTGGGTGGCTCAGTCGGTTAAGCATCTGCCTTCGGTTCAGGTCATGAATCCGGGGTCCTGGGATGGAGTCCCCCATTGGGCTCCCTGCTCAGTGGGGAGTCTGCTTCTCCCTCTCCCTCTGCCCCTCTCCCCTGCTCTCTCGCTAACTCTCAAATAAATAAAATCTTTAAAAAAATTTAAAAAGGATAAAGATGATGGTACCACATCCATATTAAAAATACTAACAAGTGTGACATCTTAGAGAACAGAGTATAAAGTCTGAGGGCTCACTGATGGCTCTTTTCCCACACGAAGCAATGCAGATGGACAGCCTCTAAGGAAGCAGCCTGGAGCCACATGACCAGTGACTCTGCCATTTACCCCCTGCGTCCCCTGGGATGAGTTACTTAGCTGACTGTGCCTCAGTTTCTTCACCTTTTTAATGGAGCCAAGAAACTATCTCGAAGGGTTTTTGTGAAATGTAAATGAGTTGATACCAGTAAAACACTTAAAACAGTGTCTTGCACACAGTAGGAGCTCATGAACTGTTTTCACCACTATCACCATAAGCACCACCACACCTCCTGACAGTGTCTCCTGAATGTTATTCCATTTAGATCATGAGGACTGGCTGGTGTGGATCATACACAGCAATTACATAAGCCATACCAAACAGTTGCCTTCAGTAATTATGTCAGAAGAAATGAAAGAACCAGTCTATTGTATTCATCCTAGACAACCCGGCTTCAGTTTGTAATCATCCCTTGTCTTTGTTACCTTCTCTTTGGAAAAGAATGTTTCCAAGCACAGATCTTGTTCCAAGACAGTCTGACATGCACAAATCAGAGCTTATAAAACAAATACATTAGATGTTGAATGATCAATATACAAAAAGATCCCAGCCAGAGTTGCTTTAAATCAATGGTTGCTATCCAGAGATGCATCCCAGAATCACCTGTGAAGCCTTAAGAAACACACGTGCCCAGGAACCCAGCGAGGGAGATTCTGATTCTGTCGGCCTCTTATTTTCCAAAGAGCCACTGGTGATTCCAATGTGTGCCCCAATGACGAATTCTAGTAATCTCTACTCCCAAGGTGGGACTCAAACTCATGACCCTGAGGTCATGCGCTTCCAACTGAGCCAGCCAGACATCCCTTCTCCCAATTAAGAATTCTGACTAGGGGGACGCCTAGGTGGCTCAGTCAGTTAGGCGTCTGCCTTTGGCTCAGGTCATGATCCCAGAGTTCTGGAATCGAGTCTCACATCAGGCTCCTTGCTCAGCGGGAAGCCTGCTTCTCCCTCTGCCTGCCACTCCCCCTGCTTGTGCTCGCTCTCTCTCTCTCTCTGATAAATAAATAAATAAAATCTTAAAAAAAAAAAAAGAATTCTGACTAGGAATCAGTGGTTTTCAGTTCTGGGTGTGTTAAAAAATTCTATGCCTAGGCCATCCCAGCCGCTGAGCAATTTTTTTAAAGTTTCTTTTCTAATTCCAGTTACTTAAAATACAGCCATATGAGTTTCAGGCGTATGTTATAATGATTCAATACTGCCATACATCACCCAGTGTTCATCACCTGACAGCGCACTCCTTAATCCCTACTTAACCCATCCCCCATCCACCTCCCCTCTGATAACCATCAGGTTGTTCTCTTTAGTTAAGAGTCTGTTTCTTGGGCGCCTGGGTGGCTCAGTTGGTTAAGCGACTGCCTTCGGCTCAGGTCATGATCCTGGAGTCCCGGGATCGAGTCCCGCATCGGGCTCCCTGCTCAGCGGGGAGTCTGCTTCTCCCTCTGACCCTCCTCCCTCTCATGCTCTCTGTCTCTCATTCTCTCTCTCTCAAATAAATAAATAAAATCTTTAAAAAAAAAAAAAAAAAGAGTCTGTTTCTTGGTTTGTCTCTCTCTCTTCCTTTGTTTTGTTTCTTAAATTCCACATATGAGTGAAATCAT
This sequence comes from Phoca vitulina, assembly GCF_004348235.1. Taxonomy (NCBI): domain Eukaryota; kingdom Metazoa; phylum Chordata; class Mammalia; order Carnivora; family Phocidae; genus Phoca; species Phoca vitulina. The sequence goes on from NW_022589732.1 coordinate 2,027,009, forward strand.
ATGGTGAGCAAAAGTGTTTTAAAAATTCTTTAAGATGATTCTCATGAGCAGTCAGAGCTGAGAGTCACTGCCTTAAATAATAAAACCTGACAAATGCAAGGCATGATTTATTTACATATATATTTTCAGAGGCATATCTACAGGTGACCCTTGATTACAAGGTACAGGGAAGGTAAAAGTATAGGGAGTTCATGGATAACCCAATCTCACAGTAATAAGAGTCCACTCTTGATTATCCAAGGGGGGATTAAGTGATTTACAGACTGCTCATGATTAAGGCTCAGCAGGCCATGATGATGGGCTCACTTCTCCCAACTCCATTCCCAGCTCTGGCCTCCATACCTTCCTTCAACAGCTTAGGTTCTTAGGAATACGGGAGCAGCAGGCCTGTGCTAATTATCCTGAGCCTCAACTGTACTTCAACTGCCATTAATGTGCAAACTGATTAATCAGCAGCACGATAATAAAGAGGCAACTAACTATGCTTTGTACTGGTGAGGTCGCCTCTTGCTGAAAACGAACTGCACGTGGAGAGTTCATTTTTATTCATTTTCCACCTTCATGCGTCAACACAACTTTAACTAGGCAATGATGGGGCAGTTTTAAATCTGACAGTAAGTCATGTATCATTGCCTTAAGAACTCTAATTTAAGGCTTCTTGCATGCTTTTAGACAAAATCAATACTGTGGAGGAACTCCGTTTTCAAGTTTATAGATACAGATTTAGAAGTATGATGGATATAAACTAATAATGTTTGCCACTTAATTCTAATATAAAGTCTGTGCTTTATATGAAGCATACTTCTCAAGTAAATGCTTCTCATTAGTCTTGCAGAGTGTAACTAGGTCCTTCCCTCGTAAAGCCTCTCTTTTGAGGAATTAGTCTCTTCCCTCTTCTGTAATAAATGAGATACTAGAGACTAAAGAAGTCAACATACCTCTTTTGGAGTTTGTTTTCCCCTTTCTTCCAAGTTTTTATTTTGAAAGAGTTCAAACAATGATGTGGAAAAAACTGTATAAGAAATACCCGTATACATTTCTCCTAGATTCAACATTAACATTTTGGGTTGCCTGGGTGGCTCAGTTGGTTGACCGTCTGCCTTCAGCTCAGGTCATGATCCCGGGGTCCTGGGATCGAGTCCTGAATCAGGCTCCCTGCTCAGCAGGGAGTCTGCTTCCCGGCCTCCCCCTTTGCCCCTCCCCCTTGCTTATGTGTGCTCTCTCTCTCTCTCACATAAATAAGTTCTTTTTAAAAAATTAACATTTTGCCATATTTATGCTCGCATGAGCTCTCTCTCTTCACACACTTCTTTTGGCTGAACCATTTGAAAATAAAGAGCTGACTTAATGATTACTTCATTGCTGAAAAGTGCAGCATGCATACCCCTGGAATGGAGATATTTCCCTATATAGCTTTAATAACGTTGTCACTGTTAACAGAACTAACAATAATTTCCTAACAATATAGCCAGTACATTTTCAAGTGTCCTCAATTGTCCCTAAGATGTCTTTATGTTGTTCATACATTTTTTTTCAAATCTCTGGTGAATTTATCATGAAGTTGTATGGCCATGAATAGTGTATGTGTTCATTAAACATGCTAGTTCCACAAGGAACACCTGGCAGACCATGGGATTCTCTGTGGTCACTGAAGAAAGCAACTTCCCACCCCTGCAGTTATCAACTTAAAGATTTATTTGTAAAGGTTTCGAGATGTCCTAAGCTCTTCTTTCCCCTGACTACACTACAGAGCTATTTGTGACAGCCACAGAGGTGCTTTTCAAATTCAAGCGGCCACAAACTCAATGAAAGAACATCAGTTTTACCTCTAAAGTTCTCCTTATCCTTTCTTTCTTTTCACAAATCTTTCATTCTGATTAAAGCTGCCCCTTCCCGCCCACCTGAGTAAGTGGGTCTCTGCAGTAGCTAACAGATAATGATGGTGTGAGAAGCCTCGGAAGCCTGTTTGCAGCCTTGTGGCATGGCAAACCCTTCTATTTTAAGGTTGACAGGTAGAAATCGAAAGGTAGTATAACTATGGCTGTGGGAGTGGCAGTGATGGTGGCCGTGATGGTGAGCTCATGGTGCTGGTGGGGGTCCCAATTTCAGACCCTTGTCCCAAAGTAAATATATATTCAGAAATAAAAACCATAATTAGGTTCAATCAAGCACTTGAGATCCCATTCTAGAACTAGGCACATGTTTTGTATATGACCAAAGTGTTACTGATACCCAAGGAAGTGCCTATCACCTGCGATTTTGTAAGTTTTGTGGGGTTTCCTTAGGCCTGGAGAATAAGGCATGTCTACACTTGTGTCATCAATATATCCAATAACACCTCATTTTAATTGGGAACGTGAGGAGATCAGGATTACCCGACCAGGATAATGACCACAGCCAACCAAGAGACAGCTCCTCAGAACATCTCAACCAATACCTGGGCAACACCTTATACCCAAGAGCTTAGCTTCATTAGTGGAGACAAGTGCTTTCTCTCGTGCCAACACCCACTTAACCCTGACATGCTATCGTGCCTGTAATTATTCTACAAAGGGTGCTTACGTCTGACCAAACACTGAACAGCCACTGTATTCACCTCTGTAAAATATGCTTGTGAAGAATGTTCTAGAGAATGTACAGTAATAAAATATTTATTGTAGGTTCTTGTGAAATACAATGTACATCTGTATGTCTGGAAGTCAGCATCTCTAAACACAGAGGAGTCCCAAAAATCTGACTACCGGTTGCTTATTAAACCTCTAACTTGGTGATACTGTTCCTATCACTTACTCATCTGCTCTAATTTACCTTCATTGTTCACTGAATAAGTCTAGCATAACTTCACCCACTATTGACATTGGTTAAATATGATAAGCCACCTTCGAAATTAGTTTTATGGCCCAAAGAGTTTCATCCATCATTAGCTCATGACTGTGCGCATTTAAAACCAGGTACTGTGTGTGTCTAGAAGAATGAACCACCCTGAGCCCACATGCAGCAGGACTATGTTGCTGGAACTTCTTGCATTAAACCAGTATCTTTTCAACCACAATTACTGAAAAGAAGAAATGGCATGAACACCAGCAGAGATTCTGGTAGAAAACAAAATACTATCACGTCTTGAGAAGGCCCATCACAGGTAGCTTTGATGCTAAGGGATCAAAAACCTGACCAATATCATCTTTAACTACATGCTAAAACAATTCTAGCAAATTCCAACATGCACCCAGTATGTTCAGGAAAATCAAACACTCATGTGGATGATGTCAGCAATGTAAGCTACCAATTATTATTAATTCTTTTAAAAAACTGAAATAGATTTGACCTTGAAGTGAGAAAGTGACCCATGTCTTTGCTAGGACTTTGAGTTCCTCTCTGTGGGCCATTAGGGATTCACCTGCAGACAAGCAGGCTATTTCTGTATATGGCACAATTGATTTTTTTTCTTTTTTTTTTAACCAATGATTTTTTCCTGTGTCCATGGCAGTACAGGAAGATTTATGAATGCAAAATCAAACATGTAGAAATACCGTTTTTATCACGGGACAAAGAGCTTGATTCAATCATAGCAACGGAAATTCAACAATCCAAGAATATTTGAAGGAGAACACATACCTGCTCTTTGGATGGTACGAGGAGTTCTTCAATCATCATGCTGTCCCGTGCGTAGGAGCTTCTGTTCAAGGTGTACGACCTATCCGAACTGAAGGAGCGGAGGCTGTTGTATTTACAGTTAACCATTCAAGAGTGGTGGATGATGATGAGATGAATAAAATAAAATTAATGCATGCAACTTTGAAAACAGGCAAGATGGCTAAAAATATCAACAGAAGTCGTTCTTGAAAAGACATCATCAAAAATAAAATCCTTTATATTTGAGGAAATCTCTTCAGCTTGGACAATCTCATGATCAGATTTTGTTTAAAATTAGGCCAAATGGTGTTAAATCTGTGAGAATATGAAATGCATGAAAACTTTGGATGTTTCAACATGACAGTTGAACCAACATGGCAATTGAGAAGAACCAGATGACTCTCGATAATCTGATAATTGGAGAGAGTTTTCTATGGTAAGACCGTATGTTAGAGTCTCCTTTATTTCTGGTCCATATCTGTTCACCTTGCACTATTGAATGGAATTCTGACTTCTGCAAATGGGTGTGTTCATAAGTCTCTGGAAACCAGATATGGGTTTAACCTAGTAAGAGCTCGGGTTTACAGCTGGACTCATGGAAAACGTAGAAAAGGTCTTATGACAAATAGACCTTGCGTGATCTTTGCCATCTTTCTGGCCTTGAAAAATTAAAATTTCACATCTGGTTACTTTGTCTTTCCTTGCTCTCCTCCTTCCTTCCTTGTGCCTTATATTGTTCTCCTCTCTAGCCTCTCTTAAATCCTCTACACAGCCCCTGAGGTTCCCAGAGTGCAAGACCCCTGACGTCCTGAAGTGCCTCTCACACAGTGACCTTGAAACTAAAAACCAACAGAGGGTTGGGGGGAGGGAGTGGCAGGGCAGGAGAAGTGGGCAAAGATGCTCAAAAGGTATGAACTTCCAGTTATAAAATAAGTAAGTCCTGGGAATGCAGTATACATCACAGCGACTTAGCTAATAATATTGTACTGAGTATTTAAACGCTGCTTAAGAGAGTAGATGTTAAAAGTTCTCATCACAAGAAAAAAAATATTTGTAACTATGTGTGGTGATGGATGTTAATGTGACTTATTGTGGCGATCATTATTTTGTACACCTAAAACTAACATGTTATATGTTAATTACATCTCGACTTAAAAAACAATAGAGTAAGGGATGTTGGGAAGCCTGCACATACGCATACTGGGATTGCAGCTAATCCGAGCCTTGGCAGAACGCCTTGGGATTAATCCTCCAGAAACAGAGGACAAGCTTGTGAGGAGCTGCTCTGAGGTCATGTCTGTCTTGCCTCCCTATCCCACCTATCATGATAGGCTGTCATAAGGTAACTTTGCATTGCTCTTGTTTTGAAGGAGGTCTGACACTTCCTGCCCTGCCCTCCCTGGAACAGAGCTGCAGAACAAGAAACCTCTTAGCGGCAGTCCCAGCAATGCAGTATCCCACAACTACCGTGGTAGGTAGACAGCCCCTTTTGTTTCGGTGGCGTCCTTACTCATATGGAGGACAAGGACAGTGGGAAGCTGCCACCCGTCACTGCCCATGTAAACAATAAGCTGTCTGGATCTAAATGTGGCTGCTTGAATCTTTACCAATAGAATCAGGCCTTGGCCTTGCCTTGTGAGTGTGTGACAGGGAAAACAGCAAAAAGGTATATAAGAAATGGTTTCTTGCTTTGCACAAAATGACTTCTTTTCTCCACTGCTCACTATACTAAAGATTACCCAAGGTGGGTATTTTTATAACAAGATACAGAGGCCCCTGAATTACAGGAATCATTCTAAGGGTCTACACAAATGAGTAGATGCGTTCTTCTAGGATTAGAGCGTTGCCTTCTACCAGAATCTTGGGGAGATCTTCAACTTCAAAATAACCATCATTCTCTAGTATATTCAGCAAATATGTACGGACTCTTATGAGTAAGGCACAAATGTTAGAGACTGGATAGAGAAGCAAAAACAAAACCAGAAAGAACTAAGCCTTATTTCTGCACAGAGGAGTCACCTAGTAAGCCACGTGCCTGGCCACGTGCATGGGTGGGCCTTCTGGACCCAGTCACAGGACACATAACTCTTCATTTTTTTTCCTGCTTCAGTGGCAAACATTTTTTTTTTTTCTGTTACTCCTGTTTCTAGCCCCTTACCTTCTCTCAAATACAATCTAACTCCCCTAAAAGCAGATATTATCTTTCTACTCTCTAACTCAACACTGTCCAATAGAACCTTCTGCAATGATGGGCATGTCTTAATCTGCACCGTCTAAGACAGTGGCCACTGGCCACATGTGGCTGCTGAACACCTGAGGCGTGGCTAGTGTGACTGAAGAATTGAACTGAATTTTATTTAATTTTTACTAATTTTAATTTAAACAGTCTTTTGTGGCTAGGGGCTACATCATCAGTGTAACTTCTAGCACTCATAGCAAGGTTCCATTTGCCCCAGTGATGTGGTGTGGGAGGCACCGGGAAGCTCCACTCTGCACTGCACATTCATTTCTAGAAATTCTGGTTTCCATTGCATATGCTAACATTGGTGGAACCAGGTTACAGGATATGTGAACAAACACTTAAATGTTTAAAAAAATTATTACCTATTCATTTTAACTTCAGTTTTTAAATCTATCTAAGATTTGTTAATATTTTAAAAATATCCTCTCTTTCTTTTAACTTCTGTATGAGTGCCAACTGAAGAACAGAGCCTAGAAACTGGGTGCTGTCAATGGAAAAGCCTAAAGATGTCTTCGTTTTATACAATGTCTAAGTTCCTGCTCCTCACTGTTCCCAACCAAGTTACATTAGACAGATGGAGCTCATTATGTCCATCAAGCTTCGCTCTGAATCCTTAATACATCAGAGCCATTTCAGCTACTAAAACTAGATATTATTTGCATGGGGATCTGGAAAGCATTAAATTGTTTTTAACTAAGGTCAACTATATTATTTGTAGCCATCGGTATACCCTAAGTGTTAAATACAGGAAGTGTTAGAAAAATACATGCCTCAGAAGTCTAAAATTATACTAATGTACCTAGCACAAAGTCAAATAAAACGGCCACCAGCAAACAGACTGCTTTTCAAATCAAGACTTTTTCTTCAAACCCAATGAAAGTTCTCCAGTTACTTCATGCACTATACAAACTTTGTTAAAGGAAAGAAATTCCTTAAGTGTTCAATTTTGCATTAGTCACATCTCTTGTCATACATTTAGTTACTTCCTAAGTTTCTCAGAATTACAAAAGTGATTTTCTAATGTTGAGCAGGAAAAAAAAAGAAAAGCACATTGCAGCACAGCACAGCACAATGCTGAAGAAAATAAAAATGAGAATATGAATCAGGGAAGGGCAGAAAACACCGTAAAAGGGACATATCTTCTTACCTGATCTTGGGACTAATTTAAAGTATTTTTAGAAAAACACAGGAGAAGTGGAAAGCAAAAAAATCAGACAGGGAAAAAAGAAAAAAAATGTTATGGTTGAATGAGTTACACATTGAATGTATTCCTTTTAAATGTTACACTCAGAATATTATACTTGGTAATACTCTAACAATACTTTAAAAAATATATCGGCTTTATAGATTTTATTTGCAGATTTGCCTCTGAGCATAACATGAGTTGCCAATGTAAAAAAAAAAATGAGTTACACATAATAGCAACAAATCATAACGGTGCAATCAAGACCAGGAGTGTGGAAGCCTTAGAACTGTCTTGAGAAAAACTATAAGAGACAATATGCTGGTTTCATCTCTCACTGGATGTCAGCTTCTACAATTTTCTATATACAAATGATTGATTCACAAAATGTAGCTTTTACACATTATCTGAGGAAGAGAATCAGCTAGTTACTGGATTGCAAAAGCTATTAAGCCTCCAAATAGAATTTTCTCTTGAGATCCTTTGAGATTCTGCCTATTTTCAGTTGTAGCCTGTGGCTCTGCGTGCTTACCTGAAACATTATGTATATTTAAAAAGTTATTTTCCCCTTCCTATTAATGATACCTGCTACAATAAGCTTTTAAGGACTTTTATAAATACACTTATCAAGCAAAAATTCTATGGAGTTACATGACGTTCCAAATTCCACTAATAAAAAAACTGGAAGAAAAATCAATTCAGTATCTAAACTGGCCACATCAACAACACTGAGAATAAACTCCCAGGCTTTACTTTGTGGGAAGTGCCATTTACTATTAGACAATGAAACTTTTTACAACAGATCCTTAAACTATAGGAAAATGTCCTCAGGGCTCTGGCTTAGAAAGCTTAATTATTAGCTTTAAAATAACTTAACTGTCAGCAAACATGCTGTTAAACCAACCAGGGAAAAGAAGTCCCCAAATTCTGGACAAGGTCCTGTTTCTTTCAGCCAGCGTCAGGTAAGTATGAGCCAAGGTTTTTCACATGCGAAAGTTTTACACTTCAGTTTTAAGGATTGAATTTGCTACCATTCCTGTCTGTGACTTTGGGTAAGTCTGGTAGCACTCCTGACGCATCCCTTGTAAACAAGGTAATGGCATAATTTTAGAAGAGATACCCAAACACTTGGCAGACAATCCTAATAAACTATATGTAATTTTTTTTTCAAAAATGCTCTAAGTCTCAATCATGAATGATGCTTTCAGTGAAGAAGAGAAAAGAGTGAGCAATCCATACAACTGTATCGCACTTATTGGAAAATAAGATTTTTCATTCACTATGGAACACAATTTAATTTTGAAACACGGAGACCACACTGGCCCTCCCAGTTCTGTCAGTGAGCTCTTCTACTATCATGCCTGAAGCATGACTGCAAGGGGGGAACAAACCAACACTCGACATGTTAATCACGGAAAATCAAGGACCGAAAAACCACGAAAGAAAACGGCAGAGCATGTACACCGGCGGTGAGAACATTCTACCAAATTCACACCCTCATCCAAAGAGCACATCGCAGGATAATGTGAAACGTGAAAATGACTTTGGTTGATGACAAATCATGGTTGTATTAAATTAACTGTGAAAACCAGCAACGATAAAATACCTGGCGGAACGGGCCCCGAGACTGAAGCCCATGTAGCCCTCGGCAGGGAGAGAGTCGTCACCCAGCTCCTTAAGGTCCTGCGGCCCAAGATACTTGTCCGTGTCCCCTGTCATGGCGTCCTCACCTGCCGATGCACAAAGCAAGCCAGAATCAGAAGCTTCCCTTTCTCGAAAACGCGTCTGTTGTGGAGAAAACCACTCCTTTGGTCATCAGCAAATCATCCATGTTCTCATTCACTTTCCCTTACCCCCAGATAATATGTGTTACTGCCGCTTAGAAGGAAAAAGGAGAGGGGAGGTTAGTTCATAATTTCAAGAGTGAATGTAAGTAGCGAAAGGGCTCCTGGGGTTCAGTACCAATTTTAAAATATTTCCCCAATCTCATTCCCCCCCTCAAGCCCCAGCTGACTAGAAAGGTGGATCTTTTTTGTCAGTTAGCTTTCCACACCTCACCACAAGGAGGGCAGCTTGTCCGAATGGACGTGGATTGCAAACTAAAAGCCACCTTGCCATTACTACTCTGGAAATTAGACATGGGAAGGGAGTGGACTTTTTTTTTTAAATGTCTTCTCACACACAAGATTTCAGTTTGGGGCTTATGTAAGAAACTAGCCAAGTCATTTAACCGGAACTATCACTGCTTCGCTGGAGAACCTTGAAACACATCAATTTCGAACTGTTTCTACACCTGTCACATGAACAGCTCGGTCCAGCTGCCCCAGGGCTGGAAGGTGACTTGGAAAGGAGCTCTACCTTCTGTAGAGTCCAAAGGCAGAGACCAGCACTTTGAAAGAAGGACTATATAAATTGCTCTCTGCCCATCAATACAAAGAGTTAATTCCGTAAAACTTTTACTAGCTACATAGGCATAACATGACCTCACGGAAAAACCACATTCCAGGAGTGACAGAGCAGGTTTTTCAAATGCCTTTTGCCCTCTGGGACGGTTCCCATCCTTTTGAAAACGCAGCACAGTGGTGGAAAAGTTAGTTCTGCAAAGCAGGCAAACCTAATCCCCTTTTTATGACTCTCCTTCCCTTTCTGGACACAAGTTTGGCTGGCCGAGAGAGATTTCAAAAGCGTGGATGTTATGTTTTCTCAAAGGTAAGTGATTCATCTGTCCCAGCTATATTTTCCAATTCCTTCATTCAGTACCGTTTATAATTTCCATTCATTTAAACCCAGGAAACCACAAGAGCTTAGCTTTTAAACTACCAATCAAGTCTAAAAATACACTGTCAACTACTGTTTTTGCAAATATAAAAAATAAACAGATCTGCTTTCTACTACTACCCAGTACCGAGAGATTATTTTAAGTAACTATTCACAGCTGGGCTATTTGCACATTCACTGCATCTGAAACAAACACAGCACACACCAAGTACGACTTAAAGAAAGCGCTTACTCTGTGGTAAAGCCATTTCCACCAGGCGGGGCTGATCAAATGTTTCCCTGATGTTTCCAGGAATTCCTTAAGCAGTGATTTAGAATGTACCTCGGAATCAGCCCAAACAAACCGACCCCTGGGTTGTATTCGCCGACTTCACCACCGCCGCTGGGTTCTGCTCAGCATCTTCGTGTCCTCACAGGCAGTTGAAGAAGTACACATCTTTTTCTAACTCATCAGAGTTCAAAGATTTTCGATATTTCAAACCAGAAAAAAATAAAATAAAAAGAGCCAAACCTGGCTACCCTTAATTGAGAAGACCCTTTTGATCACTCTGCAGACATCCTTTTAAAGCTCCTTCTGATTGGACCAAAAACTCCGCTGGCAAGCCTCTAGCAGGACCGAATGGTGACATAAATGCAAGCCCTTGAGTTATTTGTATGTAAATATGAGGACTGCTCCAGTGTAGACTTTCGGTAATTTGATACCAATGGCCGGTGCCTAACCGGGTAACCGCGGCAGCCTTAAATCTAGGGAGAGCCAGCGAGCGGGGTGCTGCGTTTAATTACGAGGTGACTCTTCTCCAACATGAATGAAGAAACGGCCAACCCAGGTAGAGGAAAAACAGAAGAAAACAAAGAAGTGGCCCAGGCGGGGAGTGGCCCGGAGCTCCAGGCAAACTTTCAACTTTGTTCTGGGCTGCGAACACCAGGAGCCCTGGTTATTTATGGTCCCTGTCAGGTGGAAGGAGGGGAAAAAAAGAGCCGGAGGGAGGGCCTGCCCTTGAGCCGAGGTGCTGAGACTGGCGGGCCGAAGGGAGCCGCGGTGGTTCCCGAATCTCTCCGAGCAGCACTGGAGGATACACGAATCCCCACTGCTTTTTATCAAGAGTTGGAAGTAAGGAGCAGAAGTGAGACGAGCTGGAAAAAGCAAGTGGATGTCTGCTTCACTTTGGGCACAAGTTCTTTCGGCTCTTTAACACCCTCAAAGGAACTCCCTGGTGCTCCCTCCTTGAGAGGGCTCGGCGGGGAGCGCCCAAGCAGGGGCCAAGAGGTCTTTGCTGCAGAGGGCAGGATGCAGCCCAGAGGAGGCGCTTCGGTCACTTTGCTGTTACACTGTTTCCCTCTCTCTGGGACTCCTGGCCTCCCTTTTGAGCTGCTCCACCCTGTTTGTGTTGGCAGCGGAGGAAAAAACTAGCAGGACTTCTGCATCCTCCATCTGGGTACGCTTGAGAGGCGATTTCAATGGCTTTTTTTCTCAGACTAGATGGAAAGTTAGGCTAGACACTAAGTAAAGGGTTTTGAACAGTCTTGCTGAAACAAGTGGTTTACAGCACTTTTCCATGAGTGTGTCTATCTGCTGGATTGTTCTCTAAAGATACAGAAATTTGAATCTGTAGAACCGATGAAGTGGGGAACACATTTGTTTTTCCTGGATAAATGCAGAGATCAATGAATGCATGACCCATCTAATAGTAAGATGACAGGAGACCCGGGGCTTTAATTTGAGCAGCCTGACTGTAATCAACATGGTAAATTTGCAGGAATAGAAGGGAAGCCATTTATAATGGCTTGAATTATGTATTGAAAAATATTCCCAAGCAAAAGAAAAATATGTATTGAAAATGTACTGAAAAATATTCCCAAGCAAAAGAAGAAATTTCCAACTTTGCAAAGAATGGAAGGGGAAGTCATGGTTAAGATGGAAAAATGACTAAACATTAATCTGTTTTCCATATCTGCACTTAAGATCTAAACTGCTTAGCAAAGCCTCATTCAATGACTGCCACTCAGTCAAGCTTCCTAACAAGGACTGCAATGAAAAGGTTCCTTCCTCTTGACTTCTCAGCAGGCCTTCCCTGGCCAGTCCAGCACACCTGTTGCCCGTCTGTTATACAGAATTATTTCAGTCCCTAGAATTCCAAAACTCTTTAGACTTTGAACCATTACATAGCGTGCACTCTTGATGGAATCTTTATCCCTCTTTTTCACCTGAGTAATCTCTTCAATCTTTGACTCTAAAATTCCTCCTGTCCTGGACTCACCATCTTAAGTTAGTGCACTGTTCTTCGTGTGGGCTTCCCTTATCAGAGTGTATTGCCAGGGAAAACGTCTGTTTAGTCTCTCCCACTGGAGGGTAAGATCCATGCTAGATTAGGAACCAAATTCTTCCTGAACCTGGCATATTGCAACAGCCCCATAAATATTTTTGGATTTCATCATTGCTTTTATTAAAGAGCATAGTAAAAACAAAACAAAACAAAACAAAAATCAAAGAAAACCAGACTCTTAAATACAGAGAACAAACTGGTGGTTGCAGAGGGGAGGTGGGTGGGGGGATGGGTGAGAAAAAAAATAAAGAGGCTGGTGGTTGTGATTTTCTGCTCATCTACAGGCCACAGCAACTTAGCACTCTCTGGCATGCCAAGCTTGATGACTGGTATACAGTAAACTGTTAATAAAGTTAAGTTTCTATTCTTCTTTACCCATCCTTCTTAGACTTCCAAAATGGTCACTATGAAACCAAAAGATGCCCAGAGTTGAAATGGGGGTGAGAGCTATCAATATATTTGGCCAAAGATTCATTAAAATAGCCTTATGACGTGGTGAAAACATTTCTTACAAGGGGTTTCAGAAAGTAGGAACCCAGGCGATGGTATTACTTTAAGGCAGTTTTGCATAGTCGGTGCTCTGGATTCAAATCCCGGCTTCATTATTTACTAATTAGGTGACCTTTGGAACACTGTTTACTCTGAGTCACAGTTTCCACCCCTGCGAACCTGGGATAATAACTCTGCCTCTAATCTCAGCCCTCTTGCGGGAATTCAATGAAATAATGCACAGAATAAGGGCTTCATCAGCACAGTTGGTGTTATTCTGTAACACCGCTTTCTCTGGTGGCCAAACATCTGAATGCATGAACTCATACAGTTAGCATTTCAACTGCTACTGCTGATAGTGGCAAAGGCAAAATCCAACCACAGCAGCAAACGTCTCTGCTCTCCACTGCCTAACGCAAGGCCTGGCTCCTAGGTACTCAATAAGTATTTGTTGACTGATGGATTGAATGAATAATAATAGACCACACTCACTCTCCTTTCAATAAACAAAATATTCTATAATTTTGTACAGTACAACACACTATTATACCAAAAATTAGAAAGGAATGACATGAATTGTGTTGAACAGCTTGTTAACGGCCTCTAATTCATTCTACAACCCAAAAATATTTTGATTAGTAATAGCTTCGGACCAACAGGCCTGAACATAGATAAGCCAACAAAGATAATGGACAACTCTGATAGAATATCAGATATATTTAGTTGAAATATATATATATTCGCAAGAATCACACATTTTCACTTACTAAGAAGCACTTGTGTGGATTTATGTTTCCTTGAAGTGTTTGGTGCAGTGTTCTAACAGTTGTGTTGTAGATAAATTTGCGTATTTTGTGGTGAAGAGGGTGTGGCAGCTAGCGTTTAAAGAAGCTTTCTCCCCACCCCCACCACGAACCATGTCTCTTTCACTGAATCTGGGCTGGTTCAATTTTGAACAATAAAGTGCAGGGAAAGTGATTTTGCATGACTTTTCATTTTAGTTCAAAGAAACCTTGCAGTTTCTCCTTGGCTCTCTTTTGAACGCTAGTTTAGGGGAAGCCAATCCCAATGTAAGACATGTGACTACCGTGAGACCACCATGCTGTAAGGAGAGTCAAAGAAGCCATAGGGAGCATGGAAAGAGAGAGAGATGCCCAGCTAGCCCTCAGCTGTTTCAGGGCCGTCCTTGCGGGGCTGACAGACCTATAACTGAAGATACCACATCGAACATTCTGCCATATTGCTCCCACCCCAGCTGCTACCCAACTGTAATCTCAGCAAAGAGCTCAAGAATCCAGCTGAACCCAGTTAACTCACACAACCACGGGAGATAATAATAAATTAAGCCACTGATTTTAGAGGTGTGTCATTACAATGCAGTAAGCAGTGGAAACAGAGAGGAATGAGAAATGACAAGGTCCAAAGGTAGGCCAAAGAGGTCACATGCTGATTGCTTAATGCATCCCTAGTGAATTGAGAGTTAGCTCTGTAGCGTGCTACCTAATTAGCACAGACCAAGTCCAGGAAGACTACCCTGGTAAATGCCACCAGAGGAAGCCTCATCTATTTAGTACTGACTTTATGCCTCTTAAAATTATGAGCACTGGTGTTCTCATTGTTAATCCATTTCTGATAATAAAATACCAGTGTCTGGAAAATGTTTAAAGGAGAACACAAAACACCCCAGTCTACCTCAATCCCACCATTCACCAAATAATAAAAGCTGTTCGAGGCATTTCACTTCAATTTTCCAGCTATCCCCTCTTCCTAGTCCTCCTATCATGTGACGGAATGTACCTAACCCAACTTCCCCACAATCTTACATTGTGCCCACTAATCAGCCCTTTTATGCTGAATAGAGGAAACAGTTCTTGGCTAATATTTAAAAGTGTCTTCATGCCCTAGGAGTTCTTTCTTTTTTTGCATGTCATTTTTTTCTGTTTTCCATCTTAAGATCATCACCGAGGAATACTTTTGTTGCTCTCCTAGGGGTTGAAAGTTGTTTTCCCCTCTGTCTGGAGACAAGAATCATAAAGAAAGTTCCTTAAGGTAACTATACCAAGTTACATGGTCTGAAACTTTGCTCAGAAGTGCTTCATTCCTCTGCTATGAAATGCACAATCTTCTTCCCAAGGTATTATACTTTGTAACATTATGCAGTTGCAGTTAATAATACATTACACCTTCGAATGAACTAATAGTAGAAAACCTTCAAATCATGTGGGATTTTAAAAAAAGGCTAGATTAGAAAGAATACAGAGGAACATAGGATCTAGACTCTAGTGATTTATTAGGATTTGCTTTCTTAATAGAACTCAGCAAATAGTCTCACAAATAGTTAATGATCAAAACTTAGTGTGCTTATTCTGAAAAAAAGTGATTGTTTTGACCACCACATAGCAAAGAAAAGAAATGAAAACTTGGGAAAACAAATCCTTTAAGCATGTCTAGTCTACCTTATAGAATAGTAGCATGAGAGCACACCATTATAATCACCCCTAGTATTTACTGAGCATTTACTATGTTCTAGGCACTGTGTGGTGCTTTGTAAGCATTATCTCATGCGATTCTTGTAACAACCTTATGAAATAGAATTGTCCCCATTTCAATATAAAGAAAACCTAGTTCAGAGTGGCAGATAACCCACGATCACTTAGAAATTGGGTAAAACTGGATTCAAAGTCAGTTGGTTTGACTACAGAGCCCCACTTTTTAACTACTGTAATATGTTATGTTATTGAACAAATACTATAAGAAATTGGTAACCAAAGCGTAAGCTCCGTGAGGGCAGAGGTTTTTGTCTGTTTTGTTCCACATCCAGTGCCCAGAACAGTGCCCAACATACAGTAGGTGCTCAATAAACGTGTGCAATGAAAATTCAGTGATTGCCTTTGGAGGCAGCAACTATATTACTGGAGCGAGGAGAAGGAGGGAGACTTACTTTTCACGGTAAACTCTTGTACCTTGGGAATTTTATACCATGTGCATCTATCACCTATTCAAAGAATGAATAAAATTAACAAAATAAAACAAAACCAAATACAGGGACTGCATACTTATATGTGTGCTTATATATACATATAAGTCATACTTATATGACTGCAGATAAGTCATATAGGCTGTGTTCCGCATACCAGAATAGGTATTTTGACACACACAGGTCTGCCAGGTAGATGTGAAGATATGTATGTGCACCAGCAAATATTTGGCAAACGTGGAGAGGAAACTCAATTCTTTACGCTATGTGACCTTACTATTTAAGAGATGGAACAGGAGGGATAAAATCACAAGGCGGGAAGAAGGAGATGAACATTATTTATGTGACACTTCTAATAGCTCCCCAGTGTTCTAAAGTGGTGGTTCTCAATCTGTAGGATGCAACAGAAACCCCTGAAAATCTGTATTTCTACGAGTTCCCAAGGGAATCTGCTGCTCCGGGTCCAAGAACCACACACTGTGATAAGCACTGGTTTAAGGGATCCTTACACCTAAGTGACAGTTATCTAATGGCAGTATTGATTCGAGAGAATTAGTATCTATTTTCCTGCTGGGAATTACAAGAGTAATTAAAATTGCTTCAGCAATGGAATTCAGTGAATGGAGTGCAGTATTTCTAAATTTCCAGGCACACGTTTGTACCATCTGAAAACCTTGTTAAACTGCAGACACTGACTCCACAGGTCTGAGGCTGGCCCTGAGATTCTGCGCGTGGAACGAGCTCCCAGGGGACTGCAAACCACACTTTGAGCAGTGAGACAGGAGGGCACTGGGCTAGGCTCTGTTACAAGTAAAGCCAACTATGGCCTTTGAGGCATTTTGTCTCCAATAAAGACCGGGACACAAACAATAATAGAAATACTGTACTACGTCTCCTGCTGGTTATGATTGACTTAGTGCTTTGCATGTGTGAGACGCTGTGCTGGGCACTTTATATGCACATCTCATTTACTCTTCAACCCCATGAAGCAGGTACTCTCATTTCCCTTTTCTAGATGAAGACACAGATTCAGAGAGGTGCAGTTATTGTTCAAAGATCACATGTCTAGAAGGTGGTAGAGTCTGGGATAGCCCAAGCTCTTCACCACCACACCCGTGTCAGAGGATGTGCATGGGTAATCACAGACGTGTCCAAGAGCTCCCAGGAAGAGGGCATCACCTTTGATTGAGGAGGTGGGGCAGATGTTGAACGGAGGTGCATGAGTGAAGACAGGCCGAGGAGAGTGGAAGTGGGAAGTAGGCCGTCCCCAGCCACGGGACGTGGCACGAGAGGGAAAGAGGGGGAATGTTCTGAGAACAGCAAGCAGCCAACTTTATTCAAGTGATAGGCAACTGAGTTGTGGGAAGTGAGGGCCATGTTGGGCCATGTTTGTAGGGTCTCTGAAGTTGGATTATAGTATAACAATTGCCATCCAAGTGACAAGCAACGTATGTCTGTCAGTGGGTGAAAATGCACTCATTTCGTTTGACCCATACATACATATGTATATACATATATAGTATGCACACACACACACACACACACACAATCACTGAAGACCCAAACCCTCAAAGCTCTCCCTCTTCCTCTCATGTTCTCCCACCATAATTCTAATCTATAGCAGAAGCAGGATTCACTGATAGTTGCCTCTGTCTGATAAAAAAAAAGGGGGGGGGGCTGCCGTTTATTGAGCACCTACTCTGTGCTGGTCAATGTTCTAAATGCTTTGGTATGTTATATCTTTTCATCTCCTCAGCAGCTCCTTGTGGTATAATTAACCCGTTTAGAGATGAGACAAATAAGACTCAGCATATTTTATTTTTTGAAGGTTCAAATAAGGGACATAAAAATACAGATAACTCTGAAGAGAAAACATTTTCCATCAATTCAAAGCATTCGTCAAAAGATGTCTATCCCCCCTAGTGTTTAGACAATACATTTTCAGCCTAGAGAATCCACATGACAGTATTTGCTCATGCATCTTTTCCCTCCATCCCCTGCTACTCTGACTCTCGGAAAAGCGAGGGAGCGGGGACTGGATGGAAGAGGGAGCATGGTCATGTTAGGAGCCCGACGCGCTCAGACTTCTGTTCTAAGGGTCCGATCCTACCCTAGAGTTGCACAAATAACAATGGCAAGTTCCTTAGATTCCAGATCTGCACGTACTGCAGTTTGGAGCAAGCGCTCAGGTTAAGCAAGGTTTCCTGTGACCGTCTGAGAGACTGATAAAAGGGGGAGGTGATGTGCGGCTGACGGAATTGCACCATCTAGTTCATGAGGTCATGCGTGTAGCACAGGCTCTTCGGTGCCAGGCTGGAGGCCCAGCTCGGCCTTCTGGGAGGGTGGAGGCTCAGGGCGAGGCTGCCCGCACCCCCTCCTCCCCCCCACCGCCCCGGGGCCAGGTAAAAAAGGAAGCGAGCTCCCTCAGCCAGGAAGGAGCAGATGCGGGCCCTTCACGGAAACCTTTTGTTTTCCAGCACCTTCTGCCAGTGGTCGTGGTTCTTTCAAAACAGTTTGCTAACTACATTCTGGAATGTAATGTTTTCTTGCTTTCCTTCTCAATGAGAACAACGGGGTAAGTTGAGAAAAGAGATGAGCCATGGGTGAGATCGGTGGTCTTAAGAAGGCTAAGGAAGTATGTGTTATTAAGGGTTGCATGCACCTCTTGGGGGAGGCCATGTCCCATGCTCTGCCTCCCCTCCCCTTCGCTCTAGGTGCTTCTAAGAGCCAGCCCCCCTCGGTGGCCAAAAGGAATAAGGCTTGACTGGCAAAGTTTGCACATCTCATAACCAACGCGAGCAAGCTGTTGTTTTCCCACAGAACAAAGGCCTCCTTCTGCTCAGGCTAGGTTTTTTTTTTTTTTTTTTAAGAGCAAACAAAGTCCATTTGATTCTTTACTCTCAAACATTTATTCTAGTCTTTGTGGCTAGATGTGCTTCTTTTTTAAAAAAAACTGGATCGCAGTTTTTAAACTGCTCCTTAATCCAGGCTAGATATAGTTTCTAAATAAGCATGCATGACTCAGGCTTGGAACTCTTCCAGATGTAGCAATGAAAAATGTCCCCTGTGATCTTGGTTGGGTTAATAAACAAACTCATCCCAGAAAGGAAAACGATTTCAGTGTCCTTCCTGTGAAGAGGTAGAAAAAGACAATGTTGGGACAGATGCTGTAACTTTTTCATATTCTTATCATTCTTATCAATACACCTTAACCCTAATCCAGAAATTGCCCTCCGGCATCTAAATCAGATTACCCTGACTTGGTCACATGAACACCTGAGACTAGAGACAGAATCCAGGTAGAAAGAAGTATAAGGTTACGCACACTGTTCTCATTATCTAAAATCTATGCCACTTGTAAAGAAGACTAGACAATGAATAAATTACTAGCCACAGACTAGCCCTGTGAAATCAGGCACTAAAATGTTGGTTCTTACCGAAAGAGAAATTGGGTAGCTTAATTCAAGGTGGTAGTGTCATGACAATTAATTCTTCTATATTCTTTGTTAGCTACTTTTGTCTAGCTTCAACCCCAAATCCAGACCTCGTTAGCCTTGGCTCTTCCTTATGTAGGCGTATAAGGACAGCTTGTGCACAGCAAGAAGATGATCACTGTCCCTGGGTGTACAGGAATATCAGGATCTCACAAGCTTCTGTGGGCAAGCATTTGGTCCCTTCTAATGTTATACCCAAGCTGCCTTTCCTTGTGCAGGGCAACAAACACGTGCTTGTTGGTTTGTTTTATATTTCCTACCTCTACCTAAAAGATGTGCGCTTACAAGGTAAAGACGGGTGGGCTCTGTTGTCAGTTAGCCTCATTGTGGTTCTGGCCCAGCTGGTCAGACCACCCTTTCCCATCTGTAACGTCTCCCCTGCTTCTCCAACCCCTCTCATTCCCGGCCCTCGGCACTACCCTGCCGTCCCCTTCCCCATCCATGCCCAGTGCTGGTGTTCCACTTCCTTTTCTCTGCAGCAGGGGTCCCAGTGTGAAGGGAAAGGGTCAGGGGTGGTCAGATTAGGACCCACTTCCACACGAAGCAGGTCAGAGTCTCCAGGTAGGTGGGCAGGAACGCAAATAACTGGAGGATGGGGGGTCGGGGGGGGGGAAGCATATTCAACGACTTGTTTTGGGCAAATGAAAAAACCACTTATTGACCTTAATCAATAAACATGTTGCATTCCCTGCTGTCCCTTAAGACAATCCGTGTGTCTATTTCTTCCACCGGCTGCTTTAGCTACTCATTCTGTCACAGCTTCTTGGGGAAAAAAACACACATGCTACATGAGAACTGCTCTATTCTGTGTCTATATATCCAGTGTGTCACGGATGCGGCGGCTTCCCGAGATCACCAGGGATCCGCAGATCGCCTGCGCTCAGCTGACTGGACCCTGTCAGGGATTCTCCCCGGCTTTTGCTAGAACCCACTCTTCTTTCTGGTTTTCTTCCTCTATTGTTCACCACTCCCCCTCCATATCCTTTGGCATTCCTCTTCCTCTGTACATGTCAATGTGCCTGGAGTTTTCTAGAACTGCTTCTTGTCCTCCCTTTGCCCTTTCCTGGGGTCCCCATTCAGGTCGGTGCTCAGTTTCCCCAGCTCCTGTGTGCTGAGTTCTTCTGTGGGGTCCTCTGCTTTTCTGTCTCTCTCTCTCTTTGAAGTTTTATTTATTTAAGTAACCTTTATACCCCACCGGGAGTGGGGCTCAAACTCACGACTGCTAAATCAAGAGTTGCATGCTCTTCCAACTGAGCCAACCACGTGCCCCATCTCTGACATTTTCTGAATTTGGAACACTTCTTTCCACCTTCCCCCAAATTTCTGCTTCTCCACATTCTATCTATTCCTTGATATACTTCCTTCCTGAGGCCTTCAGTAATCTCCCCTTCTTCTGAATTTCCTTGTCACTTTCATCTATTCTTCTCTACCACATCTCATTTGAGTAGAAAGTCAGAGCAAAAAACCTAATTCAAATGCCAGTTTCCTTGACTATGTAAACCTGGACAAATATCTCAAACCCGTTGAGCCTCAGATTCCTTAATGTAAATCAGACTAATAGCACTTCAAGTTAGGGCTTTAGATGAAGAATAAATGTGGATTGGAGTAATAATAGTACCAATAATTCTCTCGACTACTTGGAGAAAACTCAGCAAGATAAGGTGCCTTGTAACTAATAGTCACTGAGATCTCTGGGCTAAACCCTTTATACATGATCTCATTTAAAATTTGCAATAATCTAACTGTTGTGAGACTGTATCTAAATGACCAGGCATCAGGGATGTCAGAGCAGAGGTTAAGGGCAGGGATTCGTGTATAATCCCTTGCACTGATTTGTGTAATCTTGATCAAGGTCCTTAACCTTGCTGGAACTGATTTTCCACATCAATAAAATCGGCATACCGATGTCTCTAACTCAGAGGTCACTGTGAAGGTCACATGACATGATGCATCAAATGTATATAGATTCATGCCTGGCACACAGAAAGGGCTCAATAAAGGGTAAGTACCTTGTTACGATGTTTTGAGTGTTCATCTCTATGGAATCTTGTCAGGGGACAGACACAAATAAATGTGTGGATTTAAGCCCATGGATACACTCATCTGTGCAAGAGGACCTATCTGTATACGTCCTAAATGTTGTGACAGGGATAGAGACAGGTCTGCTCCCATGGAGTGAACTGCCTACTTTAAAAGAAAATGAACAAAATTAATCACAAATTGGCAAACTGCAGTCTGTGGCCTGAATCCGTCTCCCACCGACTTTTTAAATCAAGTTGTTGGGTCTTTTTATAAAGATTTTATTTATTTATTTGACAGAGAGAGAGAGAGCATAAACAGGGGGAGCGACAGGCAGAGGGAGAAGCAGACTCCCCACCGAGCAGGGAGCCCGATGCAGGACTCTATCCCAGGACACCGGGATCATGACCTGAGCCGAAGGCAGACGCTTGACTGACTGAGCCACCCAGGCGCCCCTTAAATCAATTACTGTCACACAGCCAAGCCCATTTGTTGAGGTCTTGTCTCACGCTGCCATTGTGTTACAAAGGCAGGGC
Source organism: Phoca vitulina (assembly GCF_004348235.1). Lineage (NCBI taxonomy): Eukaryota > Metazoa > Chordata > Mammalia > Carnivora > Phocidae > Phoca > Phoca vitulina. The sequence goes on from NW_022589732.1 coordinate 2,048,684, forward strand.
TGAGTAGTTGGGCTGGAGAACCACGTGGTGTGAAAATCTGAAAATACTTACCATTGGCCTGTAACAGAAAAAACGTGTTGCCCTTGGAAATTAATGACCAGTACCTCGAGATGAGTATTAGGATGCAGTTAAGAAGTGTGGACATAGAGGACAGCGAAAAAGAGGTAGCCAGGGCCACATCACACAGAACCTACTGACCACGGAAGGGCCCGACTTTTACGTCAAGTGCGATGTAAAGCCTCAGGAGGTTTTTATCTTAGTTTTGTATTTATGCTACACATTACTGGGAGAGGGTGGCTACTTCTATCATGAAATACAGCAACCATGCAGATGAGTACAGAAAATGTAAAAGTATATTTTCACAAACTGTTACAAAACAAATAGTATCCAGTCAAGAACTAGAACATCAGCACCTTAGAAGCCTCCCTCATCCCATCCCGATCACAGCCTCCTCCTCCTTCCCTCATGGTAATTACTTTATGTCTTTCTTCCCCTTGCCCTTTTTTTTTCTTTTATAGCCTCACTATCTAATTTTAGAATTCTAGTTTAGTGTTACCCAGTTTTGATGAGTTCTGTTGTCTCTGCATAATCTACAACCCAGCGACTACAGCCCTCGGTGAGTACCCTATAGAAATCCATGCATCCGTGTACCTGGGGCAGATAGAAGGCTTGTAGCAGCTTTGTCTGCAACAGCCCCAAATTGGAAACGAGCCACAGTTCCATGTCCAAGTAGCATGGATAAATTACTTCTGGTAGAGGTAGACAATGGAATATCACAGACAAATGAAAACAAATGAGCTATTTATAGGCAACACCATGAAGGAATTTTAAAAAAAATGTAACTATAAGCTTTGGAGGGTTTTAAGTTGGGAAATGGAATGATATGATCCAATTTATACTTGTAAAAGACTGCTGAGGATGCTGTGCATAAATCTGAGTCTGCAGGGAAAGAAGTGGACAGAGTGCAGAGGCTCTTGCAGTGGCCCACAAGAGAACGGCAGGGAGTCCACGGGTGGGACTGGCTTGGGCGGTGGCGGTGGGGAGGCAGAGAAGAGGCACGTGAGATGGGTTCTGGAAGGATTGCTAGGACTTGCTGCTGGACTGGGCCTGAGTGCTAAGAAAAGGGAGATTTACACATAACTTCAGGGCTGGCTTGTGTGATGGAGCCGCTCACTAGGATGGAGAAGCCTGGGAAGAGACTCCGTTTGGAGCAGGTGTTCCAGGGCATGATAAGTTTAGATGTCTGTGAGAATCTAGATGGAAACATCAGGTACGTGCTGGGTAGGTGGACAGTGTGGATCAAAATCACTCAACAATTCCCAAACCAAAGGCAGGATACCAAAGACAGGGTGGACTGTGTTTTAGAATAAAGGCCTCTGCCCCAGTTCACAGAGCTTTTTCTTTTGCTGATAATTTCTTTAAATTCTTTGAGATACAGAAACACCTTAGGAGTGTCATTATAAAGTAGTTTGTTGATGCAATCCATAGTCTAGGTCTGTCTCAGCACCAAAGTGTTTATTGGAAGGAAGAGGGGCATGACAGGCAAATTTTCTCTATCCTGCCTGTTCTCAGAAACCCATAAAACTTGCTTTTCCTTGAGTCTCCCTCCACTGTGATGTAACCGCCCAAACACATAGTGAAGATCTCCTGTGTACCAGGCACTGTGCTAGGTTCTGGGTCTCTGCTTCTGGTATTTCATTTTGACTTTATCACTGAGAGAAGCATGCAATTATGCAATGTCTATTTGAAAGGTCAATTGTAATCAGAGAAATATCAGGCAAAAGGCTAGATGTTATAATTGAACAGGTTTTTGCAAAATGATAACATTTCAGGTGAGGAATAATTTCTGCATAACAACCACCACCCCCTTGGACCACCTGGGGCAGGCTAGTCTTCAAGGCTTCTTTCCAGATCTATAAAGCTAAACACTTAATAGCCTGATTTATTTATTAGCATGCCCAGGGGATTAGGAAAGCAGGATAGTCCTAGGCATTTGTGAGAAAGGGTCCTAAAAGAACATCTTTCTGATAATTTTCTTGATATCCATTTTCATGTCTCCCAAAGTAATTTCTCCTACTTTTTTGAGTTTTAGATTGTGCCATTCAAATTCTACTTATTCTCTCCAAATTGAGAAGGCTCAGATATGTTTACTAAAACTACTTGCTTTGAGTTCTTAAGATCTATTCTAAATTATGTTTATATTTATTTTCCTGGAATTTGCATCTTGGTCTGCATATTTCTTTTACCAAGATGGTCAGATGAAAGTATACTATTCCTACCGTAGTCTTATCAAGGTCATTGAAAGGTAATTATTATCTTGTGATAATTTCCAAGACCATGATCTGTTCCTTTTCCAAGCTTTCTCTTTTTTAAAGCTTAAAAAACAATATATTCTTAGGTTCTGTAGATAAGAAAACAGATCATGTTAGAGTAGCAATGAAAGAGAAGATCTAGACCCAGACTGTCTGATCTGTCTTCCTGTTCAGCTCTGCCGCTAACCTGGTTGGGGCAAGCTACTCAACATTTATGTGGGCTTTGCTACCTCATCAGTGTAGTGGACAGCATGGGCTACATGATGCCGAGTCAGTTCACTGGGCACTGAATTTGGCACGAAGGTGACTGAGTACGACTCTCCTCATGCCTCACGTCATTCTAACACCTGATGAAATTTTATTGCTTTCTTATGTCTCAAACCTCTACCTATCTGATAATTATTTCTACCACATGTGTACTTAGCCTCTTACTTTTTTTTTCCTTTTAATATTGTTTAAATATCCTTTTAATAATTAATATTTAATATTTCCTTTTAATATTTTAATATTGTTTGCATTTGATCCTGAGTGAGATTTTGCAGCCCTATCAAAATTGTAAGTAGCTGAGAATTAAATAATTCTTCCCAGTTTTACCCAGTTGTCTCCCAAACCTGTTCAGTAGAGTCATATTGCACAGAGTTGCCTCTGGTTTTTACTTCCCATGGCTTAATTCCATTTCTCATTCTTTAAATCTGTCACTATAACCCAACCTAGAATTCTGCAAGCTAAGACAACATTTTATACATTATTTAAAATTTTACAAAATATACTTGATAGGAATTTATAATTTAAAGTCAGCATTGAACCAAAGCCAACTCTAAAATCTCTTGGGAGGGGGACTCAAAATAGAAGACAGATTGAACCTTAATCTCAATTTTCTTCTTTCTTTTCTTCCTTCCTCTCTCTCTTCTTTCTCTGCTTCTCTTTCTTCCCTCCCTTCTTCATCTTTTCTTTTCTTTCTTTTAAATTGCAAACTGAATTGCAAAACCTAAGGATGTAACTGGCACTAGAACCAACATTAATTTTGTACGTATATTAATTTTACATGTATGCGACATATTTTCTGGGAAAGAAGACAAGTGGGGCATTAAGACACTGGTCCTCTCAGAGCTCTGCTTACCCCCTACCTAGGTAATATGTGGCTTAGATAAGGCTGCTTTATCACCTTTACTTCTATTGCTCTACTTTGCTGATACTTCAGCCTTCGTTCTACTCTGTAACCTGGCTCCATTGTTCCCCTAGGTCATTAATTCATAACATTGTCTAGATTTGTTTTCTTGATTTTTTAGTGTGTGAAATTAATGCAAACATTTTTTACCTATACTAATTTCTCATAGTGGACAGAAAAAAGAGGAGAAAGAGAAGGAGAAAGCAAAGAAGAAAAAGGAAAAGGACAAGAAAGATTACTCTCAGCACCATTCCCTTAATATTTACTCAATTTTTATAATATGGAATTAAAATTATATTTTTCCATATTTCAAACTCATTCTTCTTTTTCTTTCTTGAGAAAACCTGGCAGCATATATCACTTTTCATTTTTATTTGCTTTTAAAAGCTGCTGATCTCCTCAGTACCCTAGGATACCAGTGTGATGATCTCTTACTGGTTCTTTAGAGACAGATACTCACAATATCCCTGTGGTTACATGGAAATAAACATTCGCCCCAGTCTGTAAGGGCTTACCAAAACAAGCAGCTCTGAATCCAACTAAAGTAGCAAAGTGCTGGCAAGACTATAAGGCAAATGAGTCAGAAGTAAAAGCTATCATTAAAACTGTAGGGGTCCCTTTAGAATTAAAATGGGGGGGGGGATTTGGAGTAATACAGAAATGCTAGTTTATGCAGCACAGAACGATGTAAATTCGTGACAGGGCAGATGTGGCTTCCTGGCGCTCATGTAAGCAGTTTAGGAACATCAGCTGACAGTGGTCTTAATAGGAGTCAAATTAAGTGGCTATTATAACCTCAAAACTGTCTTAATCTTCAATAATAGATGTGTAATATCGTCCATGGACAAAGCAATGGCCCTGCATGCCTCTGCTTTGATCAGACTACACCTGGAATACTGTGTTCAGTTCTGGTCACCTCCATCTGAGGTAGAAATGGACACCCTGCAATGTTCATAGGAGACAAGAGTGAGAGAGCCACAGTGGTGAGGGAGGGGGATAATACACCTGGAGAAAAACAGACTAATGAGCAATAGAAGGAAGGACTGTCACATGGAAGAGGCAGTTTTGTGTTAAATAGTGCCAAATATATCAGAGCCTGAATCAATGAGAAGGACACTTAGTGAAATGAAGAATTTTTAAAGTCAGAGTTGTTTACAGTGGAATAAGCAAGCTGGGAATTAGGGAATTTCTGTCATTAAGGCATCTGGGCAAAAGACCTCCTCAGAGAGGATTTTATAGAGGTGACTCTAGCATAGACAGCTGAAGTGACCTTTTAGGAACTCCTCCCAACATTAAATTCTACAACATTATGAAACCAATAGACATTTGATTCTCATAGCCTGTGGGCACACCCATAAGGCAAGTGCCAAAAAGTTTAAAGAAAGATGAATAAAATGAGAATTAAAATTTGTTTATTAATTTCAAACTCCCAAGCTGAGATAAATCCATAAGAAATCACTGTCATTTCTAGTTAAATGGCTAGATGAATTATCTTCAAATGAAACAATTCAAAATTTCTCCTTTTTTGGGAAATTATTTGCCTATTCATGTATATAAAGCTGTTATATACTCCATTCAAACTTGGCCTCTCATCACTGCAACTATTTTGGATATTCTGTCCAAAACTAGCAAATTTTTAGGTCTGTGATTGTCATATTTCACGAAATTGCATTTGAAAATATACTTTTGACATGTTTTGTGTGCGTACACATCTATGTGAGAACATTTTCCTTCTGTCTTCTGCACATAAGAAATCACTCAGCAAACTTTACATAAGAAGGCCTTCAAATATAATATGACAGCAAGGCATATTATTCTTAAAGTCCTAAAGATGATACAAACATCCAATCGGGGATAAAACAAGTAAATATATAGCTGATGATTTAGACAAAAGGAAAGAAAAATGAGTAAAAACCTTTAACATTTATCAAAACAACATTTACGAACAATGGGACAGCTCTGTCCAGGTTCCTAAATGACCACCAAGGCATTAGCTGTTCTAGGTATGCATTCTCCTGGCCAGAGTGCACTTCCAGCAGGCACTCACTGGATGCCAAAAAAGTTAAAGGCACTCACTTTGGATTATGTAGGCTTCCCACTATTTTAGATGTTCATTTAAATTTGTGCAACTCAAAGGAGAAACCAATAATTAAAATAGGGAAAATTACCTAAGCACAGAGAAAGACTAACAACATTGAGTCTGATCTGTGAGAAAAACACAGGAGAGGTGGCAAAATATGGATGTCATTTGGGAGAGTCAGGTGGTGTAAGAAAAAAACATAAATATACTAGAAATTCTACTATAAGTACATATTTCATTACTCCAGCAAAACTCCAAAATTTGCCATCTTTACAATATTTATTCACTGTAAAAATGCTAATTTTCCAATGAAACTTTTAAAATATCATTCATTAGTGTATCTATACATCATGAGCTGGGAAAATATTGATTTTTTTTTTAAATGTTTTATTTATTTATTTATTCATGAGAGTTAGAGAGAGAGAGAGAGAGAGAGAGAGAGAGAGGCAGAGGCAGAGGGAGAAGCAGGCTCCCTGCTGAGCAGGGAGCCTGATGCGGGACTCGATCCCAGGACCCTGGGATCATGACCTGAGCCGAAGGCAGACGCTTAACCATCTGAGCCACCCAGGCGCCCTTGATTTTTTAAATAAGGCAGAAAACAAGTAGTTTCTTTTAAGCAAATGAAGTACAGCTACAATAATTTATATTTTGATCTCTTTCATGAAATCAATATTGAAAATTTATATTCTTTTTTTTTTTAAAGATTTTATTCATTCATTTGAGAGAGAGAATGAGAGAGAGCACAAGAGGGGGTAGCGGGAGAGGGAGAAGAAGCAGACTCCCCGCTGAGCTGGGAGCCCAATACGGGACTCGATCCTGGGACTCCAGGATCATGACCTGAGCCGAAGGCAGTCGCCCAACCAACTGAGCCACCCAGGCACCCGAAAATTTATATTCTGAAAGCAATTTTGTTCAGGTTGAGTTTTCATTATTGGTTCAAGTTCAAAAGCTGCTTTTACTACTAAGCTTAGAGTAAACCTTACAATGAGCATTTAGCTCCTTACCTATAAGGTACCTTCTCTTACTTATTTTAAAAAATATTTTAGCTGTAAACATTAATCAGATTTCCTCTTCTAGGTTTCCAAATGTAAACAATAAAAATCAATTTTCTGCTTAATAGAAACAAATAGAAAGCAATCCACGTCATTAGAGATACTAATGTACTTGTAGTTCCAAGCTGGAAAATGGATTCAAGGAGAGGGGCTTTAAAGAAACCACTAATACCATATATACATCTTTTAAATGGTACATAAATTAATAATCGGAAGTTAGGTGAAGAGTTAGTAACTCAAGGAAGTGTTACATTTCGAAGATAAGAAATGGAAGATAAAGCTGGTAGTTAAGTTCCATTACAGTAAAAGGTTACAAATACCTTCTTCAACATCTGAGATATATTCACCATCACTGAGCATTTCAGGGGCGTTGGCTTTACGAACTGCATGATTTAAGTGAACAGTGTAAGTGTGTGGAAAATGCATACCCTCTTTATGACAACAAAACACATTAACACTTCTAAAAACATTTTTGCAATAAACATTCTTCAGGAAACAGATACACAGTCACTCTTAATTATGAACACAAAGGTGGTTTTCATACCTTCATCATCAGACATATCAAGAACTTCATTCATCGTTTCTGGAACATTCATTTTGTGCTTCTCTATGACAGTCTAGTAACAACAACAATAAAAAAGCAGTCACTTTAGTGTAAGCAGACTGAACATTTTAATGAGACTATTCATTTCTTTCTAAATTAATCAGTTGATTTATTATGGGACTGATGTGCTGAATATCATGAAGCTCTCACATAAAAATGACATCAAAATTTTCCCTTAGCATTAAGGTCTTCACCATATATACTGCTAAGAAGAAAGATAAGGTGAAAGAATTCTAGTGGTAAAGCAAACTGGCTTAAAAGATTTAGCTCCCTAATGAGGCTTTTCAAAGGAAAAGAGAAGAGAGATATCGCCTCTCTTAGTCCATTGTTACACTTTTTCATGGTCCGAGGAACCTGCCACCTCATTCCACTAAAAGTCTTGGCTGAAGATAAGCCAAATGAACAGCAAGCATTGTGTCTTTATTGCTTGTGCCAAGTCAGCCATTAATTTTGTCTTCCCCTTCTTTATGTACATTTTAATTCCTAGAATAAATATAAAATATTGAGATTGCATAAATTATACAATTTTTTCAACTATGCCATGCAGAAAATATTTTAGAGGTTATGCATTTGAAAGATCATTTTCACCTCCATGCAATTTTAAAGAACTATATATTACAGAGCAAAGGCCTTAGTGAATTTTTTACTTGCTCTTTGATGACTTTTTACCTATATAGCTTGTATCCATCCAAAGGACACTGACAACTTGTTAAAAATATTAATGACTTAATGTTTTAGACTTGAAACAAGTCCTCTTCTTATTCTGAGCATATGAAAGGCTAATGGTACAAGGGAAGATACGTACTTAAATAAGGCAACTGAAAAAAAAAAAGCTCAGTAGTTAAAACTATGGTACATTTGTCATAATTAATGAACCAGTACTCACATATTACTATTAATTAAAGTCTATATTTTATTCAGAGTTCCTTAATTTTTATCAAATGTCCCTTTTCTGTTCTAGGTTCCCATCCAAGATTCCACCTTATCTTTACCTGTCATGCCCCCGTTGGCTCCTATGACTGTGACAGTTTCTCAGACTTGCCTTGCTTCTAATGACCTTCAGTTTTTAAATTTTATTTTATTTTATTTTATGTATGTATGTATGTATGTATGTCTGTCTGTCTGTCTGTCTGTCTTTATAGATTCCATTTATTTACTTGAGCCAGAAAGGGAGAGACAGAGAGAATGCACACAAGCCTGGGAAGGGGCAGAGAAGCAGACCCCCCAGCTGAGCAGGGAGCCCGACATGGGACTCGATCCCAGGACCCTGGGATCATGACCTGAGTCAAAGGCAGACGCTTAACCGACTGAGCCACCCAGGTGCCCGCCCTTCACAGTTTAGAAGTGAACTGGTCAGGAATTTTGTAGACTGTTCCTCAGTTTGGATTTGTTTCATGTTTTTCTCATGTTTAGACTGGGTTACATGTTTTGGGGAGGAAGACCACAGAGGCAAATTGCTATTTTCATCACATAGTATCAAGGGTCCATACCATCAACAGGATTTACCAGTGCTGATGTTGACCTTGGTCGCCTGGCTGAGGCAGTGTTTGTCAGGTTTTTCTGCTGTAAAGTTATTCTATTTCCCCCATGTCCCTTTCCATACTGTTTCCTTTGCAGGGAAGTCACTATACTCAGCCCAGCCTTAAGCAGGGGGAATTACATTCTATACCTCCTTGAGGGTGAAGTATTTTCATAAATTGTTTGGAATTTTTTTTGCCTGATTTGCCTCTTCTTCCCCATGTATTCAGTCATTTATCTGTATCAGTATGGACTCATGGAAATTTATTTTATACTTTGCTCTATCTATCTATCTATCTATCTATCTATCTATCTATCATCTATTTTAAATTGTTCCAGCTTTGGCCACTGGGAACTCTTTCAGTTGACTCCTGTGTCCTTCTGACGCAGCCCCATAACTGTGTGTATCCATGTTGATTTACTTACTTGAGGTGGGGAGACACTTCCTTACTTTTTGGCACTACAAGATGTTCCAGGTTCATCTTGCATATTTCCTTCCCCAGATCTAGATTTAGCTATTTCCTGAAGGAGCCCTGATTCCCTTTATTACAGAACAGTATTAGAAACCAGTTATCTGAGAGATAGATGTCCTCTGTTCTTTGCTAATGAGGGAACTGAATATTTTAAACAATGCAATTTAAATGCTTAATTCATCTTTTGAATGTCAGCTTCTAGGTCCTCAGTTTCCTACTCTGCCATGATTGTAATGTCACTAACTCAGCCATCTTTCTCAGAATTGCCATGTCCTACATCGTACTGAGAGGGAAGACGGATCTTTTTAAGGTTTTCGAAAAACTGGATGTCCGCTTATGGAGTCAATGGCTCCTGGGGCCCCAGCAAGGGGCCGTGCAGGCTGCACTGTGGTTAGTGAGCTCAAGATCACAGACTCCACCCTGAAATCTGCCAGTTCTCATCTATGCCAGGTTACATGTAACCGCTAAAAGCACAGCTGACAAGGTGGTGTCTCAGCTTGAAATAAAGTCTCAAATACCGCAATGCTGGACTAAGACTTAGGGACTTCAGTGGACTCTTTTCCAATCTATGTGAGCACTTCATTTGGTGGAAGCCTCATTTACTTCATTAGGCAAACTGGATCTTTCCTGTAAGCATGAGTCCTATCTTCTCTCTCTTGCAGAAATTACCAGACAACTCAGTGGATGACACCGAGTGATATGGCCTGACTCCCATATTTGTTCTTTCACTTGGAACCAGAGCCTTGAAGCCCCTCTCGGGCTATAACTTTACTTCCTCTGTCTTTAACTTTATTTTCTCCTCCAGCTTTTTTTTTTTTTTTTAAGATTTTATTTTTAAGAATCTCTACCTCCCACATGGGGTTTGACCCCATAACCCTGAGGTCAAGAGTCACACACTCTACCGACTGAGCCAGCCAGGTGTGCTCCTCAAGCATCTTTGATATTCAAGAAACATTCTGAACTTTCCCAATGGGTGAGAACATCATTTACATTCAATAAGCAAGAATTATATTTTGAACGATTATATAGGTTTCAACTCTCTAACAATGAAAAAGAAGTTTTATATATTTACTGCAGTGATTTCAAATCTTTTATAGTATTGTGACACTTGACCATTGTTTAATACCTTGTCCTTCTCCCTCTTTTTTTCCCACTCTAGAGAAAGCAAAGGGAGTATCTATAAGATTAAAGTTAATAAACATTATTTGCTTAAACTCTTTTCTCAAGAATTTAGTAACAGATTTTTAAATCATGGAATACTCAAGAGGTATATATAAAAGCAATAGAGTAGTAATTTATCTCTATACAAACTATACCTCGAAGTTAGAAACATGCCCTGGTTCATAACCATTGCCCTAGCCCATTAAAGCTACTGCTTTCTTTTCAGCAAACTGCATAATTTCTCTCTTGCGATCAGCAAGCTTATTTTTTTTAGCTTTTAAAGCCTTTACATCGCCAAATAATTCAACCAGTAGGTTACTACAGAGTCCTTCAACCCATTTTTTTTTTTTATATGAAGCACTGTGTGTACAAACTGTTTGCAGATGCTGATTATGCCTCCCTTCACATCAGAAGGTGGTGGATGAGAAAAGGAGGCAGAGCTGATAATACCCAATGTCCCAGAGTCCTAAGTTTACATTGTACGGAGCCAGTCTCAGGCATGTGTGTTGAGTCACGGAGTCAGGAATAACTCCAACTAGCCTCTGATATGGTGCAATATCTGCTCTTGCCTCCACAGTTACCAAATCCTCACGCAGTTCAAAGGCTCCAGATGGTGCTAATAAGAAACGACTTATCCTAGAGGCTGCAGCTTGTAAAAATGTATCTGACGCAATAAGGCCTCCTGGTAAAGATTTATTTGTAATTTTAACAAAACATCTATATTTTCCTGTGAAAACTCTAATAGCTGAATGGAAGAGCAGTGAGAGTGGTGACAAAAATCAGTTCTGATCCTCTCTCTCATGTTTTATTTTGACACTGTAAAAAAATGCATTTACAATAATGACAACAGTGTATCCATTATTTATGAGTCATAACATTTTAAAGAACCATCTTATCTTCAACTCCCTCACATAGCCAAAGGTGGATGTTAAAATATTTCTGCCTTCATTTCATTAAAAATGTTTTTATATCAAAACAAACAGATGCGTACGTTTAGCTTTCCATGGGACAAAACACTCTATAGCTACTAATGCAACTTTTAAAAAGGTACTTTAAGTGTTTAGTGTCTCAATGTCCGAACCGAGAGCTGCCATGCCGGCTGTCAGCAATGAGGCGACAGCATTTGGAGGCGTGGTGCTCAGTCTGTGAATGGGGGGAAGTAGGTTCATCTCCCAAAAGCCCCGGAAAATCGACGGCGTGAGAGCTGGCTGTCAGGGCGGCGAGGTCCGGCGTCTGCTACTTACAGTTGTGGTCATGGTTTCCTCAGTCACTACCTTCAGGGTGTCGACCACTGAGATGTAGCCAAGCCTCCGGGCAATGGCTAGGGCAGTGTTCCCATTCTGGCAAGAGGGAAACGAGGACAAGGAATTAAGAAGTCATTCCCCGCGTCTCGGTGTCTGTGTGTTTCCACGTGTTTCGCCCATACTAAACAGCAGGTGGGTGTCTCGTTGGTCCCACCCACTGTCATACACAAAACACTATTTCATTAGAGACGCGCCTTGCACAAAACCCACCTAACCTGTTCCCACTCACACAGCAGACACTTGGCTGCTACACATGGAATCCAAAAGGCTTAACATTCTAAGTTATCAAGGGGACAAACATGCTTTTCTTTCTGTATATGTATTTCCTACTAGATGGCAATGGGTTTGTAGTTTTTAAGGGTGAAGCACTAATCACATCTCTCTGGATGGCTCACAATATAGCTACTGTCCTTTGGCCTGAATTCTACTGAACGTTCCATTTAGTAAAACAGTGACACTGGTGCATGATGAAAAATGTAAGAAGATCCCAGCATACAGGTCCATCTCCTCCCTCTTCCCTTAGCCTCCCTCTTCCCTTCCCTTCACTCTTACCACAGTGAGTTCGTTGGGGGAAGCATTGTTCTGGAGCAAGACATTTATTATATGTGTGTGTCCCTGTTGAGCTGCTTGATGTAACGGCGTATACCCATTCTGCGGAAGGAAGGTGGAAGACTCTTACTTCCTTGGACACAAAATCAGTGACTTTGATGGTGGATACAAAGAAGAAAAGTCTTTACCTTTGTTTTGGCATTAACTTTTGCAGAATGCTGGAGCAGGAAATTAACAATCTTGATGTTTCCATAGTGGCAGCCCACATGTAAAGGTGTGTATCCCATCTGTAATTACATTTTTCAGAAAAGAAACCTCATAAGTATACTTTCAGTAACAGCTACCCTAAATAGAAGCAAAAGTATTATTTAACCTGTCTTTTTGAGCTGGCATAGTTTTTTTCCCTACATAAATATATGATGCCCTTGATATTTCTGAGAGCTAGTGTGAGATATAAAAATAATACCATATCACATGTAAGTAGTTACTGAACTTCCCAAAGCGCTCTCTCTTGCATCAGCTCATTTTATTCTCACACCAACTTTTCAAGATGGGAAGGAAACATGGCCCAGTCAACAGCCTGGACAGAGCAATTTAGTGGCTTGTTGTCGAGGGACAGGAAGAATGTTCTGTGGACAGATGCAGACTAGGATTTATTGATCACTCTACTCTTGAAAAGCATAAAATGGAGGTAGAAAAAAACCATGAAGTGGCTAAATGATAATGCCAGGTAACAGACGATTATCAGAACGCAGAAGAGGCTGGTGGGAGTTCAGGAGGTCTGAGAAGTGTGAACTTGATCCAGGTATACATGCTGGAGTTAAAGTCTCCTGCTTACCAGCTAGGGTCCCATAATTTGAAAACAACTGATTCAGACAAAGCAGTTAAGTTGCTTCCCAAATTAATATCCACTAACCCCTGGGGAACTATAAGTTGTATCTATTAAAAATATATATCTTACATATATAAAATTATGTATGTGTGTATAATTATTTTTTAAAATAAGGATATTCCAGATACTTTTCCAGATGGCCACATTGTAACAGACACCGCCATGCAATTTCAGCATCGGCAATTAATTTCTGTTTATGAGGACACTAGCAGCACCAGGTTGACAAAAGGGAGAGGACTGAGTTTTTAAAAACACTTCTCAGTGTGTGTGGGGGGAGAGGTGGGGCATCCATGTTTTCAAGGGTCTGTACCTCATATGGTAGGCACTATTGTATTTTATGGTGACTCTATGCTATAGACAGAATGTTTGTATCCCCTCAAATTCCCATGCTGAAACCCCAATCCCCAGTGTGATGGTATTTGGAGATGGGGCCTTTGGGAGGTAACCGGGTCATAGGTAATTAGGTGGAACCCTCATGAATGGGATTAGTGCCCTTATCGGAAGAGATAGGAGACAGCTTGCCTCTTCTCTCTGCTCTCTGCCACGTGAAGCTACAATAAGAAGGCACGAGATAGCCACCTGCAAACCAGACAAGGGATCTGCTGGCATTTTAATCTAGGACTTCCCAATCTTCAGAACTCTGAGAAATGACAGTTTGTCGCCTCTACGGTATTCTTGTCATAGCAGCCCAAACTGACTAAGATGTGCTAGCAAATGGGTATATCTGAATTTGAAAAGGGCATGCCCAGACCACAGCTGATTGTGGAAGGTGAAGACATCTCACCAGGATGTGCTGCCCTAAAGAGTTTTACTCTGGTCAGATTCCGCTCCACAAACCGAACAGTCAGTGCTGCCCAGACTCCCACTGCTAAAGCTTGCCATAACCATGTACGTGAGTCTGATTTTCAGCCCCTGAAGCTGCTCCACGCATGATGAAGGAGATCCTATCCTGGTAACCAGAACTGACTTGCCTAACTTTGCAGGCTTCTTTCTCGATACTGAGGAACTCAGACTATCGCATCAGGAATCACAATGCTGCTCAGTGGGGGAGGCATGCAAAAGGTTTTCTCCAATCGGTTCTCAGTACAATTAGCTTAACTGAAGTAACATTATTCCCAACTTTTGTGGTAGAGGATTAATCCCAAGCTAAAAACATACAGAAAATATTTTTAAAATCTAAATATTAAGAAACTTTTCAGGTTTTTAGGGGTGCCTGGGTGGCTCAGTGGGTTAAGCGTCTGCCTTCGGCGCAGGTCATGATCTCGGGGTCCTGGGATCGAGCCCCGCATCGGGTTCCTTGCTCAGCAGGAAGTCTGCTTCTCCCTCTGCTGTTCGCCCTGCTTATGTTATCTCTCTTTCTCTGTCAAATAAATAAATAAAATCTTAAAAAAAAAAATTCAAAAAAGAAACTTTTCAGGTTTTTAGTCAGTGTGCCTAAGCAATGATGCAACAATTTCTAAAGGCTGTTGTGCTAAGTATACTAAAGAAATTGAATCATGTTAAGAATCTTAATGTTCAGTTTCTACTCATCCTCATAGCTCTCCATCTAATTCCTAGTAAAACCCTAAGTCATTATAATGGGCTACTGGACCCGTCTGATCTGGTCCCTTCTCTATACCCCCTATTCATTAAATGTCTGAGCTCATTACTACTAATGTCTTCCTTATTTGTTGTACTCGAGGACACTGGTCTTCTTGCTGTTCCACAAGCATTAAAGTATTTTATTAAAAAATACATGTGTATGCCCAGGAAGATTTAGTTGGCATTTAGAGAAACCAAATTGGGGCTCTTCCATTCATTGAGGGCCAGAAAATTCCCACATTAAATGGCACCTTGCACAAATATGCTCAGAGAGATGTGATTTGAGAAATTCTTTCCAATTAGCAGCAATCGATTTTGGAAAGACCAACTATTCTTTCTGGAATGGCTAGGAAATAATCACAGTTCAGCTAACTGAGCAGTTTCTGCCTCTTTTTCCACTGTTGCCTACTTAGTCCATCCTTACGAGCAGGAGTTGTCTTCTCCTTTAGGCAATACTGAAAGGCTGTAATTGTGTAGGAAGAGCTAACAGGTGCAAATGGAGTAATCAGGCTGGTGTTTCTGATCTATGGTACCACAAGACCATATCTTACTGGGTCGTAGTCAGGTGCATCCCCACACAAATGGTTTGAGAGAGAGGGAGGAGGAAATCCACACTTACGCCCAACCTCCTAAAATCTGTGGTCTTCTAGAAGTCCATCCTTGGCTTTCCTTTTTCACAGCTATTTCCTTTTTCACTCCCTGATTTTATTTATTTCAGGTAAAAATTTTGTTTTCAATTTTTATGTGTTGATGTTATTGTTTTAAGGAACATCTTTCTATTGTCACACGTTATATGAAATAGTACTTGATAATATGGCAGGTAAAGATCCATGGAAGACTGTAAGGTAGTCTCACAAACAGCTTTTTCAAAATTTTAGTTCAGTATAACTAATTGAAATTGAAAAAGTACAAACAGGAATTTTTCCTTTAGAAAATAAACTCTCTGAAAATAAACTCTCAGTATTTAATTTCTTGACGGTAGTATAGTCGAAAGTCTCAACATACTAAAAGAAAAAAAAAGCTGAACATTTCCCCCATAGTTTTTTGCTTCATTGTTTACCTCCAAAATCAATGTGGGAATAAACTGCAGGAGAAAAACAAGCAAAACATCTCAGGTATTATAGAAGGGGCAAAGCAAATGAATATTTTCAAAATGATAGGAGAAAAATAAGTAAATTGCCATCTCTATCCCTAGTGTAGCTTATCCCACTTCTGATGCATCTTATAATTTAGCCTCTTCTCTTTCTCCGGGCACCTTCCTCTCAGCCAACAAATACATTTACATATTTCCAATCCTAGAAACAAAAACACCTCTTCTAAATATTTGTCTCTTTTTCTAGGTCTAGATGCTTCCAAAGCTAAGCTTCTTGAAAGCAGGCATCTTCACTCACTCTTCCCTCCCCACCCCCTTCCTCCCATGTTCCAGGGGACCTGCTTTCTAATCACTCACGTGCCAACCCAGTGATGTGCTTTAGTGCTTCTCTCGCCTGATGCACCCTCCTGGACAGTCATTCATGACTTGGCGTCCATGTCATATTCTTTCCTGATCACCTTCCTACCCTTTGTTAGGCCTGCTTCTACCTCCTTCATCCACTTTAAAATATCATTGATCCCAGTGGGTTGGGCTTTGATTTCCTCCATGCTGTTTCTCAATGATCACATCTGCATTCCCAACTTCAATTAATACATCTATTCTGACAACTTCCAAATTGGGATCTTTAGTCCAGACCTCCTATCCTACACCCTGGAGCCAAAACTTTAAGTCATTTACTGGATTTTTCCACCTAGACAGCCCCTAAATCATCTAATATACAACATACCCAATACAGAATTCTTGGTCTTCTTTCCCCAGCTAGCTTCCTCTCCTTTATTTCTAGTCTCCTTGAATGGTACTTGTGATCACCCAGGCACAGGGCTCACATCCTTAGATTCATCCTCAATTTCTCACTTTTCCTCACGTCTTATTGCTCATACTTCTTTAAGTATTTCTCCGATTTCTCTCTTGCTCATCAACTTCCCATCTGCCCCTAAGTGGAGGCCTTCTTTATTCTCCATTTGGACCTTGGCAGTAGCCTTCAACGGCCCCTGCTCCAAACTCCTTTGACCAACTCAGTCTCTGCACGGTCTCCTGGGATCTTTCTAAACTGGATGTCTGATCTTATTACTCTTCTGGGGTTTTTTTTGTTTTTTTTTTTAAGATTTTATTTATTTATTTGACAGAGAGAGACACAGAGAGAGAGGGAACACAAGCAGGGGGAGTGGGAGAGGGAGAAGCAGGCTTCCCGCTGAGCAGGGAGCCCGATGTGGGGCTCGATCCCAGGACCCTGGGATCATGACCTGAGCCGAAGGCAGACGCTTAACGACTGAGCCACCCAGGCGCCCCCACTCTTCTGTTTAAAGCCTTCCAAGGCTTCCCAGTGCAAACAGGATAAAAAGCTGAACTGAACTTGCTCAGCCTGGCATATTAAGGCCCTCTGAAATCTTAATTTTCTAGCAGCACCTTGGGATATGCCCCCAATTTTTTTCTCTTGTTTCTGTGATACTGAACCAGTTATACCTCCCTTCTACACTCCCCACCTTTGTAAAATAATTCAGTTAATGACAATATTTCTAAAATTATTTATTTATATATGGGGTTAAAGTCAGGCTTTGTACTAATTTGCTGTGTGACCTTATACAAGTAACTACTTTCCGTGCTTCAGTTTCCTCATCTGTAAAATAGGGATACCAATCTCACCCGCCTTCTAGGGTAGTTGTAAGGATTTAACTAATTAATAAAGATAAAGCACTGAATACATGACACAGAAGATGGGTAATACACTTTGCTATTATTATATTATTGTATTATTTTTATTGTCACATATCTTCCTTTCTAGACTATAAATACTATTGAGGGCAAGGAACATATCAACCCGTTAAGAATTTAGCATCTAGTAGGAGCTCTAAAAATGAATGTGAAATGAGTATCAAATAAATTTTTTTCATTATTTTACACACATTTAAAGAAATATAATTTAACTATTAATTTGCTAATCAGTACCGCTGAGAATCAGTGTATTTTGGGTGGCCTAAATAAAATGCTTCAGGAGATTATCCTTTTAAAAAGCAAAAGGAGTGGCTTTTTTTCAGTTGAACCACACTGAATATTAAACCCTGTGGCCAGCAGGACAATTTAGTCTGATCTGATTCAGTGAATCACAAATACAGAGTTGGAGGTATAGAAGCTCAGCAAGCCAGTGGGAAGGCTGTGAAAGCTGTTACCAGGATTTTCCAGTCTTTTCTCCACAACAGAAAAGAGCTCTCAATGTTTTCATGATTACTATGCTTAAATTTAAGCCAATGAATTGGATGGTACCATACTCAACACCTGTAGGCTGCGCAGGGATGTCATCTCACTAGTAAGAATTTGGAAGTTCACAGAATGTAATAAATTCCTTTATTCACAAGATTAGAAAGCAAGTCCCAACAACCCATCTCTTGCCATTCTGCTCTTCTCAGCAAGGGGACAATCATAGCCTCAGTTTTTCGGGTGCTATGATCTTTGCTGAGATGAGAAAGGAAGAGAAAAGAATTTGTAAGAGACAGAGAGGTGTTTTCTGAAGGGCATCACTTGTAAAGGGCAGGAAAGGGAACATGCTTCATAAATATTACACCAAGGGCAAAAATGGTTACTGACCATGACCTGAGGTGGGCGGGCGGACTTAGGAGGAGACCCCGGTAGAGGCCCTAGACTCTTAAGCCAGGGGCCCCGTGTGCAAGAAGGCACACAGCACCGCGTCCTGCCTCCCAACGTGCCCTGGAGGATCGGTATCTCACTTCCGGACTGAATGACAGGGTACGCCTCGGATGTGCAGGGGCAAAAACGTACTGAGAAACTTAACCCTGTGTGGGACGCCTAGAATTTTTAATCTGTCAAGGGAGAGGTAACCAAAAAAAGTGTGTAAGTCTGTGTTTTTGTGTGTAAATGAAACAACACAAGATGAATATATTTACCGTTAATAAAATAAGGAATAATAAGCTAAATTCAGTCTGATTCTTTTTTTTTTTTTTTTTTTAGAGAGAGAGAGCATGAGCAAGGGCAGAGAGAGAGAGGGAGAGAGAGAATCTTAAGCAGGCTCTAGCGTGGAGCCTGATGTGGGGCTCGATCCAATGACCCTGAGATCATGACCTGCGCCAAAATCAGGAGTCCAACTGAGCCTCCCAGGTGCCCCCAGTCTGTTCTTTCTTCAGAATTAAAAATGCTTTTATTTTCAAAATGGAAAGTAACAAGAAATCACTCGGCTACTGCCAGTGCCTTTACCGTTAGACCCTCAGCTAGCTAGGGAAGCATTCAAGGCTAAGGACAATGAGACTTCTTTAGAGTGGGAGGGGGATAGAGGAAGGGATCGCTGAGCAAGCCGGCTACGGAGACTGCAAGGACACAGAAATTCCAGAAAGGGAATTACCTACCCCCAGTCCCACCTAGGGCTGTCCTGGCCAGGGACAATGGTACTTGTTTTACTATTTTAACACAGAGTTTAAAACACAGACAGGATCTTGCCTGGTCAGAGCTCTTTCAGGCAGCTTCTTTCTACTAGAACACAGTGTGGGTGGTGCAGCTGTAGTTAGAGAGCCGAACAGTGTCCAAAGGGTGCGGTCTACTCGGGCTGTCCCCTCTGTGCTTAGCCAGTAAATCCAGTCTGCTCCTGATGTGTGAATACCTTCTTACTTGGCGAACTCCTAGTGATACTTCTATATTTGTTAATATCTTCAGGATCACTACACCTCAGAACCGATCTATAGGATACCCAAGATGTTTGTAGTCACAATATTTAATAAGCATTCACTTCTGTGTCAAAAATATGACACATAGAAAGAAACGAGAGTTCTATTTTAGAGTAGATAAAACAAGTTTGCTCCGAAGAGGTAACAAAAAAAGTGCTGAAAGAAAATGCTCAGAGAAATGAGATTAATACGAAGTCCTATCTCTGATGAAGACACAAAACATCCATTTTTCTTATCTGAGTTTGAAATTGTGGCATTATAGGATATTAAGTAGCATTTTTTTTTCTTTTTGAAGAGTGCTATTTGTCTGAGAGAGAGAGAGAAATGCTAGCAACCACACATGCCATAAGGAATGTAGCAAGTGAATAATAATTGAATAAAACTTACTTTATCCTTTTTTATAGACTACGTCTGAACAAAGTTAAAGGTCACAAATCACTGATAAATTTTTCTGTATGCATTAAGTCAATCACAACAGCTAAGAAAGGAGCAAGATTTTACACTCTGCCGTTGAAAGATAGATCTGTTGTAACAAGGATCAATAGTGCTACCACGGGTGGGCATCTACAGGCAGCCAGGATAAAGTGCCTAGGCCACTGAAGATAAAAGCATCTGGGCCACTGTCACCAGAGACTTTGGTGTCCCTTGCACAGATATATGTTTGAAATACTATGTGTAAGAGATAGGATGGAAAATTTGTCCCCCCCCCCCCCCCCCCCATCAAATTGTTACTGTTTCCATATAGGAGTCACTAAATGACACTTTTTACCGGCACATTCTTTTTGTATACCTTTGTCTGGGCATCCACGTTTGCCCCTTGGTTTACGAGGACTTCGGCCACATTCACTCTGTCTTCTTGAGCAGCCAAGTGGAGCGGGGTCAGGCCACTCTGAGAAAGAGTCAAAGTACAGTCATCTTAGAGAAGGGAGTGCAGCACACAGGCATGTTCCAGCCACAGTTTATGAACTCTAGGACAGGAAGCCTAGAACTGGTATGTTAAAAAAATCTGCAGGATAAGTTTCCATATTAGCACCGCGGCAACATTGCTACCTGCAGGCTTCATGAAAAATTTCAAACACCCTCAGAAGTGGAGGGGGTGGCCTGGACCTTGTGTCCTCAGCACAGACTCAGCAATCATCAAGGTTTTCCTACATCTGCTTCATCCAGCCCTACTTCCTGTTCATTCTTTTCTTTGTGGAAGCATTTTAAGGCAAACCCCAGACATTATATCATTTTCCTACTACATACTTCAGTGTTCATTTTTTAAAACTAGAGTCTTTTTAAAAAAATGATATAAAATGATATAATGTCTGGGATTTGCCTTAAAATACTTCCGCAAAGAAAAAAAAATTAAATGAAGAAACAAACAAAAACCAGAATCAGGCCTGTAAATACAGAAAACCAACTGATGGTTGCCGGAAGGAAGGCGGATGGAGGGACCGGCAACATGGGTGAAGGGGAGGGGGTGGTCCAGGCTTCCAGTTATGGAGTGAATAAGTCACGGGAATAGAGTCGAAGATACTGTCATAGTGATGTGACGGGACAGAGACGGCAGCTACGCTTGTGAACACAGCATAATGGATAAACTTGTCAAATCACCAAGTTGTACACCTGAACCCAATGTAAGATGGTATGTCAACTATACTCAAAAAATAAGTAAATAAATACCTACCAAACCCCCCTAGAGACTTTTTTTTTGCAAAATTATGCAGGAATTTCAACACATTACCATTGGCATTGGCATTAGCAGAAATTATTAAAAGAAAAATTAGTTATAAATTAAATATGATAAATTAATATATGATGACAATATTTTCTCCAACAAATATGAATACCCAAAGCTGATAAATATGTTCTATATGTTGCTTCTGGGTAGGAAAGATGGCCTGGAAAATGCAAAATGAATGCTGTATCATGAGAATTTCCAGGTCATTTAGATGGGGTATCTGTTTAATGAGACGGAATATTTGAAACTGAGTCTACCACGGAACACGCAGGCCACCTAGTTGTTCCAGTGGCCAAGAAAAATATCACCGAGACTGTACTCCGCTTTAAAAATCCTCTGTAGCTGTTAAAGTGTCTTTTCATGAATAATATTTAAGAGAAAGTAACTTGGCGTTAGTGCTTCCAGATTGTTTTCTTTCCCCTAATATGAGCACAGAAGTTAATCTCTGCGCCCCGGAGGCCTTCTGTCTCTTCCTCTAGCATCCATGCGATGAGAACCTCAGCTGTCCTATTTGTCAGAGGAGAGGAGTGAATCAGATGCCATAGCAGCAAGGGCACAGAGCCCTCGAGATGCTGAACATTATTTATTCAGGAAGAGTCATTTGCTCTTGACTTTTTAATAATGTTTACAGGATTTGGGAGGAAGCCCACTCAAACTGTAGAAAAGAGGAAATATGGAAAGGAGGGCAGATGCATTCAATTGAAATCCAAGAAAAATAGGCTGGGGCCAAAACTGGCATCACCCAAACTGACATCATCTGAGAATCATGTCCCCTCTTCTACCTTATTGATTTATTAAGTTTTTATTTTACTTCCAGTTAGTTAACACAGTGCTCTATCAGTTTTAGGTGTACAAGATAGTAATTCAACACTTGCATGCATCAGCTGGTGCTCATCACAAGTGCGCTCTTCAATCTCCAGCCCCTATTTCTCCCATCCCTCCACCCTGTCCATGTTCTACTTGAGAGGAAACAAATGTTTTTAGCCATAATATTTCATACAAGTGACATGGTCACCTATTCTAAGTTAAAGACTTTTCAAGACTTCTGAAGATTCTTTACTGATGGTTCTCAGCAAAGTTTGGGGAATGTCTTCTGGCACGTGCCCTACTCTCTCACGTTCCGAAGTCTATGTTCACGCTGCCCCCGTGGGTTCCCCACTCTAGCTGTGGCATGGGGTGACTCCCAGCTCTCCTGGGCTTCTCCCTCCCTCCTTGTCTCTCAAAGGGCTCATTGTTACATTTATGTGCACACCTTCTATGTGCTCACCTCTACTAAGAGCATCATAATTCTGCACTGAAATTCTGTTTTCTTGTCTGTCTTCCTCAAACCACTGTGAGCTTGTTGAGGCAGATGTATCTTTAATCTTTACGTAACCAGTGTCTAGCATCTAGCACTTAATCATCTACTAAATTATCAAATCAGAAGACAAAGCAATCACCTTTAGGTAAAATAGGGTAAATAAAGAAAAACTTTTGTTTATCTTCATGACTTCCATTAAAAAGATTTTTAAAAAATAGTGTGACGGGGGGGCGCCTGAGTGGCTCAGTCGTTAAGCATCTGCTTTCAGGTCAGGTCATGATCCCAGGGTCCTGGGATCGAGCCCCGCATCGGGCTCCCTGCTCGGCAGGAAGCCTGCTTCTCCCTCTCACACTCTCCCTGCTTGTGTTCCCTCTCTTGCTGTGTCTCTCTCTGTCAAATAAATAAAATCTTTAAAAAAATAGCATGATGGTTAAAACAGCCCCATTTGACTTCAGAAGTTACCTGTTAATCTTTTATAAGGTTTCAACCATTGCTCATTTTAAAAATGGCATTTACTTGGAATAAGAGAACACCACCAACTCAGAATATCAACAGCCCTGTTTAATATTCCATTAGCAGTACAAAGGAATGGAGCTACTTGTTGTCTGCAAAATCCAAGTGGGAAGGTAGGTAGGAACATCAAAAGTGAAAGTGAATCAAATAAAATGCTAACACTTCAGTAGTAACTGGGCTTTATGGCCTCTTTTCCTTAAAGTGACCAGGAACTGCTGGTGGCTAATAAGAAAAGAACAAAGTGAAAACAATGAAGGGTTTAGTTCAACATCAATTTTCATAAAAGCTATGTCTTTCTTTTAATATTGATTTTTTTTTTAGCAAGGACATAAAATCTGGTGTTAAGTGGGGAGTTGGGATGGGCAGGTGTTTAAAACTCGGGCAGTTTAGGACAAATTGACAGAGAACTAACTAGCTCCTTATTGCATAATGAAGTTCTACTCATGTTCTGTTTTCACCTCAAGGCTTATTTAATACTTTCTATAGAGACCATGGCAACTGAGAAAGGAAGCAAAGATTTACAAATGCCTTCATATTAGATCATTTCTAGGTGCCGTGAAGTTCTTGCAAGTTCCTAAGGCACACTGTGTTAATGGGAAGCCAGCTGATCCGCTTTTTAAAATTTCCCTGGAAGTATTTCTGCTGATGTCAAGTTTTTTCAGGAAGGTGGCTGATGACGTCCAGGTTGCCTTGGTTAATATGTCACGTGGTCCTCAGAATTCCCTCGCTAATGTCCAGTCTACCAAAGCAAACACTGAGAAATGCCGAAGTATTTTTAGTCTAAAACTGTCTGTGATTTTAAGGTGAATGCAAGGCTGGATATACACTGCAACTAGTTGACTGGAGTATTTTATTTATTTATTTATTTTGACTGCCGGATTTTAAAGAAAAAAAAAAGTCACACTGTACTTTGGTATCAAATCTACTGAAAACATTTACCTATTAACCAATTGTTAAGGCCTATACTGTCTCCGAGAGAATTAGTGAGCTATACTATTCTGGGCTCTTAAAATAGACTCAGCGGATGCCAGAATGTACTTCAATTTGAGAAGACCAGGTCTTCTACCTCATTAAGACAAGTTGAATTTTGTAGCAGATTATTGTTAAGCCTGGTCTCTATGTTAGTATTTGAACCCTCAAAATTCAAAAGCTCAAAAAAAAAAAAAAAATCCTGATAACGGCTATTTGAAATTGCTCTGTGATTCCTATTAAATCAGAGACATGCATTCCTAAAAGGAATGTTTAAAAAGAAAGATATGAGAAAATCAAATTGTTACACCAGAAAAATATGAAAAAATGTGTTTGCTCTGCAATGATCACAAAAGATTTTCAAGATACTAAAACTGAAAAAAAAGGCTTCCCTGTTTTCTCATGTATGTCTTTTCATCTACAGAATGTGTTAATTTACAACCTTGGGAACTCAGATTAGTGCAGAATAACCTTTTCCCCAAATTGTGAGAAGTCCAAAATTAAGATAACTATTCTTTTTCTGCCCTAAGTAGAAGGTGCTGAATGTTATTTCAGTTAATCTTTATGACATCTCTGTGAGGTAAATATTTTGTCTTCATTTACTAGAGGACAAAATAGAAGCTCGGCAAGGTCACATCAAGTAAATCAGGCTTAGGATTCACACCCAGGAGATTCAAAGCTTCTGTGATTCCAAAACACAGGCCATATTTTTGGAAAAAAAAAATTAAGTTACTTGTTATTTGTCATCATAAAACTCTTGCTATCTTGAAACTCTCCTCCAGTATCTGAGCTATGGGTGTGCCATCACCACTGGGAGAGAAGAAGCCAGGGAGTTTGGATTATCAAGAATTTGGGGGCACTCTTGCTGGCTTTTGTGTTATCTGAAGGGAAGACTTAGAAACATCTGTTCTGTGTTTTGAGCAGATCTCAGACTTAGGTATTAATATTAACAGTTCAGCAAGCCCCGTATATGCAATGAGAGGTCGTAATTTCATTAACATGTCTCTGGTCAGTTGTGGGCTGGATTTTTGCTTTGCTTCACAAAATTCTTCACAAAGAGTTGGGATGTCAACTATGAAGGCAGGGGAGTTTGAAAAATTTGGGGAACAGAGGCTTCATCAGTTCCTTGAAACTGCCAATTTACATATGAAGACTAACAACCTTTCCAACCTATGAATAAAATACCTACTCTAAATTTCTGTTAATGAACTCTCTGAAGGCAGCACTATTTCCAGTATCTGTAATCTCTGACTTAAAACTGGGACAGGCAAGGAGGAGGTGCCCCAAAATGTTTGTGGACTAAATCAACAGGCGACAATTTACAACTTACTACTTACTAGGTTCTGGTATGGTAACAATGTTGCTCTTTGAATTAACATTCTAACAAAATTTCATATTATTCAAAAAACTTTGTGGACTGCATTTTTAGGGCTATATGTTATTCAATTGTAAGACTTTACAATTACTGATTTACCATTATCTTACTGCTTAAACATATTTTCTCAAAGTTTTTGCTATAATAAACATTTTGGCAAACATCTTTGTGCAATATTACGCTTTACAAATTTGATTTGACCTGGATTCTTCATGTTTCTCAGTGACCTTTCTGAGAGGTAAGGTTCTGTTGTAAACTTTGTAGAGAAAAAGCAAGGTTACCTTATTGCTCAGGTTCACGTTAGCATTTCTGCCGAGGAGCAGTGACACCATGTCCACGTGTCCTTCCTGAGCTGCAAGATGGACAGAAGCAATTCCTTGCCGGGTAACCGCATTTGCATCAGCACCATATTCCAGCAGAGTTGTCGCTATGTCCATCTGGTTCTTTTTGGCAGCGATGTGCAGTGGCGTATAACCATTCTGTCAACACGAATCACTTGGTCACATGCCCAGGAACGAGATAAAAATGTGTGCAGTGCACTTTCAAATAGAATGCTTCCCTTTCTAGTGATTTTCTTCGACGGTTTAAAAATTCAGAATCACATAAGCAAACTGATAAATCGAGCTGTGCCATTAATGTATTGCCCTCATCTTCCACATTTCTAAATCAGGAAAACATACTGTGGATGGTTTAATGCAAGAGAAACAGAGTACCACTGGTTTTACAGAAGGAATATAGTAGTTATGTTGGTAGGTGCTCAATCATTACTTGCTTTATTTAAATTGGTAATGAGAGGAAACCCAGTAGGAAACAACAATCAATATGGGCACGTTTAGAGCTATTATTCTGCCTTTAAAACATCCTTAATGGTTATTTGTTTCAAACAAGTTGAAAAATGTAATGTTCATGGTAGTCAAGATGCTATAATCTACCCTCATAGCCCCATTGTTTTATTATTATTTCTTTTTGAGTAGGCTCCCAATGCGGGGCTTGAACTCACAACCCTGAGATCAAGACCTGAGCTGAGATCAAGAGTTGGATGCTTAACCAACTGCACCACCCAGGCACCCTCCTCTCATGGCCCCTTTGATTGTCTCTTTTATGAAACCCTAGCTTCTAGGTTATGCTTCAGCTGAACTGGTTTCCCAAATAAGATACAGCTCATGTTTCTGTTTTGCATCACTCTATCAAGAAATGTTTTTCCCCACCAGGTATTCGGGGCCAGCATCTTCCAGCTGAAGCTTCAGCTCAAGGGTCATATTCTCATGAAGTGTTTCATCCCCTCCTTCCCCTCTTACACCCACCCCAACCTAACTGACTCTAATCAAAGTCTTGGAGATACTTAGTGGCGCTGTTTCCTTTCCACACCTGTTTCCTCCTGCTAAAATACAAATTTGTTGAGGGCAGGTATTGTGTCATATTTGTCTTTGTATCTCTACTAATGCCTCACGGTGACTGGTGAATCCTTAGAATTTGAGTCAGACTTACTAGAACTTTTGGAACATTCTGGGATCCTCATATTGGCTGACCCTTGGCGCTCAAGGTAGAGGCGACCTAAATTTCTTCGGCAAACTGTTATTTAACTGTGCCTCAGGATCCCTCAAAGTCCTTTGCTCTGAGAAAGAGAGGTCCCCTATGCTAGGGAGGGGACCTTGTCCTGCCTTACAGTCATTTAAGAGAAATGCAAGGTTATATTTTGACTTGGGCATGAATCTGACTATATAAAATATGCCAATGAAAAATTAGAACAACTTTTTTTTATAGAAAAGAAGGTTTAGAGAAAAAAAAGAATTCATGGATTTATATTTGGGAAGATGATCCAAACCTAGACAACTACCAGTCGCGATCTTTCCAAGCAATACAGATGGGTCAAGGTCAACATGGAGGACAGTAGGGGCTGCTGTACCACTGATAGGTCAGCCTACAGCAATCAACCCTCATATTTTAAGTCACTAGCATGTCCTAGGAGGAGTGTTTCTCACTTGACAGACACTCTTCCTATAATCAATTGTAGAGGATTTAAGCTGTTGGATATCAACCCATGCAAGTGGAAATGCCACCTCCAGACTCTTCTGAAACCACACTCTGCCAAATGGGATGGGCCAGGGTAGAAGATTTTATATCCCTATTTTTAGTTTTGACCTATTGCCATCTGGAAACCCCAGCTGACCCGGGAAGCATTTGTCCTTCTGCACAGACACACCCTAAAGAGACTGCCTTCAGAGCCAAATGTAGAGCTTTGGACTAAGCCCAACTCTACAGCGAGTGACAGGAGGGGGAGGTCTGTTTCGCTCCCATCCCCACCCCTGCCTAAAAGACCAAAATTCACAAAACAGTGCTAAAATAGGACATCTGATTAGTCAATATGTCTAACGCTGGTTACACAGAGTGGTGACAGCAAGAGAGTCTGAGTTTAGCTTCTTACCGTGCATCTTATTTCTTTTTGCTTTTGCACAGACATAACCTTCACATTAGTCACTTTTCAAAACCTGAAGGCAGGTCAGTGTCCTCTGAGAGGTGACAATCCTCTTGATTACTTTTAATTCCACCCAAAAATCCTAGGTCCTAAAGAACACTAATCCAGAGAAGCTCTGGCATCTCTGTAATGCATGCTGACTTCAGACAAGTTACTCATTACTACTGAGGGCTTTATTCTGAGCTCTGTACCTGAGCTACCAAGGAAAGTATAAAGCAAGAGAAAAACAATCGATGGTATTATTTTAGAATGGGAAGTTCATCACAGAAAGACTTAAAACATGTTTCAAATAATAAACAAATAGTTCACCTTGAGACCTTAAGAAATTTTCTAAATTTCTTAAGTGCTTTCTAATTTCTGGAAAGTCAAATGATTCTTACCTGTCACACTAAAGGGGACAGATGGATTTATCAGAAGAGAAAGAAAATAGTGAGAGATTCAACTACAGAATCATCTTAAATATTTTTCTCCCCTTGATACAGAGGACAAAATGCTTGCCAAGTGTACTTTTGCATTTCAAGATGAAAACAAAAGGAAATGCAATTTTAAATGACCCAAAGTAATATATTTATATCATGCTTTATATTTTTTCTAAGAAATTTCACCATCTCTATCTACTGTTCCATATCAATAGATATATCACATATTTTATGAAAGAGAAATCTGACAAATGACAAGTTAGGGCTCACTATCCCTTCCACAAGTACCCAGGTTATCCTCCTTCTAGTGCAGGGTCCTGCCTCAGGAATTAGATCTGGCTAAAATGGATTACAGAAGCCCATCTCCTTTTCCAGCACCTTTCCTCCTCCCCCATTACAAGATCACATCGTGTTTCTAGGACACGTATGAGTAAGAAAATATGTTGGCAATTCTACGAAAGAGAAGAAAAGGCAAGAAAGCATCACATACCCTAAGAACCAAGCATGTGAATTGAGGAAGAGTTCACACTGAAGTCACTGTTGTCATAGCCTCAGGCTCAAATCAGGCCTTACTGAGCCTTTGTCCCCCATTTTTCACCACTATCAGATTCAGAAATGCTAAAGCTTCCCCGGGGTACAGGAGGTTCTTTGCTGACCCTTTATCCATTCTCCCTCCTTCCTTAACAAAAGCGCCTTGGCACTGTGCCCGGTTGAAAAACTACACTTCCTAGCTTCCCTTGCAGGAAGAGGTGGCCAATGAGACATAAGGAGAAAGGGCTGGGTGGAGCTTCTGGGAATGCCCTATTGTCTGACTTTCTTTCCTGCTTGTGGCTTAAAAAGAGGGCCTGGCAGTCTGGGTAACAACAATCTCTCAAAGGAAAGTCCAAAAAAAAAAAAAAAAAACCAAAAAAATCACATGGAACTTTCCTTAACACTCTGGAAACACTGAACCAACACCAACAACTGCCCACCTCCGGACTGTTTATAACCTGAGAAAAATAGAGCCACATCCATTTAAACAACTGTAGCTAGGTCTCTTCCAGTAGATGACGCCTATCCCGAACTGATGGAACAGGGTTTGCTCAGGATCAAAGCCTAGAAGAAGCTCCCGACGAGGATCACTGCCCCAGAGATGGCTTACGGAGGCTCCTAGAGGGGCAAGTGCCCCGTGGCAGCAAGAATTAACATCTCACCTCATGAAAAGCCTGTTTTTGACTGGCTGTAAAAGCTACGCCTAAGGCTAAAGGGCTGTGATAACTCTTTTCAACTCTTTGTTAAAGATGTTCTGCAGACATGAAAACATGGAGTCTTGTTTGACAAATATAAAGCAGGAACCTAACTGCAAATATACCAACTACTGATCTATTTCAGAGTTATTCGTGGACTGAAAGGCAGAATGGATGGATGGAAAGGTGGACTGCACTCCATTTTGCTTCACTTACTGCTTTATGAATCTTGTCCATCCTAAACTGCTTGGCACAAGTTCTCTCAAAGTTATTACTCTCATGTGAGGAATGAATTGTTTGCTTATTAATTATTTACTGGTTGCCTACCAAGAACCTGGGGTTATTATAATATAACAAAAGTGGCCCAGGCTCAAAAGGATATTAAAATATACTGAAATGAAATAGACAATCATTAAATTACATTGTAATTTTTTTCACTTTTCACATTGTGATAAAATATACATTACATAAAACTCACCATTGTCACCATTTTGAAGTGCACAGTCAATGTGTGCATTGTTAAGTACATTTCACATTGTTCTCCAACCATTACCACTGTCCATCTTCAAATTGAAACCCTATCCATTAAACACCAACTCCCCATTTCTTCTTCCCTTTGGGCCCTGGCAACCAGCATTCTACTTTCTGTCTCTACTTGACTGAAATCACACAATATTTGTCCTTTTGTGTGATGGGTTTATTTCACACAGCATGGTGTCTTTGAGGCTCATTCATGTTGCAGCCTGTGCCAGAATTTCCTTCCTTCTTAAGGCTGCATAATACTCCATTGTAGGTATGCATCACATTTTATTTATCCATTCATTCTTCAGTGGATAATTCCGTTGCTTCCACCTTTTGGCTCTAGGGAATAATGCTGCTATTCATTTTTAAAAAGATAGGGGAGGGGGGTGGAGGGATGGGTTGGCCTGGTGATGGGTATTAAAGAGGGCACGTACTGAATGGAGCACTGGGTGTTATACGCAAACAATGAATCATGGAACACTACATCAAAAACTAATGATGTAACGTATGGTAATTAACATAACATAATAAAGTTTTTAAAAAAGTAAAAAAAAAAAAGATAAAGCTTTACCAAAAGTCGAGGCATGGCTTTATGATGGAAAAAAATGTTTGTCAGGATCAGAAACTATGGGGGGAAGCCACATTTAGATGAAAAGCATATTTAGGGGTATGATTCTGAATTCTACATCTTACTGAGTACAATTCTGGAGAGGTTGGGGCAGGAGATAATTAAGACATAGATGTAAAGAGGTCCTGAGGAGAAGTACTTGTCAAAGTTAACCTACCCCCTAAAAGAAGATACCTGAAAACCTTCTCTCTTAAAGTCTTCAAAGCATTCTAGAACAACCCCTTCAGATTTGATTACAACCGATTTGATGTAAGCACTAAGGTTAAAGAGAGCACCAGAGCTGCCCCAAAATGGCAGAGTAAAAAAACCCCAAAGATGTAAAAAGCTTAAAAATGCTGAAAGTTCCTTCAACAATAGTGTTGAGTAAAAGCACAGGACAGCATTAAGTTGTGGTTTGTATCATTCCAGTTTTCTCAGATCACAGCCACCTGTTCAACAGAGAGCTTATTAAACCAACAGTGCTCGATTAACCTATCTTTAAGTAACCTCTTCTTTATGATTTGCCCCTCAAGTCAGCATGTCCAGGTAATTAGGAAGCCATATACCCTACATATCTCTTTTCTGAGAAATGTAGGTTGTCTACTGGTCAAAAATACTCTAACAAGAGGAATAAAGATTCCCCTTAGGAATACTAAAAATGCATAAATAAAACCTCCCAACCTATTTTATTAAACAAAAATAAACAACTCAGAGGCAATGTCTTATGGCCAGGAAAATATAACACATATTTTATAACTTTGACAACTCAGACTTTCTTACTCCCTCAGGCTGTGCTTATGTTTTTAATCTGGCTGAACAGTACCTCAACTTCTTTTCCTTTACAGGCCCCAGGATGTCCTGGATTTTTAAGGAAAATCAATTAGCAAGTGAGGATTTATTGAGCATCTACCACACTATTGACCGAATAGCTGAAGGCACAGATTTCCCGAGGCGCTTCTGTGTCCGTGACTTCTCCGTGATGTCTAAGGTGGAGGGTGCCACATGAGCAGCAAAGGGGATGGACAGACAGAGACCAGTGGACGCTGCCCACCAGCCTCCCCAGGCGGGCCAATCCCAGGTACCTTTGCGGCCGCGTGAGGTGAGGCTCCTTGGTCCAAAAGCAGGAGGGCCACTTTCTGATTATCGTAATGTGCAGCTACATGCAGTGGAGTTAGCCCGCTCTGAAAACACGTGCAGAAAACAACAACCAGCGTCAAAAGTGTCTTAACACCAGAGGCCTGGATATAGGAAATGGGGTTAGTTTGGGTTCAACACAGAGTGCAATTTACATTCCAGTTTCCCCAGTGCTTGGACCCCAGCATTCACCTCCTATGTCCAAAGGGATCTTCATCCTATGAGACTTAACTCTGGCCTAGTCCTAATTTGGGTGGCTGCTGGTGAAGGAGCAAAGGCTTGTTTGGTTACCCTGGAAGTGGCCTGTTACAGGGCGGTCAACTCCATACCTTCCCAGCAGCATCTGGAGAGGCACTTTTCTGTAGCAGGAGATTGGCTACTTCCAGCTTCCCGTATTTCGCTGCCACATGAAGGGGAGTAAATCCTTTCTGAAAAAAGAAACATAAAAATAATGAACAACAGAAATGACACAAAGTCATTGCTTTCTAATGAATTATTCTAATGATGAAGCATGGTTAAGCCTGCATTGAAGGACCAACACAGGAAGATGACAGCCCGAGTCCCCTTATCAACAAGGAGGAGCAGGATATTTAATCTTTCTGTCTCTGTTGACTGAGCCACAATATGCCACTAACTCTGGGACTTCTCAGGCATCTGACCAGGATGAAGGCGGAGAGCTGGATCTGGGGTTTATTCTAGAGCTATTTTGGGGGTTTCATATTTTGGGAAGAATAGGTTCCTGGGTCCCAGGCCCAATTTGGATTTGGAGGGCTTGGGAAAATCCAGGACAAGTCTGGACCTCCCAGGATCTCACATCACCAGACTGGAGCCCTTTGTGTCTTCTTCTCCAATTTCTGCGTGTATACACATTATCTGTAGGTATGCTCTGGTCCTCAGGAGTAGAAGTCAGAGATTCTCGCATCCTAGCTAGCACAGGTGAACTGAATAATAACACATGGTTCCAGCCCAATCAATCTGCAAGAGTTGGGCACTGAGAGTTGAGTAGCTGCTCTTGCTGCCTACTCCCACAAGGATCCGGGCATCCACCAGTCAGTCTGCATCTGCTGTCATGGAGGGTCCCCAGCATGAATCAGTGCCTGGAGGGTCATCAGCATATTTGACCTCATGAGACTAACACCGACGAAAGCCAATGGGCAGCCGGCATGGTGGGAGGCCTAGGGCACTCAAAACCGCATCACTCATTACTCTGTTTCAGATATTAAATGAGATCCAGGAACTGTGCATCTCAACTCTACTGAAGAGCCTAAAGAATCTCAGGGGGTGAAGTTGGAGGCAGTCATCATCTATTCAGATAGTTTTCTACGTATTTCCAATTATTGTAATCGTCTCGTGTATTGATCTCTGCATCCAAATATGAGAGCGAAACACCCATTTCTAGCTTTCTAAGACATGCCATAGGCCGGTTCATCTTTCTATCACACTCACTAGGTTTACGTGGCATCACCAAAAAGTGAGCTCTAAATTTTGCAACCTGCACCTGCCCAGCAACCGAGTGGTAGGTTATTGCTCTGGGCCATCAGAGCTGAGATTTTAAAAATCAGACCATTCATCATACAAGACAACAGCAACAAAAGAACAACAACAAACAAAAATAACCCAAGAAAAATTCACCTCCTGATTTGAAAGTGGTTTGTATACTTGGCCTCAGTTGTAAGGAGGAAGGATGTTGGGGGACACAGTAGGATTCCAAGACTCACTTTCATACCTTTGTTGTTATGGATAGAGATGCGCCATGATCCAAAAGGAATGCAGCTACATCCTCATGTCCCTCTCGGGCCGAAAGGTGGAGTGGGGTGTACCCAGAAGTCGTGGCTGCATTTGGAGATGCTCCTTGCTGCAACAGCTGTTGTACGATATCTGCCTTCCCCAGTCGGGCAGATATGTGCAGTGGGGTTTGGTCATCCTAAGCGGCAAGGTAGAAATACAAGGTGATTAGCTGAGAAAACAATGGTGACATTGTGAGACATGCAGTAAACTCTGCTTGGTATCAGAGGCTACCTTCAATTCTCTGATTCAATGCTAAAAACCATCTCATCTTTTTCTTTAACGTCCAGAAAGGTGAAGATGGTGGGTCTAAGCCCCTTCAGTACCTTTCGAGTAACCTATTAGTATGAAAAGTGTGAAAGGCAGTTCTGTCTATAAATTATCCCCACTAGTACCTGCCATACTTTACCAAAATTTTAACCTCCAGTGGCTCCTTTTTTGGGAGATAAGGGAATGAATCCTAGTAAAACACAAGTAACTAGGAAGGGGATTATACCTCCGCCAGCTATTAGGCCCTCATATGGAATGAATTATTTTATTGGTGCCACTTTGTCATAGTCAAAAGCACAAGGGGTGCACAGGTCTACCTGCACAAAGGCTCCCAGCCCAGAGGGCTGAAAGCCAGCCCACCCTCTGCTTGTCAAGCATGGGCTGGATCTGCTTCAAGGAGAAGGGCCCCTTATTACAATTTACCCCCAGGCATGAGGCACGAAATCTTGCACCCTCAGGGTCTTATCCCCAAGGGCGAGAGGCATCTTTTCCTAGTTTGCCCAATGATGCCCTGTGGTGGCCATCCAAAGGGAAATCCCACACTTGAACGGGAAAAAGTTCAGGTAAGTACTTCCTGTAGGGAAGATAGAAAGAAGTAGCTGGAGAACAGGAGACGGCTTTGAAAACCGAAGTAGGATGAGAGTCAAGGCCAAAGCAAGAGGGTCTATGTAGGAAGTATAACAGGAATTGGGGGAGCCACCAGAAGAATACTGAAACCAGAAAAAGATACTTGCCACAGAAAGATCTCCCATAACTCTCCTCCTGCTACCAAGACCACTGCACATTTGCTGAGCACCTACATGTCCCAGGCTCTGTGCTAAGTACTCCACCTACATTCATTCAGCGTCACACCAATCTTATCACTAGCAACTATCAGTATTCTCAGTTTCTGTATGAAGAAACTAGGAAAAGAAATGTGCCACAGAGATGTTAATTAACTTGCCCAACATTACACAGCTAGGACGTGGTGGATCAAGATTTAGACCCAGGCAGTCTGGCTGAGGAAGTCAGGTTCCGAATCATGATACATACTGCCTCCTTAACAAAATAATCACTCTAAATTTTGTCTTCCATTTCAGCTTGTGGGTGAAACCATTCCCTAGGTACAATGCTTGATACGGAACCAACAACACTCAGAAAATGAGGTTTCTTGTAATCCACGGTAGAGTACAGCCTTTTTTATCCATTGCACTTTACTGATTAAGTGGATTGAACCAATCTCTTTAGATCAGGGGTGAGAAAACTACAATCCAGGGGCCAAATCCAGTTGCTGCCTGTGTTTGTAAATAAAGCTTTATTGGAACACAGACATGCCCATCTGCTTATGCAGTATTGCCTATGGCTGCTTTTTGCTCCAGAACGTCAGAGTTGAGCAGCTGTGACTGAGATGGTGCATCTGGCAAAGCCTAAAATATTTACTCTCTGGCCCTTTATAGAAAAGGTCTCCAGATCCTCTGTAAAATCCACCAACTGGCACCACAGTATATTGGACACTCAAAGTGTGTGTCTGATGCTCAGGATGTTACAACCTCGGTGCTCATCTGCAGATTTCATGCTTACAATGATCTAGTTGTGTTTGTTCCCACACTAGTAAGTTTGTACTAGTCACCTTACTACTCTGTGCTATACTTGCTCTAATTACTTTAATTATATAACCACACAATATGTGAGCAGGTAAAACAGGAGTATGAAAAGGAAGGCTTAATCTTTCCCTAAGAATACTAAGTTGAAAGCTTTGGAGAGTGTTGACAGAAGTTGCTAAAAAACAATTGTGGTCAAATTAGATACAGGTGAGGTGGCTAAATACATTGGGGGAATATTATAAAAGTCTACAAATACTCTGTATACAAACTGCTTCATACATGTCTTGGTTTTCTCTCTACCTAACTTGAAACTAGAAACTGCACACCATGCAAATAAATGTATATTTATATATGAAGGTTAAATTAAGCGGCTAAGGCGTTTACATGTTTATTTATGATTCCTGACCTGAATTGCCATTTTGATAACCAGACCAACTACCCATCTCAATAGGGACAGGTAAGTGGGTTTCTTCTGGAAGTTAAACACCAGGCAGAGAATGAAGCACTCAAACTCAACCCTGACATTCTTCTACATAAAGGCCCATCCCTGAAAGCCATTCCGATTCAAGTCTCAGGGTTTATAGCTTCACAACTTGTGAAGAAAAAGTAAAAACTTCCTTTTCCTTTTATGGCTGTGACAAGTGACATAGAAGTCAACCAAAAGAGTTCAATCATGCTTCCGAATTGTGCTTGTTCTAGAAGCTTTGAGCCTAAGCCCTTCTCCGTGGAGTGCGAAGAACTCTGGACCAAGTCTCGGTTTGGTTCCACATCTGCTAGGGGCTAACAATATGCCAAGGACACAGAGTTCTTTCTGGCACAAAGTTCTTGTTCCATTTAATTTTGTCAAATAATTGAATGGACAAATGTGTTGGGATTTTTTTTTTTTTTTTTACAATATCACATGGATAGAGACTTTCATCATTATTTTATAAAAGTATTCCTGGAAGAGAGCATGCATGTGTTTAAAGGTTGTAATTAAATCAAGGGTTTTTTCCTCAACAGCACACACTTTCATGTGTTACACGTACCTTGGCTTTAGCTTCTACCTGAGCTCCGTCTTGCACCAGATACCTCACGACTTCGGCTTGGCCAGACCGAGCCGCCATGTGCAGCGCTGTTTCTCCTCTCTGGGGGACAGGAGCCAAAGGTAATTAACTGCAGCTCTCAAGAAGGGTGGCACATCTTATTTGCATAAAGCTTATGATGGAGGGCTTTTTTTTTTTTTTAGGTAAAAAATAGTCCCAAGTACTTCCTTATTGAAAATGAGGAAAGGTAGGAAATTAAATACTCAAGAAGTTCACATCCACCTGATTCACGATGGAAGGACTGCTGTAACACTGGGGAGCCCAGTCTCTGTCAGTGTCATAAGTGTTGCTCTGTGTGGCCTCCTCAGGGCTCGAGAGCTGAATGCTCACTGGAGCCCAGCAGGAGAGGAGATGAGTGAAGGAGGGCACCTGGGGATGCTCCACAAGAGAGCCCCACGCCTCGTCCACGGGAGGCCACTGCTTCCTGATATGCGGACGGCTTCAGTCGCCGTGCAGGATGCCAGCCCTGGCAGGCCACACCTTCCTATTTTTCAAAAGCAGTGGCAGTTTTGATGTATACTTCTTAAGCCTGGACCACAAAATCAGAGTTGCTCCCAGAACAAAACAAAAACCCAAATCTTCAAGGGCAGCACAGACACCCCTGAGGGCCAGACTCGGCTGGGGATGGCTGGTTTGCACTCTCTGCTTTATCTCAGCGCACCAGTATCCTAGGCTTTGCACATTATCCCACGGGGTCATTTTCTTTGTCACTGGACTCCTCCACCCCGACCATTCCCTCATTTTCACCAAAGAGAATTGAATTCATACTATCTGTTCATTTATTTAATAAAAAATGAAAACCACATAGAAAACATGGATAGACAGAAATAAAAAGTCACAGAAATCAAATAGACTCTCTCACACCACTGATACCCACCTACAAATTCCATTTATAAATCAAGCCTTGCTTTATAGGATATCCACCTCCCTGGCAGGATATACAAAGACACATTTCACATGTAACTTGTTACTATGTTTACTGGTAAAGCATTGCGGATAGAGTTTATCATATTATCCAGGGTCCTCTTTATGAAGGGAGTCCTTCACTCTCTGGCATTAGTAACAGAAAAGATTACCTGTCAGCTGAGAAGCTGGTCTGCTGCTATCTTGTGGATGTGCTGATTTGGGCGCCAGAAGACAGAGAGCCTTACTGGAAGCCCACCCTCAGGGGAGTGTGCAGGACCTTGCGGATGGCCCCTTCTGTGCTAGAGTGTGGTTTATTTGATTTTTACTGCTTTGGTGCTCATGAGTCCAACCAGGGTTCTTAGGCTTGCAGTCTGTTACGCTAATAACACTATGATGTCAAACTTAAAAGTCCTGTAAAATAATGTCAAATGCCACGTGTAGATCTAGGGTGAGAAATCACTTCTCTGATACTTACTCTGATATGAGTCTCATGGTTCTGCAGAGGAATGATTAGTGTGGAAAAACAATATCACCCAATAATCTATGAACATGGATTTGCTATAACCATGGGTTTGCTATAACATGGTGAAGCACACTAAAGAGAAAAATT
Organism: Phoca vitulina; assembly: GCF_004348235.1. NCBI lineage: Eukaryota > Metazoa > Chordata > Mammalia > Carnivora > Phocidae > Phoca > Phoca vitulina. The sequence goes on from NW_022589732.1 coordinate 2,086,648, forward strand.
ACTTTGATTTTACTTGAAATTACAATAATGATAATTTGAAGTGCTTCCTCAACATGAAACACTTCCTAAATACTGCTATTGTAAAAAAAAAAAAAAAAAAAAAAATATTCTTCCCCCCAACAAAAGCTATTTTTCAGAGCATAATGTCCAATAGTAACGTATCTGTAAGGCTAATGCACACAACCCATAAGCCCTAACAATTTGTGACCAGCTAGCAATTGAATGGATCTTGCCTTCGAAGTAAAGGAAACCACAGGTATTCTCAAATTTTGTCCATTTAAGCAGTCACAGTAAATAGTAATTAATTTAATTATAATAAAAAATAAGTAAATAAGAGCAATCTTTACCAGTTTCTTAAATATCCATAATTGGACCTTCTTTCTTAAAAGGATACTTACCACATTGGTAGTGTTTGGTGAGGCTCCATGATGCATTAGTTGTGATACGATATTTACATGCCCCATGAAGGCAGCAACATGGATTGGGGTAAGGCCCGACTAGGAAGAAAAGAGTTTGAAATGTTGTGATCTTATCATAAATAGGTTTTGTCTGCCTGCCTCCCTGCCTGCCCCCCATCCACCCACCCACCCACCCACCTTAACATAACCACTTGAGTGATCAGATCAGAAGACATCAGGACATTGCCTATTATGGGCACAGATTCTATAAGATAATGTATCAGTACATGATCATCATTTCCTTAAAGCAGGTTCAGTGATTATGAAAGACCTATGTCATATCCACTAAGGAAGAAAGATTTCATGTATTTTATAAAGATCCATGAGAAAAAATTAGAGAAAAATGACTTGAAGTTTTTTTCCCTTTGCTACCAAACCTTCTTTATGCATATAATTATGTGTGTGTGTGTGTTGGGGGTGGGGAGAGAGCGGTGTGCATGTGATTACATACATATTAGTAAAAAGTTGACTTTTATTTCAGATCTCATTTTGGCCTTTAAAAATGATTCCCATGCACTAAGAATCAACTGATTACATTATACACGAAAGAGCATGGTACTTAATGCCAACTTTCTAATAAATGAGCAAATCGGCATTACTAGCTTTAATCATTTAATTTTTTAATTTTATGATTATAAATTAATATTTATAGTTTTATGACATGATTAAGGGAAATAATACAATGGTCACTAGACTAGACTTTAAATGTTATGTTTGTCTCAATCCCCCCCCCCACACACAACCCATAACATTTGTGCTTTTTATGTGAAATGATGCCACTTGTAATTTTTTAGAATTTCATTCCACTTGCAACATGAACATCATCATTTGGTAAAAATATTTAAAAATATTTAATATGGCTAGAAAAAGGTAATTTTTTTTTTAAAGAGAGTGAGAAGGAGATACCAATTACAACAGAAATTTGAGAAATGTCAAAAAAATGTCAAAAAAATACGTGAAAGGAATTCTGCCTAATAAAAGTGAGGTAAAAGGCAGAAGAGAAAGAATTCTGGTTGCCCCGCCTTCAAATAGTGGGAACGGAGGAAACTGGAGAAAAGAACTGTGTTGTAATTTGGCACTTTTTTCCATCAGCAGGGGGAGTCATTAGAACATATGCAGGGCCAAGCCCTCTTCTCGGTCTGCCCTGCCTTTGAAAGCTCCGAGGGAGTACCTACAGGTCTGGCAGCAGTCCCTTCTCAGCGGCTGACGTCTCTGGATATTTATTCAAACATCAGTCAAAAAAATTTCATTTCAGAGCCCATTCTGACCTTTAAAAAATGGTTGCTGTGCACTGAGAATAAGCTTTTAAAATCACAGGTGCCATAATAAAGCCATAAGAGTGATGAAAGAACAAAGTAGTATTAATATTTTCAACCATTTAATAATTTTAAAATTGTTACAAATCAAGGCAAATATTTCATTTGCAGATAAGAAACTGAGGCAAAGCAACGGTCACTGGGCTAGATCTCAAATTTTATATTTGCGTCCGATGCACCAGTCTTTATTGGTGCATTCAACGACCTTTACTGGATGGCCTACACTGTGCTGCTGGCATCTACAGACCAGCGGGACTCAGCCTGCGCTAGTGGAGCCTGGGCTTTCTTGGGGCAGGTGAGCCTAGGTCCTAAGTGCTTCGATGGAAATAGGCACGGGAAGAGGCGCTCTGAGGAGGAGCTCCTAGACCAGGCCAGGGGGTGAAGGATTTCCTGGAGAGGGTGGCCCCCGATCCCATCCTGGAGCGTGTGTAGGATTAGCTGAGCAAAGAGGGGGTGACACATGGAGGGTGCAGAGATAGGGAGGTGAGTGAAAGGGTGTCCGGTCTAGGGAGGTGCCCCGGTTGGCATCTATGGAGACCGGGGTGCTGGGGGTGGGGCAGCGATGGAGAGTCTGGAGGGCTGGAGGCCAAGCTTGGGTTGCTGTGGGGCAGGCTCAGCACGGGCCCTGGTGGAACACTCCTCTGAGTTCCATGTCGGTTTGTACAAAAGAAACCTAGAGCTAGTCCTTTATTAACTTCAGCAACTCTGTGTTTCATTAATTCTGAATTTTGAGAGAGAGAAAGGTTCAGTTTACAAACACGGAGAGGTGGTGGTATACAGAGTTTCTCAACCTTGGCACATGTGACATTTTGCGCCAGATAATTCTTTGGTGTAGAAGGCTGGCCTGTACACTGTAAAATATTCCGTAGCATCTGGCCTCTAGCCTCTGGACACAAGTAGCACCATCTGGCTGTCACAGCTAAAAATACCTTCAGACTTTGTCAGATGCCCCCTGGGGGGCAAAATCACCCCCAACTGAGAAGCGCTGCACGACAGGATTTCATGTAAATTATGCTTTCAGTGATGGTGCCACTCACCCTTGAGCACGAAGCGTGTGTTTTGGATGATGTGTTTGCACTCATCCCCCCCCATACACGTGTCTGTTCTCCGGACGTGCAGCCCCTCGGGTGAAGGGTTCAGAAAGTAATCAGTAGCAATCACATACACAGCAAAACAAGTTGTTCATGGAGGATGGCTCTGAGAGTCCAGCTGTGAAGGTACACCCTGGTGACCTGGAGAGCCCCAGAAATCCTACTCCCCTCACCTCGGTTACGGCTTGGATGGATGCACCGTGTTTCAGAAGGAGTTCCATTACTTTAATTCGATTCTTCTTGCAGGCAATATGAAGAGGAGTAAAGCCATTCTGAAAGGGACAAAGACATAGAAGCATGACTGCTTTTCATGGAAATCCAATTCCTCTGAGTGTGGCAAAATGTTTGGAAAATGATGTTCTGCAAGAATTTGGAAGTACATGAAACAAGGAGGGGTTAAACAGAATGCAGATGCTTTTCTGGAAGCGTAGGTAGTCTAGCTGCTCCTAGAAATCCACAGTACTCTGGTGATCATGAACAGGAAGTGAATTTTTGTCGCAGCCTCTTGGTAGCTGAGGCAAAATGGTCATGCATTTTTTTTTTTTTTTAGATTATTTTATTTTGGAATTCACTCTTCCAAATAATATGTCCCTCCCTCCTCCATCTCATTTCAAATACAGACTAAAAACAGCTGGGCCCGAACATTTGTCCTCACAGTCAAAACTTTGCCAATGCCATTCAGTATTCTCTGCTGCATTTCAGGACAACTACAAGACTGGTTCTAGAATGTTTTCACCCCTTCCAGTTTTAAGGTTCAAATAGGTGCTTACTCCAAGGAAGCAGGAAACAACCCAATGTTATTGGATCATTTGGTTTAATATTTAATCTAATAAAGGAGTCTGCTTTTTAACAAATTACCTCCCAAATCGTACTGCCTGATAATTGAGACCACAGAGCATTTTTCAGTCGCCATAGAGAACCATCAAGTATCAGGGTCCACTATAAAAGCTTACATCAAAGTCACTAGAGGTGTTTCCATAGCCATTCTGAGACCGTTTACCTGGCCACAGTCCATCCCAGGAGGACTGGCTACAACCTCCACATGTTGTGAAATCTTCCAAGTCAGAGGAAAATAAGAGTGAATGCCCACACCCTGTTCTAAGGCTTTTTTTTTTTTTTTCTTGTATGGAAAAATGAGTCATGATTGCTAATTTCTTTTCCTCCCTTCTCAGAATTCAAAGATATGTTTGATATACTGGGCAGGTCAACAGCTCTTGAAATGCTGCTGTGGTAAAAGCTTTTAGAGTGACAATGACGGCCTGGGGTCGGAGTGCTCCTCAGTCCTCGAGTTTTGGGCCCCCAGAGCAGCTGAGGTGCTGGGGAGCCCTTCGGACAGGGAGACAGCACCAGCTGGAAAGGAACAGTGACCCTTCTTAAATCAGTTGATCAGATGACAGGCTGTACCTCAAAATTGCTCGTCAACTCACATGTTTTCCCTAACATTTGGTGACTGTTTTTTTTCCTAAACATGGGTGCTTATTCCAAACTAAATTTAAACAGCTTACCAAATTGGGATTATTTATTTTTCCAAAGACAAAAACACTATCTCATCAAGAAAATCAAACTATAATACAGCTAGGGGTTAAAATAACAGATCATTTTAGGAGTTAAGACTACAAATCAGGCCCAAATTTTCATTTTTATCAGTAGGAAAAGGAGATGACAGGCCGTACGTTAGCTTACATGGTAAACATAACACAAAATTTCAGCTCACAAATTCCCAGACCGCTGATGTGTAAGAGAAAGTTTTTTGACCACTTTGCCTCATGTTTTTAGATCTCAGAAAAATAATTTAATTCACATAAGTTTACCTTCAGTAAGATAAGTGTGACCACCTCAGTCTTTTTTGTACTTACACAGTCTTTGGGTCATACTTATGTAAGATCCATCAGCCTTGTTCACGTCAGAAATAGGCCGTTTCTTTAAAGGATATTTGAAACAGTTGATAGGACGTACACTTTATTTAACTAGACCTTCTGTTTTTACCTCCTCAAGGTAATCCCTCTCCTGCGGAGGTCGCACGTTGTCAGCAAGACAACATAGGCTGGACCTGTTGGCTGAGCCACTCACCAGGGCTTTGGCATTGGGGTTCGCTTTCTTGTCCAGGAGAACCTTGGCGACTTTGTAATGGCCACAGTGGGCAGCCACGTGCAGGGCAGTCAGGTAGTCATTGGTGACGTCATCCACGGGCACGTTATGCTGGAGGAGAAGCTGCACACAGTTCAAGTGATCCCCTTGTGTGGCCATGTGCAATGGAGACAGTCCATTCTGGAACACGCAAGAAAATCAGAGTTTACTGTTTTACCTTTTAAACGCAAATGTGCCAAACACAAAATACAGCACAAATATGAAAAGATGAAAACCTAGTTTTTCACACAGAAATACCTTCTCTTTTTTAAAAGTTTTTTTAAGTTCTATTATTTAAATTCCAGTTAGTTAACATGTAATATTACTTTTAATTTTAAGTAAACTCTATACCACACACGGGATCAAAGATCAAAGTCGCATGCTCTACCAACTGAGCCAGCCAGGCACCCTCTTTTTAAAAGGTTTTGATGATTGTTTTGAACTATAGCTACTTTTAAAACTAGTCCTCTCACTTCTTTTATCAGTTGAAAACAAATTTTCCAAGATAATTTCTTTTCTGATTTAAAAATAGGGTGAATTGGGGCTCTTGGGTGGCTCAGCCAGTTAAACATTCCACTCTTGATCTCAGCTCAGGTCTTGATCTTGGGGTTGTGAGTTCAAACCCCGTGCTGGGCTCCACGCTGGACGTGGAGCCTACTTAAAAAAAAAAAGAAATGTGAATTGCACTAATGTCCATTATTTATCATATTCCCAGTTAATTGGAATTCTTTTTTTTTTTTTTTTAAAGATTTTTAAGCAATCTCCATTCCCAAAATGGGGCTTGAAGCCACAACCCTGAGATCAAAAGTTGCATGCTCCACCGACTGAGCCGGCAAGGCGTCCCTGGAATTCTTAATATTTAAGAGTGAAAAAGATTAAAAAAAAAAAAAAAAAAAAGCAGAAGTAGATTGGTATTCATTACACTGGTTTTTATTTTTCCTTACAAGTTACTAACACTTGATATTGATTAATAAAAAAGATCTGACGAAAACAACACATTTCATTTCATATCAATGTAGAAATGAAATTTTTCCTCTTCCATCAATCTGGTGCCCCCCTGTGTCTGTGATGAGGAAAGGCAAGGCACTGACCAATTCATTAACTAACGCTTGCCTCCAGTTTAAATGTACTGGGTTCAATGACACAGTTAATCACGCGTGGTAGGAATAAGTAAAAGAATTCTTTAAAGAGTTGCGAGAAGAAATGAAGCGGCTCAAAGGTAAATAAAGCCTTAAAAACAGGTTGGAGGGACATTTAGCATCCAGTACTTGTTTCCCAGTGAAGGTAAAAATAAGGTATTTAGATGTCAGTCCTTTCAAGCATGCTTCCTTTAAATATGGAGGCAAAGTGGAGGAGCCTGGAAAATTTCTAGAGAATCCAATTATCAAGAGAGGCTCTATCAATCACTGTAACATAGTTTAACATATCTGGGGGGTGGGCAGGAAGCGAGTGCAAATTCAGTTTCCAAAAACCTTGTCATTGGTGAACTTTGAAAATAATGATGGATTAAATAGACACAGATGACACAGGGATTTCTGAATCCTCTGGGCCAAGGTATTTCCCGTAATTTATCTATAAATGATATAAAATAGGAGATCAAGATAGGAAGAAACAGTGCAAGCCTTCCCGTAGCCGCTCTCACGGTACCATTCATTCACTGTGATATATTTCAACACAACACTAGTTGTGTGCCTTGAAAGCAAAAGGTTCATGGATTATAATTTCCCCAGATTGCCCGGCATATATAGGAAAATAAATATTCATGTAACTTTAAAGACTTCATACATGGTCGGTCAATCAGAATATTTCTGCCTAAAAAATTCCACTCTAACAGTCTGAATCAAAGTAAACACTAATGTGCAACAAAGGATGGGGACATTTCTCATTTGAGATACTGCCTCCCACGAGCATATGTACATAAGGCACTCCTTTCCTTCCTGCCAAGACATTCCTTTGCTTTATGTTTTGAACGGTGAAGTAAACAAAGAAACAAAATCTCAGAGATCAAATGACAGTCGTGGAGAGTAGAAATGGGAGGCAGTGCCAACAAAAGAAGAAAATTCTCTAACATTACACAAAATAATATATGAGTAGGTAACTTATAGGTCATTGGAGAAGGAGAAGAAAGTAAAGACCATCCGCCCTAGGGAGAGGGTTCTTATTACATCCTGTTCCCTCATAAAGCTGAAAATACAGATCCAACACGACGGGTTTTCTTAGCTCAGAAAGATGAAAGCTTTAAGGAATTAAACAGATGGCCTTAAAGCCAGGAACGCATTAATTCACTTAACGTTCATTCAGGAAATGTTTCTTGGAGGTCTACTGTGTGCCAGACAATAATTTAGGTGCTTGGGGTACCGCACTGAAGGAGGCAAAATCCTTGGTTTCATTTTATCCAAGAGAGAGATAGCACGCAAGAAGATAAGCTAACAAGAAGGCCTCCCTGAGAAGAAAAGATCGGAGTTGAAAAATGGGTGGAGACCGCAGAGATCTGGGACAAGCTGAGGGAACTCATCTATAGGCACAGGACGTGAGGACAAACCTGGTGTACTCTGGGAAGCGGAAGCAGGCCAGCTGGCTGGAAGACGGCAGGGAGCAGAACAGGAGATGGGGCAGAGAGGTGGTCAGATGCTGGTCAGGAATTTATTAGTGCAAGAGGACATTTCTGAACAAACATGGTATACGTGACCTATGTGTATCCATCCTTTCCCAAACTCCCAAGTGATTTAAAAGATGAAACCAGAGAGGGAGACAAACCGTAAGAGACTCTTAAACTCAGGAAACAAACTGAGGGTTGCTGGAGTGATGGGGGGTGGGAAGGATGGGGGTGCTGGGTGACGGACACTGGGGAAGGTATGTGCTATGGTGAGCGCTGTGAGTTGTGTAAGACTGATGAATCATAGACCTGTACTCCTGAAACAAATAATACATTATATGTTAAAAAAATTTTTTTTTAAATTTTAAAAATTAAAAAAAAAAAGATAAATTCCACAAGGAAATACACGTGTGTGTGTGCAGGCCCACCCACATACACCCCCAAAACACACAGGAAAGGAAATAAAAACAGATGTGTGATGTCTATAAATTTTAGAATGTGAAAAGAGGGTTTAGTGTGTTAACACATCTGGCAGAAGAGAGAAGGTGGAATGCTAAGTGTCTGTGAAGGGGTATCATCAGCGGTGTACTGGTTAATGTTTAACAACAACAGCTCTTTGAAAAAGAAAAACCCCAATATGTGGCCTTTGCCAATCCCCATGGCGTAAAGAACCCCACCATGACCGATTTCAAGCCATCAACATGATGTCACTGAATACAGAACTGGAAAAAGATGCACACGGTAGGCTCAATGATCGGGCTCCAACATACCACTGGGTAAAATAAAGACAAGTGATTTATCTCTCAGATGCCCCGAAGGCAGGGGATATAGAAACACAGCACACCTTGGAAGATAAAGATGAGGCTTGGAGTCAAAAGCAGGATTGGTTCACCTGTGTATGGAGCTGTCAGGTTTACAAAGCCAGATGATTGTCCCTTGTCCTTACAGGAAATTAGGAGTTCAGTGTCCGGAGAAATTGAAGCAGAGCGATTCTGGATGCAGGAGCCTGAGCAGAGCATGGGGCAGTGGTGAGGCTCTGGACTGAGAGCAGGTGCTCACAGAAAAAGGAAGGATGGTATGGGTGTCAAGGGTGTGGCCTCTCAAGTTAGACAGCCTGGGTTCAAATCCTTGTTCTGCCATGAACTGAGCTACCTTGAGAAAGCTTTTTTATTGCTTTGGGTCTCAGTCGCCTCATCTACAAAAAGGGCCTAATAGTAATACTAGTGCCTCATTGCGGGGTTCAATGGGTTGATATATGTAAAGTGCTTAGAGCCTGCTATGAAGTAGACACCACGTAAACATTCGTTATCACTGTTGTGACTGGTGTATGCGTAGAGGACTGGCAGAATGACAGCCCCTTTTCCTTTTTCTGACTCTGAATGTACTGACATAGCCGTACACTGCAAAAGATTGGAGGATTCGTCTCTCAAAAAAACTGAACTTCCCAGAAAAAAGGGTAACTAACTGTGACATGGGGCGACGCGTCCAACCACCACCTGATACACTGTCTACACTGTGTATAGAATTTCCTATGCCAGTGTAGACAGGAGCCCTGTCTACACTGGCATAGAATTTCCACTCAAATGTTAGTGCCTGACACGGATGGTGAGGAACAGACATCTGTGGGAAACCCCCAACATGAAAGAGAGAGCCAAAGCCAACAAAGAGAAAAAAGAAACTGTGAGGAATTAGGGACAGAAGAGAGGCAGACAAAAATTAAAGAAAAGTTATCTCGAGTGTTCTCAGAAACTATATTGCATCCATTAAACAAGAACTGGATACTTTAAGGGGCGCCTGGGTGGCTCAGTTGGTTGGGCGACTGCCTTCGGCTCAGGTCATGATCCTGGAGTCCCTGGATCAAGTCCCGCATCGGGCTCCCTGCTCGGCAGGGAGTCTGCTTCTTCCTCTGACCCTCCCCCCTCTCATGTGCTTGCTCTCTCTCATTCTCTCTCTCTCAAATAAATAAATAAAAAATCTTGAAAAAAAAAAAAAGAAAAAAGAACTGGATACTTTAAGAAGTTATCAGAGAACGAGAAAATGTTCTTGCACATTACAAGCACAAAGAAAAAAAAATCAAGGAAATTCCTTGGAAAGAAAGAAAAGACAATGAGATGAGCAAAAGGGAGAAAAGACTGAGATAGCAATTTTATTTTTAGCTATGCCTTATTGTTTTGATAAAATGAAAATTAATTTTAAAATTTAAAAATTAAAAAAAAAGATAAATTCTATAAGGGCATACACGTGTGTGTGTGCAGGCCCACCCACACACACCCCCAAAACACACAGGAAAGGAAATAAAAACAGATGTGTGATGTCTATAGACATGTCTTTTTTCCACCTCTACTGCTGTCTTCCAAGCCATGTCACCACTAACTGGACCCTGCAGCAGCTTCCTTGTCCCCCATCCCTCCTTGGTCCTCTCCAGCCCCATTCCCAGCGTGTAACAGTCAGAGTAGCCAGATCATGTCAACTAAACCATGTCATCTGCTGCCTAAAAACCCTTGTTCTCTTAAAAATTAATTGTCTGGTCCATCTCCACTAGGGCTGTTGAGAAAACACTGACCAGAGTACTTGCAAACAGGAGTAACATGTGTTTTTGTTGTTTTGATGACGTTTGGAAATAAGGCTCTTTAGAAAGCTTAATGCAGGGGGCGCCTGGGTGGCTCAGTCCTTAAGCATCTGCCTTTGGCTCAGGTCATGATCCCAGGGTCCTGGGATTGAGCCCCGCATTGGGCTCCCTGCTCCTCGGGAAGCCTGCTTCTCCCTCTCCCACTCCGCCTGCTTGTGTTCCCTCTCTTGCTGTGTCTCTCTCTCTGTCAAATAAATAAATAAAATCTTAAAAAAAAAAAAAAAAAAGCTTAATGCAGCTTCCAAAAATCACTGATTTGATTAATAAAAATAGTTATATCAAAATTTATTTACAAATATTCTCTCTTTTTAAATAGTGTCAAAATGTTTTATCAGAAAAATCCAGAAGACATTTTGTAAAACATTCATTATCATGCATTCCTTTTGCATATGTCAACTTCGCCAAAGGCCCAAGCAAGATGCCATCTTTCCAAAATTTCCAGCCTTTATCAGTTAAACAATATCCTCTTTAATAGTCTGTGAGCCCTTAAGAAATAAACCAAAGGGCTGGAGAAAGAGAGCCAGCACCCAGACTTTCGAAACTTTAGATCTTGTATTTTCTTTCGCCAATAAGCGATCATTGCTGAGCTATAAGATCAAGCATTCAGTGTTCCCAAAATAAAGCAAAAACAAGCAACACATACAAAAATGACTTTGTGGCAGAGTGCACTCCATCAAAAGGTCTCATAAACCCAAACTGATTTTGAGGTTCTCCCAAGATCTGAACTAGGCAAGTACTCTTCATTGCTAAGTTGGAACAGTATCATTTTTCTACTATTCAAAAGGCAGTTAAATAAGTTAAATAAGCAGTAAAGGGATGTAAAGCTAAATACAGTCCATGTCCAAAAACTTGGGAAGAAATTACCTTGGTTTTTGAAAGAATGGGGGCAGCTCGATCGAGCAGCATTTCCACCACCTGCTCATGACCACTCCTTGCTCCACAGTGCAGGGGCGTCAGACCATCCTGTGGAACAAAGGCAACACTTTCAGTTGGATTCGCTGGGAAATTCCGTAAATGCGGTGTATTTCTTCAGGATTCGGTGCAGCATCCAACATGCTGTGGACCTGTGACTTTAAAACATTTACTCACATATCTCAAAATAATTTCCTATTCTTAACCAGAGAACTAAATTTTTCATAAGTTTAAGTAGTTGTAAAGTGTATAATTTCCCACATATTAGAATACTCACCGTTAAAAATATAATTGTTTCACTGCTTTTTCCATATCCAAAGGAATTGAAATACCATAAGTAATTTGATAGCCACCATTTTAAAAAGTAAAAAATAAACTTCTAAAATAAGAATTTGTTTTTTTTAAAAGGTCAACCTCATTTTATTTTTTTAAATTTAAATTCAATTAGCCAACATACAGTGCATCATTAGTTTCAGATGTAGAGTTCAATAATTCATCAGTCGCATATAACACCCAGTGCTCATGACATCACGTGCCCTCCTTAATGCCCATCACCCAGTTACCCCATCCCCCCACCGACCTCCCCTCCGGCAACCCTCAGTTTGTTTCCTAGGGTTACGAGTCTCTCATGATTTGTCTCCCTCTCTGATGACTTCCCATTCAGTTTTCCCTTCCTTTCCCTATGATCCTCTGCACTGTTTCTTATATTCCTCATATGAGTGAAACCATATAATAATTGTCTTTCTCTGATTGACTTATTTCCCTCAGCATAATACCCTCCAGTTCCATCCATGTCAAGGTAAACGGTAAGTATTCATTTTTTCTGATGGCTGAGTAATATTCCATTGTATATATGTACCACATCTTCTTTATCCATTCATCTGTTGAAGGACATCTCAGCTCCTTCCACAGTTTGGCTATTGTGGAGACTGCTGCTATGAGCACTGGGGTGCATGTGCCTCTTCAGATCATTACATTCGTATCTTTGGGGTAAATACCTAGCAGTACAATTGCTGGGTCATAGGATAGCTCTATTTTTAACTTTTTGAGGAACCTCCATACGGTTTTCTAGAGTGGCTGCACCACCTTGCATTCCCACCAACAGTGTAACAGGGTTCCCCTTTCTCCACATCCTCGCCAACATCTGTAGTTTCCTGATGTTAATTTTAGCCATTCTGACTGGTGTGAGGTGGTATCTCATTGTGGTTTTGATTTGTATTTCCCTGATGCCAAGTGATGTTGAGTATTTTTTCATGTGTCTCTTGGCCATTTGTATCTCTTCTTTGGAGAAATGTCTGTTCATGTCATCTGCCCATTTCTTGACTGGATTATTAGTTTTTTGGGTGTTGGATACTAGCCCTTTATCTGATATGTCATTTGCAAATATCTTCTCCCATTCTGTGGGTTGCCTCTTTGTTTTGTTGACTGTCTCCTTTGCTGTGCAGAAGCTTTTTATCTTGATGAAGTCCCAAAAGTTCATTTTTGCTTTTGTTTCACTAGCTTTTGGAGATGTATCTTGAAAGAAGTTGCTGTGGCCGATGTCAAAGAGGTTACTGCCTATGTTCTCCTCTAGGATTTTGATGGATTCCTGTCTCACATTGAGGTCTTTCATCCACTTTGAGTTTATCTTTGTGAATGGTGTTAGAGAATGGTCGAGTTTCATTCTTCTGCATGTGGCTGTCCAATTTTCCCAGCACCATTTATTGAAGAGACTGTCTTTTTTCCATTGCATGTTTTTTCCTGCTTTGTCAAAGATTATTTGACCATAGAGTTGAGGGTCCATATCTGGGTTCTCTATTCTGTTCCATTGGTCTGTATGTCTGTTTTTGTGCCAGTACCATGCTGTCTTGGTGATCACTGCTTTGTAATATAGCTTGAAATCGGGCAACATGATGCCCCCAGCTTTGTTTTTCTTTTTCAACATCTCCTTGGCAATTTGGGATCTTTTCTGATTCCATACAAATTTTAGGATTGTTTGTTCCAGCACTTTGAAAAATGTCATTGGAATTTTGATCGGGATGGCATTGAAGGTATAGATTGCTCTGGGTAGCATAGACATTTTAACAATGTTTATTCTTCCGATCCATGAGCATGGAATATTTTTCCATCTTTTTGTGTCTTCTTCAATTTCTTTCATGAGTGTTTTGTAGTTCCTAGAGTATAGATCCTTTACCTCTTTGGTTAGGTTTATTCCGAGGTATCTTATGGTTTTCGGTGCTATTGTAAATGGAATCGTTTCTTTAATTTCTCTTTCTACAGTTGCGTTGTTAGTGTATAAGAAAGCAACTGATTTCTGTGCATTGATTTTGTATCCTGCCACATTACTGAATTGCTGGATGAGTTCTAGTAATTTGGGGGTGGAGTCTTTTGGGTTTTCCACATAAAGTATCATGTCATCTGCGAAAAGAGAGAGTTTGACTTCTTCTTTGCCAATTTGAATACCTTTTATTTCTTTTTGTTGTCTGATTGCTGTTGCTAGGACTTCTAGTATTATGTTGAACAACAGTGGTGAGAGTGGGCACCCTTGATGTGTTCCTGATCTTAAGGGAAAGGCTCTCAGCTTTTCCCCATTGAGAATGATATTCGCTGTGGGTTTTTCATAGATGGATTTTATGAGCTTGAGGAATGTTCCCTCTATCCCTATACTCTGGAGAGTTTTAATCAGGAAACGATGTTGTATTTTGTCAAATGCTGTTTCTGCATCAATTGAGAGGACCATATGGTTCTTCTCCCTCCTCTTATTAATGTGTTCTATCACATTGATTGATTTGCGAATATTGAACCACCTTTGCATCCCGGGGATAAATCCCACTTGGTCGTGGTGGATGATCCTTTTAATGTATTGTTGGATCCTATTAGCTAGGATTTTGTTGAGGATTTTGGAATCCATATTCATCAGGGATATCGGTCTGAAATTCTCCTTTTTGATGGGGTCTTTGCCTGGTTTGGGGATTAAGGTAATGCTGGCCTCACAGAATGAGTTTGGAAGTTTTCCTTCTGTTTCTATTTTTTGAAACAGCTTCAGTAGAATAGGTATTATTTCTTCTTTGAATGTTTGGTAGAATTCCCCAGGGAATCCATCAGGCCCTGGACTCTTGTTTTTTGGGAGGTTTTTGATCACTGCTTCAATCTCGTTACTGGTTATTGGTCTATTCAGGTTGTCAATTTCTTCCTGTTTCAGTCTTGGCAGCTTATAGGTTTCCAGGAAGGCCTCCATTTCATCCAGATTGCTCAGTTTATTGGCATATAGTTGTTGATAATAATTTATAATAATTGTTTCTATTTCCTTGGTGTTAGTGGTGATCTCTCCCCTTTCATTCATAATTTTATTAATTTGGGTCCTTTCTCTCTTCTTTTGGATAAGTCTGGCCAGTGGTTTATCAGTCTTATTAATTCTTTCAAAGAACCAACTTCTAGTTTCATTGATCTGATCTGCTGTGTTTCTGGTTTCTAATTCATTGATTTCTGCTCTAATTTTAATTATTTCTCTTCTAATGCGTGGCTTAGGCATCGTTTGTTGCTTTTTCTCTAGTTCTTTAAGGTGTAGAGTTAGTTGGTGAATTCGGGATTTTTCTATTTTTTTGAGTGAGGCTTAGGTGGCTATGTATTTCCCCCTTAGGACCGCCTTTGCAGTATCCCACAGGTTTTGGACCGATGTGTTTTCGTTCTCATTGATTTCCATGAATTGTTTAAGTTCTTCTTTGATTTCTTGGTTGACCCAAACATTCTTGAGCAGAGTTGTCTTTAGCTTCCAAGTGTTTGAATTTCTGCCAATTTTTTTTTTGTGATTGAGTTCCAGTTTTAGAGCCTTGTGGTCTGAGAATATGCAGGGAACAATCTCAATCTTTTGGTATTGGTTGAGACCTGATTTGTGACCCAGTATATGGTCTATTCTGGAGAAAGTTCCATGTGCGCTCGAGAAGAATGAGTATTCTGTTGTTTTAGGGTGGAATGTTCTGTAAATATCTATGAGGTCCATCTGGTCCAATGTATCATTCAAAGCTCTTGTTTCCTTGTTGATTTTCTGCTTAGATGATCTGTCCATTGCTGAGAGTGGAGTATTGAGGTCTCCTACAATTAATGTATTGTTATCAATATGACTCTATTTTGGTTAACAGTTGGCTTATGTAGATGGCTGCTCCCATGTTGGGGGCATAGATATTTACAATTGTTAGATCTTCTTGTTGGATAGACCCTTTAAGAATGATATAGTGTCCTTCTGTGTCTCTTATTACAGACTTTAGTTTAAAATCTAATTTGTCTGATATAAGAATTGCTACCCCAGCTTTCTTTTGAGGTCCGCTGGCATGGAAGATGGATCTCCATCCCTTCACTTTCAGTCTGGATGTATCTTTAGGTTCAAAATGAGTCTCTTGTAGACAGCATATGGATGGGTCCTGTCTTTTTATCCAATCTGCAACCCTGTGCCGTTTTATGGGAGCGTTTAGGCCATTCACATTGAGAGTGATTATTGAAAGATATGAATTAATTGTCATCATGTTGCCTGTGAAGACATTGTTTTTATAGATTGTCCCTGTAAATTTCTGTTGTATATCACTCTTGGGGTCTTTCTCCTTTTATAGAACCCCCCTTAATATTTCTTGCAGGGCCAGCTTAGTGGTCACATATTCTTTCAACTTCTGCCAGTCGTGGAAGTTCTGCATCTCTCCATCCATTCTAAATGAAAGCCTTGCCGGATAAAGTATTCTTGGCTGCATGTTCTTCTCATTTAGTACCCTGAATATGTCTTGCCAGGCCTTTCTGGCTTGCCAGGTCTCTGTGGATACGTCTGACATTATTCTGATGTTCCTCCCTCTGTACGTAAGGAATCTCTTCCCCCTAACTGCCCTTAAGATGGTTTCCTTGGTTCTAAGATTTGCAAGTTTTACTATTACATGCCGGGGTGTTGGCCTGTTTTCCTTGATCTTAGGAGGGGTCCTCTCTGCCTCTAGGACTCGAATGTTTGTTTCATTCCCCAGATTAGGGAAGTTCTCAGCTACAATTTGCTCAAATACATCTTCTAGCCCTCTCTCTCTCTCCACTCCCTCCGGGATTCCAATTATTCTGACATTGGAACGCCTCATGGTGTCACTTATTTCTCTGATTCTATTTTCATGGATTCTGAGTTGTTTTTCCCTGGCCTCCTCTTTTCCCTTTTTATCTATTATACTGTCTTCCAGATCGCTTATTCTCTCTTCTGTCTCAGTTACCCTAGCTGTTAGATTATCTAGATTGGATTGGATCTCATTGATAGCATTTTTAAGTTCTGCCAATTCACCTTTTATTTCTGCCCTTAGAGACTCTATGTTGCCATTAATTGATTTCTCCATTCTAGCCACTGTCTTCACAATTGCTAGCTTGAATTCTATCTCCGACATCTTGGTTATACTTGCATCCATTTGTAAATCTGCAGCATAAGTAATAATCTCTGAGTCTTTTCTGTTTTGGGGGCTCCTCCTCCTAGTCATTCTGTTGATGGGTGTTTGAGGGAATGTATAGAGTCCAAATTATTGACCAGAACCCAAGCAAGATGCACCTGTTTTCTTAGGACCTTAGGGCTGCTGGCCTCTTGTTTTCCCAGCCTGTCTTCTGCGGGAGGGGCCTGCTGCACTGTTACTCAGGCAACCCTGTTTGGGCGGAGTTGCCCTACCCCCCTGTGGCGGGGGATGGGCTCAGTGGGAATCAGTCTTTGGGGCTTTTGTTCTCTGGCGCCTTTCCCTGGCGGCTTTCCACGTCTCTTCCGCAAGTCAGAGCAGAAGAGATCGTTTCCAACCCTCTGCTTCAGAGTAGAGAGACCGCAGTCTGTTCTTCAGTGAGCTCTCCGGGCCACACTGTCTCCGTTTCTGTCCGTGCTGCTATAAACTGCAGCGGCCTGGGTTGTGCGCCCCTCTGCAGCACCCCCAGTCCTGCCTCCAGGTCGGGGCACATCTCTGCCCTTTGTGCTTCTAAAACCGCCAGCCGCTCCCAGTTCGCGCGCGCGCGCGCGCGACTCCGCCACTTGGGGTTCCCACCCCGGGGGTTGCAGTTCACCGGCGGGACACGGCGCACCGGGTTTCCGTCTCGGAGGCTGCAGTTCGCGTGCGCGTGACCGTCGCTCCGGGTTTCTGTCCGGGGGGCTGCGGTTCGTGTGCGCGCGACCCCACCGGTCTGGTTTTCCACCCCGGGGGCTGCCCTAAAGTTCTTTCCCGACGCTACCGGTCTGCGAGTCTGTGCCTGTCCGCAGCGAACGAGGCTGTCACTCACCGGCGGTGCTGGATCCCCACGGCCAGGCACCCTCCCGCTGCCGTTTATCCTCCGACATCTGCCCGCAGAATCACGGATCTCCGCTTCGTACCTCAAAACCAACTGCCTGCGATATTCTGTTTGTAGAGATCCAGATCTTCTTACATCTCAGGCTGGTTTCGTGGGTGCTCAGAGTGGTCTGGTAGATATCCAGCTCAATTCCGGGAACCAGTTGAAATAGGGTCCCCTACTCCTCCGCCATCTTTCCCCCCTCCTATACATACATTTTTTTAAAAAGATTTTATTTATTCACTTGAGAGAGAGAGCACGAGCAGGGGGAGAGGCAGAAGGAGAGGGACAAGTAGACTCCCCACTGAGCAGGGAGCCTGATGTGGGGTTCAATCCCAGGACCCTGAGATCATGACCTAAGCCAAAGTCAGATGCTCAACCAACTGAGCCACCCAGGTGCCCCTATACCACATCTTCTTTATCCATTCATTTATTGATGGATACTTGGGCTGCTTCCATAATTTGGCTATTGTAAATAATGCTGCAATAAACATAGGGGTGCATATATCTTTTCCAATTAGAGTTTTCATATTCTTTGGGTAGACTCAGTATGACTGGATCATACAGTGATTCTATTTTTAATTTTTTGAGGGACCTCCATACTGTCTTCCACAGTGGCTGCACCAGTTTGCATTCCTTCCAACAGTGCCCAAGGGATTCCGCACCAGTTTGCATTCCTTCCAACAGTGCCCAAGGGATTCTTTTCCTCCACACCCTCACCAACACTCGTTTCTTGTGTTTTTGATTCTAGCCATTCTGACAGGTGTGAGGTGGTATCTCATTGTAGTTTTATTTGCATTTCCCTGATGATGAGATGTTGAGCATTTTTCATGTGTCTGTTGGCCAACTGGATGTCTTTGGAGAAATGTCTGTTCATGTTTTCTGCCCATTTTTTAATTGGATTATTTGTTTTTTGGTGTTGAGGTATAAATTTTTTATATATTTTGGATACTCACCCTTTATCAGAGATATCATTTGCAAACATTTTCTCCCATCCAGTAGGTTGACTTCTAGTTTTCTTGTTTACTTTTCTATGCAGAAGTTTGTTATTTTGATGTAGTCCCAATAGTTTATTTTTGCTTTTGTTACCCTTGCCCCAGGTGATGTATCTAGAAAAATATTGCTAGGGCCAATGTTGGAGAAATTATTGCCTGTGTTCTCTTCCAGGATTTTTATGGTTTCAAGTCACATTTATGCCCTTAATTTTTGAGTTTATTTTTGTGTATGTTGTAAGAAAGTACTCCAGGTTTATTCTTCTGCATGTAGCTGTCCAGTTTTTCCAGTACCATTTGTTGAAGAGACTGTATTTTTCCCATTGCATATTCTTGCCTCCTTTGTCGAAGATGAATTGACCATATAATTGTGGATTTATTTCTGGGATCTCTGTTCTGTTTCATTGATATATGTGTCTATTTTGGTGCCAGTACCATACTGTTTTGATTACTACAGCTTTGTAGGATATCTTGAAATCTGGGATTGTGATACCTTCAGTTTTTTTGTTTTTTTGTTTTTTTTCTTTTTTTCTTTTTCAAGATTACTTTGGCTATTCGGGGTCTTTTGTGGTTCCAGACAAATGTTAGGATTGTTTGCTCTAGTTCTGTGAAAGATGCTGTTGGTATTTTGATAGGGACTGCATTAAATCCAGAGATTGCTTTGGGTAATATGGACATTTTAACAATATTTATTCTTCCAATCCATGAGCATGGAATATCTTCCCATTTGTTTGTGTTGTCTTCTATATATATGTTTTATAGTTTTCAGAGTATAGCTCTTTCACCTTCTTAGTTAAATTTATCCCTAGGAATTTTATTATTTTTGGTGCAAACACTATCCCAATGTTTGTTTTTATAAATGTTAGTGCTAAGACATCTTGTCTGCATAAATAAGTAGATGGACTTTTGTTAAAGCAGGTTCACTAATTCTTTGAACTCCTGAATTACATGCCAAAATAGCCTAATGTTTCACCAAAGATTTTTTTCAGTGATGCATCATAAGACAACTCTATTAGGTCCTTCATTTTTGTTGGCGGCAGGATTTCTACCCAACCAATGAGCACAAGAATTTGTTATTCGATCATTAGAGTCACATAGTTGTTAACGTGACACCGATATCCTGAACTCTTCCCCTTGCTCCACTCTGTCCCCCTTTATCCCCAGGTTTTGCACCCTGCGGCCAGGTATCTGAGAGTTGGTTAGGTCTTTCTTTGGTGCTAGGGTAGAAGGACTTTCTAGATTGTATGAGCAGATCTTGAAAATAACCCTAAATATCCTAATGTATAATCGGTGAGGTACAATCCTATTTCTAACCTACCAGCCACATCTCAGAATTAAAATTCCTTAAAAAATGAAATTTGAATCACAAGCATTACATGACCTCATTTGATCATGCTGTGAGCATGTTCAAATATTCTGCCTTTTATGCTGATTTAAAACATTTGCTCTTATAAACTAAAGCAATGTATAGATTTTTAAGTTGGAAATAGCATTTTGCTAATAAAATAGGATAAAATCAAATCTGAGAACAGATTAAAAAAAAAAAAAACCACCATGATGTCCAAGTATCTTCCCAATAATGTAAAACCTGAACATATCTGAAGGAGAAATAATAATTACATCTACCTTCCACCACACACACAAAAACATTCCACACAGACCCTGTCATGCAGTGATTGTCTTCCATGAACTGAAAGGTCAAATCTTTCTTTCATTTTCTCATAAGTAGACTCTAAGACACAAGAGGTAACAGAATATGTTCAGACATGTTCAAACTATGGACGCACAGAAAAAATAATTATTTTAGCCCAACTCATTTATCCTTGAAAATTATCTTCCCCAAAGCAAACTGCTATATACTGAATGCAAAGTATTTGGCTAGCTGAGAGCAAAATCGTGACCCCTCAATCCTTTGAGACATACTGTTCCTTATAGATGTACATTTTTACCCATTTCATTTTTTAAAAAAAGTTTTAATTATGGAAAATTTCAAACCTATTTCAGACTAAAGCAGCCTGAATAGAGTAATGAGTCTCTTGGTGTCTGGTGCTCAGCATCAACTGTCACCTCCTGATCAAGCTTGATTCATCCACACCCCTGACCTTTTCTCCTCTCTTAGATTATTGTGAAGCCAATCCAAGCTATGATATCATTTGATCCTCACAACTACCCCTATACAAAATGTATAATCTTCATGTGATAAATGAAGACTCTAAGGCTTCCAGCAGGTTCAATGACTCACCCAAGGCGGCACAAGCTGACTGCAGAACTCGACCAGACGGTGCGGGGCAGACAAGGCGTGTCTTGGGAGGAGTTATTACACCAAAGCCCCTCTGTTCAAACTTTCAGCCACCCTGAGCCTTCCTTTATCTACATTCTGCAGCTGCTGCCTCTGATCTCTGGTGTTTATTTATTAAAAACTCATTGACTCTAGAGACTCAGCTGGGGAAGGTAATTTTTTCATCAGCGTAAGAGCTGTGAAGTGCCATTGTTCCTACTATCACCTGGTTTCAATGATCAAGTCAGCTGCTTCCCCAGGGTAAGATCTTCAGTTCCCAGCTAACTGCAAAGAGCTACCTGAAGCATGGCTCTTTCAACTGGACTTTTACTTGCAGTATTTTTAACATTGATCGCGAGTGGCTGACTCCTTTGGATCTTCCGCATATTTGCTCTGCAACTTTTCAAAAGTGCATGACTTCAAATAGCCCGGATCCCAGCAGGAGAGCTGCCTCATCTGGAAGCTGTACAAGATGTCACGACGGCCTGGCCTGGCTATGGGGACATTCACAGGTCAGTGGAGAACTGGTGCCCAGAGTTAATGCAAGGTCTTTAGCGTCACGGCTTTTAAGGTGACAAAGAAGACAGCTCACCAGCCGACCTGCAGTGAGACTGAAAGGTATCTGCTGTGTACTGCTTCACACTTAGCTCAGTTGTTTTTGTTTTTGTTTTTTTTAAAGGGGGGGTGGAATTAGCCGGCACTGACTTAATACCTATATTTTGGACAAAAAATTAAATATTTAAATTTCCAGGGCAACTGGGTGGCTCAGTCAGTTAAGCGTCTGCCTTTGGCTCAGGTCATGATCCCAGGGTCCTGGGATCGAGTCCCGCATCGGGCTCCCTGCTCAGCGGAGAGCCTGCTTCTCCCTCTCCCTCTGTCCTTCTTGTATTCTCTCTCTCAAATAAATAAATAAATAAAAATAATAAAAATAAAATAAATAAAAAACCTTTTAAAAAATTTGAATTTCAAACTAGTTTCTTTTGCTTTGAAATGGGTGAGGCTTATCATTCACGCACCTGAAGCACCGTTCTGATTATGAAGCCCTGTGTTCGAGGACCTTCCATAACTGCCACTCGTTCTCTGGCCAAGCCTCAGTTCCCAGGGTTAGCGCAGGCAGCCTTCCCCGAGTGCCCCTCCCTCCTATCCCCCTCCACAAACTCTCTGCAGCACTTTGTCGTCTTGCTTCTCTGCATTGCCCACACGGGGTACCTGCATGGAGTTCCCTTTCCACTTTCTCCAAGATTCCAATGTGTACCGTTTCAAAGTCCTGTGTTCTTAGGAAGCTTTTCCAAAATTGGACACAAGCATCCTATTTGCAGGGCGTCTGCCTTGTTTTATCTGCACTTCTTTTGGGGAACTCTAACTTTTTACTGAGTGTCTTAGTCCTTTGTGAACAGGTATTATCCTTTCAACGAGACTGCTTCTGAGCACAAGGCTACTAGTTTAAGGGATATTTGACACTCTCAGAGAAGGTAACTCAGTACTGTATCCGTGATAGTTGCTTAATAAAAATGAGTAAATGAATGCATGGAGAGACCAAATGAATGGGTTTTGGCACTAGTCTTTCAAAAAAGGTTTTCTAGTTAGTTGGTTAAAAATTCCTTTCCTTGTTACCTTTTTAAGACTAGACTCATTTTGTACTTCAGGAGTGTTAGATTTTGTCTTTCTTTCCAGAAAAATAAAATTCTCAATGAATAAATGATTTAAAAAATGTGACAAAAGGCTATGACGAGTCTTTTCAGCTCTCAGAGTAAGAAAAATACCAGAGGAGTTGTTCTAAATAAGATATTTTCCTCTTACTTAGAATACTATAAGCTTAAAAGGCTAAAGGGAGCTCTTGTGGATCCCGTGCTTTGGAACACAGCGGTGATCAGGCGTACTCCTTTCCCTAAAACTAGAGCAGTGTTTTTTTCCAATATAAAATGAGGATTCTAACCTGCTCCCAGCCCCTAGAAATTTACAGTTAATATACAGGGTTACTTAGAATGGGTCTAGGACCAAAAAGCAGCTCTTCAGCTGCATATGACAGTGTCGACCTCCGGTCGGCAAATACTTGACCCAGGCAATTCCCAGGGCGCCAGGGAGGCTGTCTCATGAATGGTGGTGGCATGTGTGCTTGCGCAGCAGAGCGGGAGAGAGGGATGCTGAGTTGCCATAGTAACATTATGGGAGGGAAGTGAAATTGCACAGGGTTCGTTTTTTTTCCAATTCCCCTGATTTTTAAAGCGCTAACATAATGAACAAGTATTCCCTTGGGGAGAATTCTGAAGCAAAGCCAACTGGCTCATCCAGATCTCATATTTCACCTCAGTGACAGTAATCTTATTACTGAGGTGGGAAACTGTACTTTACTGGCTGGACAAAATGCTCTCTTGTGTTAGCCTAAGAGCAAAACTTTGTACACTCGAAGGTCAAAAAGGCTTTCTTTCAGGTCCTGTTTTGCTGAAAAGCATGGAACAGGACACAAAGGCATCACACCTGAGAATACTGCACCCACAATATGTTCTTAACAGACTGAATTTGCTCAAAGCCAATACTGAAATGATAAATCCATGACTTGGGAAATACTTTTAAAAATGGACATTTATTTTGACTTATATTCTGTAGGTTCCTTTCTTTCCTTCCCTGTAAGCAAAAAAAAAAAAAATCTCACCCTAGAGAAGAAAAAGGAAATCAAGCAGAGAGAACTCTTTTCCTTTATCATGGATGTAAAACAGGATGTGATATTTAATTGAAAACTGAAAACAATGAAACAAAAAGCAGGTACTACTCAGGGAGGGGAGAGTTATCACACAGCTAGAGAGAAGTAAAAGGGCAGCAACTGCAGTCCAACAGTAATGCTATTCTCATATCTGTATACTTTTACCAAAAATTCTGACTGTATCCTCATTCTGTGTGTGTTCAGTGGTGGTAGATTTGGCCTAGGAGGGAGTGCTATTACATTTTTTGAAACCCCCCTGTTGTTTCAGGCACATTATATTTGTGATCTTATTGAGTCTTTACAACTTACGAGGAAGGCAACAGAAGTTTCATTTTTAGATGAGAAAGCTGCTCCAGAGGATGGATGTACCTCTTCAAGGTCATGCGCAAGCAAATGGCTGGACTCAGAATTTATACTTCGCCTCGCCTCCATCTGAGGGATCGGATTCCCTCTACTGTAAGACAATCTTTTAAGATCTAGAATTCATTTCCACCATTTATGTAGAGGAGAGAGAAGTATCTCTTTCTAATTCCCTTCCTTGCTGTCCCTGTCATACATTCTATATATTTAAATTAAACTAAAAAAGGCAAAGTCCTTCTGTTGTTCTCTCTGCTTAGACAACCATGTGTTTCTCTCTTGAGCCTAGATCACACACTCTTATGCTATTTGTTGTCTATTTCCCCACTCTGTTCTTTGTGGGTTTTTTTTTTTTTTTAAGATTTTATTTATTTATTTGACAGAGACATAGCAAAGAGGGAACACAAGCAGGGGGAGTGGGAGAGGGAGAAGCAGGCTTCCCGCTGAGCAGGGAGCCCGATGTGTGGTTCGATCCCACTGGGATCATGACCTGAGCCGAAGGCAGACATTTAACTGACTGAGCCACCCAGGTACCTCTGGCCTCCAGTGTTTCTGATAAGAAGTTAGATCACAGTCTCATCGTTGTTTTCCCATTTATAATGCGTCTTCTTCTCTGGCTGTCTACATTTTTTTCTCTATCTTTGACATTTAGCAGCTTCACTATGATGTGCCTCTGTGTGGCTTTCTTTGTATTTATCCTCCATGGGGTGTGCTAAGTTTCCTGGGTCCAGGGATTGCAGTTTATGACTGAAGTGGAAATCTTTTCTACTTCATTCTCTTTCTCCTCAGCTTCTTGGGCTGCATCGTATGTATTTAGTCAGCTTGCTAGTATTCCATAGGTTGTTGATATGGTGTTAATTTGATTTTTAATCTTTTTCCTTTCTGTTCTACAGTTTGGATGATTTTTACAACTTGTCTTCAAGTTCACCAATTCTTTCTCCCTTTGTATTCAATCTGTTCTTTATCCCATCCAGTTAATTTTTTTTTAATTTTAGATATTGTTTAGTTCTACGATTTATTTTTTTAAGATTTCCTTATTTCTCCTGAAAATGTTTTTTGCCTTACTCATTATATCTTTTCCTTCAGATCTTTAACATATTATCATAGTTATTTTAAAGTCTATTAATTCCAACATCTGAGTCATCTATGGTTCTGTTTTTATTACATAACTTTTCCTTTGGACTGCAAGTCAGAATTTTTTGCCTCTCATGTATACTACTAATTTTTAAATTATATGTTAAATTTAATTTAAATACTGGATATTGTGAATAATATGCTATAAAGACTGATCTTTTAGGGACTTGGTTTTAGGTTTTCAATGGCAGGTCTGTTTCAGTTTTGTCCTTATTCCAAGAGTAAGTTTAGACTTGGGACACAGTCATAACTTCTAAGATGCAGTCCTTGTAGAGTTAATAAAAAACCAAAGATATTTACCAAGCCTCCCTGATATGGTGATTGTCCTCCTTGCAAAAGGCCCTGCTGAACTTTCTTCTCAGCTTTCCATTTTTTTTTTTACTTGTTATTTCCCTCTGTCCTCCTTGGTGTTTCAACGCCCCCAACATACATACTTCAGGGCTCAGCCAAGGATTGTGGGGAGTTATTATATTGACTTCAGCGCTTTATTTGTGGTTCCCTCCTTTCAGTGATTCCTCCCTGAATATCCAGCCACTCTTACAGCCCCAAACTTGATCCTCTGACCTCAAGACAATAAAACTGTGACTTTCTCCATGAACTGTATCACAGTACCTGCCATATAAATATAGATCTCATCTTATGTTATTTAGTTCTTTCAAAAGTTGAATTCACTCCAATTTATGCCAAGTTTTGATTACTTTTCAGTGCCTCCAAAGAAGTTTTTTAAAAACTATTTTTCCAGAGATTATGATTTTTATCAGCAGGAGGTTTAGTTCAATATAAAATACTCCATCATTACTTGAAGTCAAAACTCTAATACAGTTGAGTAAAAACATGAATATGTGACTTCTACACACTATACCATTATAGTTTATATTTGTTTCTATCACACACTACTTTGGGAATATTCCTTCTATAAACAGGTAAGAGACTTCTTGAATTTTCAGTAGGTAGAAACTGAATACCTTATTATAAAATATGATTTTAAACACATAAAGTTGCTTTTTATATAGTTCTTAGAAGATGTCACATGGAAAAAATTCAAATTAAAGTTGACACTTTAAAAAAGCAATAATGACTTATTTATTTACCGTATCTTTCCTTTGGGAAGGAGAATAATTAAATATGCTTACCATTGATAACTATAGAATACTTGTGTGCCTAATGGATGTCGAGTTATTTAAAAGAAATAGGATGTGAGCATTACTGACATACATCACAAGAAAATAGGAGAAAGAGTAGAGTACCCTCTGGGCACCAGCACTTAGAACCACACAGGAATTAATGTAAATAATACCTGTCCTGAGCCTGCTTTGTAGATTCTTCACAAGAGCCTGGCTTCAGTGGCACACAAAATTTACCCAATAGTTTTATATCTCTAATTTGGTAAGGGAAATGGGGTTTCCAATATGCTGTAAAATCATTAGGAGAGAGAGACAGAGGGGGAGAACATGCTCCTGTCATGTTCTCAGAACTCTTTGCAACTCTCAAAATCATTCTTTCCTTTAAAGAGATTTTCATGTTTTGAAAGCTAAGGGCATTTCATAATTAATTGTACTTTCCTTTTTTTTAATATTAAGACTTAATTTTTTTAGAGCAGTTTAAGGTTCACAGTAACATTTAGGGGGAAGGTGACATTGCCCTTCTTTGAATCCAAATAAATTTCAATTAACTTTTAATATTTGTGATGTAAAAATTAAAAATTAATTTATTTTTGAATGACATAAATAGTATCAAATTCATCTTGATTAATGTAGAAACCCAGAGTATTTTGCATTATTTCACATGCTCTAGTCAACATGTCTATGTTGGAACTCTAAGGAGAAAGTATTGTATTAGAATTTTCTCTTTGATGGAGACTATTTTATGACCATAAAATATTTAATATTTCCTTCAAGGATTTATTTTTAGGTAGGGCAGTACACCTCTGGAAATAAAATAGAAAGTAAAAGTCAATACCAATATTACTCTTCTCTTTGTATTTAACCTGTAAAATAGAACCAGTTGCATTTCTGGGAAAGGACAAGCTAAAATTACAGGGCACCCAAGTGTCCCCTGACACCTTCCCAGAATAGTAAGAATTTAACAACCGACAGATTTGAGGTATTCTGAAAACCCCTTATGTACTTGCACACAAATACCTCTTCATTCTTATAAATCAGTTGGAAGCCATTAACTTCAGGGAGCAAAATTACATTACCAAAGGATCAGTATAAAGCGAAGAAAATTAAGACCTTTTGGCAAATTAACACTAAGGAGAGTATCTTTTCTTTTTATATATTCAGCAAATACTTACTAAACACCTGGTATATGCCAGGAAGTATGCTAAGTGGTACAGATACTGAGATGAATGTGTCCGTCTGAGTGCCAAGGTGGAGCCTTGGATGTGATGTGGTAGCAACGGGATTGTGTGAGGATGCGGGCAGCGGCACCTGCTAGGACAACCGGAAGCTGGAGAGGCGTGATTAGAGCGGCATTCTGGGAATCAGAGCACTGGTATTACTGACTCTACCTCGAACTCGGCCATCTTTTCTGAAGCCCTAAATACAAGCACAGCTGCCTTTACTATTGGGTAGAGAAGAGCCAGTGAAAAGAGAGAACTCGGAAGATGATACGAAGCCTTAAAATGGTTCTGATTCGGGTACACATTGAGCCTTTGATTTGGCTGTGAATTGATGCAAAGGAGAAGGAAAATGACAAGATACCACCCATTGCAAAGTATCTTCCTTCAAGAAGTATACATGCTAGCTTTACACAGAGCTAGAGTTAAAGGAAAAATAAAAAAACAAACCAGCAGGCTATCACAAGTAGCCATTCTTTGCAAAGCATTTGTCTATAAATAAAGCTATTAAAATCTTACTGAAAAAAAATGAACGAATTTCAAAAATTATTTTAAAATTAGGATCTGCATATAGACCAGACTGGAAAAATCTGCCTTGATATATGTTTATATCTCAGCACATTTGCCACCATTATTACAGAGATACTCGAGGTACCTACTCCTGTCTATTCTACGGGAGAATAAGATAACAAGCCAGTTGACATCAGTCCATTAAGAGGCTGAGAAAATAGGAGAAGCTTTCTTGAAATGAACTAAATAGAAAAAGGACCACAGGCTTTGTGGTTCATCAGATCCTAGCTAAATGCTTTTAGGAACATTCATGTATAAGCCTCTTCCCCAGCGTCCCCCCAACTTTACCGAAATAAAATTGACCTGGAACATTGTGTAGGTTTAGGTTATACCACATGATGATCTGGCACATACATAGTGAAATGCTTACCATGATAAGGTTACTTAACACATTCTTCACCTCACATAATTTTTGCTCTTGTTATGGTCAAAATACTAAAGGTCCACTTTCATAGCACCTTTTGCATATACAATACTGGATTGTTAGCTATAGTCACCAAAATAAACCTTAGATACCTGAATAGATACACCTTATAACTGGTACTCTCTGCACCCTCTGACTAACATCTCCCCATTTCCTCTACCTCTCAGCCTCTGGCAACCACCTTTCTACCGTTTCTGTGGGTGTGATGTTTTTAGATTCCACATCTAAATGATGACATGCAGTATTTGTCTTTCTCTGTCTGACTTATTTCACCTCCTATAATGCACTCAAGGTCCACTCATGTTGTTGCAAGTGGCAGGATTTCCCTTTATGTTTATGGCTGAATAATATTCCACAACTTGGAAATGCAGTTTAAATGCTGTATTAAAGCTTTATCAATTAATCAATAGAACTCTAGTGACTTCTTTTTTTGCATAAAACCACTGGGTGCTTTTTCTTTAATATTTTTTCTTAAAAAACTCTAATTTCTGTTCTCTAGGGGCACCTGCTTCTTTGTCTAGTTTCTTCCCCCTCCTGACCCTTACAACTCTGCGGATTTGGGGGGTGGTGTCAGGAAGTCAGTTTGTTAAGTCCTCGGGTAAATTTCTCTTCTCCTTCTGGGACTCAGTGATGGGTAGATTGTTTTCACATAGTGGTGCCTTTTTAGTCCTGCGGGTTTTCTTCATTCCTTTTCATTTTTTTCCCTTTTGCTCCTCTGACTGGATAATTTCAAAGGCCCTTGCTTCTGCTTGATCCGCTCTGCTGTTGGAGCGCTCTATTGTGGTCTTTGGTTCTGTCACTGTCTTCTTTAGCTCCAAATTTCTGCTTGGTTCTCTTTTTATATTTTCTATCTCTGTTGAACTTTTCATTTTGTTCTTGTATTTTTCCCCTAATTTCATTAAGTTGTTTTACTACGTTTTCTTATAGCTCTCTGAGCATCTTTAGAACAATTATTTTGACTCCTTTGTCAGGCAATTCTGACATCGTCATTTCTTTGGGGTCACTTACTGGAAGCTTCCTGTGTTCCTTTGGTGGTATTGGGTTGCCCTGATTCTTCAAGATCCCTGTAGTCTTGCATATAGATGTCTGCACATTTAAAGAAGCAGTCACCTCTAGCAGACTTGATGAGTTGACCTAGCTATGGAAAGACCTTCACCCGTGGGTGGGGGCATGCTGGAGTGTGCTATAAGCCCCGGTACAAGGTGGCAGCCATTTATGTGTGTCCAAATGCGGGAGTGTGTCCCAGGGGTATATGATGTCTCATCCGCTCAGGCCACTCAGCTCCACAACATTGACAACTGCGTGGTTCTTGGTGAGCACTGTGGGGGGTCGGCAGTGGCTACAAGGGTTGTTGGAGTCGTCTGCGGCACCTCCAGGGCCAGTGGCCAGGGGCTGGGGCGCACAGTAGTGGTGGCCGGAGCTGGTGGTGTGCACACAGCAGCAGGGACCAGCTGCGGGTCTATGTAGTGGTGGGCGCTGGTTCCAAACATACACAGAGTGGTGGGGGCCAGGGCCAGCTGCAGGTGCACCAGCAGCTGTGGGGACCATGGCTGTCCGTGTGTCTTACTGTGGCTGAAAGGCCTCACCATGGCAGGCACAGCACAGCGGAGGCTGGCGTGGGGGGGGGGTGTCAGTCAAGGGGCAGGAGGCGGGCCAGATGCAGCCCTCAAACAGCTGTGGGGGCCCTGCCAATAGCGTGTACTCCTGCAGCTGCAGGGTCTCCCCAAGGGTGTGGGCCTAGCCTCGGAGGCCACTGATGAGGGTCTGGTTGGGGCATACAGGTGCACCACTAGAAGGTTCCCTACACATGTGCCAAGTGGTGAAGGCCAGTGACTGGAGCAGAGCCAAATTCAGACCCACAAACCGCTGTGAGGCCCTGGCTTGTGGCGATGTGCCACAGGTACGTGGACAGCAGTGAAGATGATGAGGATCAGGCCAGTGTGGGGAGGCGTTAGGCCCAAGTGTGCACATGGAGGTGGGGGTCCGCACGGGGTTCGTGGCTGCCATCTTGTACTGGCTGTCTGCTGGTGTGGACCCTTGGCTCTAGCAGCAGGGGATGGAGGTAGGTGGGGGTGGGGTGTGGGCAGGGAGCAGGGAAGGGAGGACTCAGGAGTCTGGGGTCTGTGAATGTGAATATCCGCGGGGCAGAACCCAGTGAAATCTGCAGGCGGCCCGCCGGGGCTGCGCCGGCCATCAGTTACTTCCGCGGCGAGGAAGCTGCTAAGGTTGTCCCTGCTGCGTGCCTGATACGGGTAGCACCTACGTTTCTTTGTTCCTTCCTCTCTCTAGTCATCGCAGCTCTGCCAGTCTCTGGGTGGGCTCCCTTACGCGGTGTCCTGCAGGCTAGGGAAGCCGGCCACTCACCCTACTCTCCCTCTCCTGGTGAGGGACATTCTTTCAGGCTGAGGCATTCCCAGGCCGGCATCGGATGATGCAGGCAAAATGAAGCTCGTCTTCCTTCCCTTCTTCCGCAATTATTCTCAGGGTTCTGCCCTACTCCCCCCCACCCCCAGTCACTGAAGATTCTTAAGTAGACTCCTAAGCTCTCTGCTTTTCTTCGTGGATAGCTGCCTAACAATCTTCGTTGGGGGGATGGAAGCTGAGGTCTCTTACTTTACATCTTGGTAACGTCAACCTAACTTATATAACCATCTTGAATTTTACAGTAACTAATTATTCTTAGTTAACAATATCCAGTGCCCCTCCAAATGGGAGAGCTTGTAAAACCATCTGGAACAACTCCCCATCTGTGCTGGGACAGAAACTAAGACTCAGGAGGGTGAACTTGCCCAAGATCACAATTTTACTTGCAAGTCACACTTAAGACTCGAGATCAGGTCACTGAGGTAAAATAAAATGCACTCTCATTTGCTTTTCCAGCTGGTAAGATCTTGCTCAGGTCCTAGCTAAACTACTCTGAGCATAATTCAAGTTTTCTTGCTTGAATTAAAGGGCTCTAAGAGTCTGCTTTGAACCTGAGTCCTGTACTAGGTCAGCAGCCCATGCAGGGAACAGAGGGAGCTGACCAGGTCCCACGGAGTGCTGGCCCCTGAAGTGAAATCCAGGGATGTTTCCCTGTCTCTAAACATGGGGGACAGCATGAAACAGGGCAGACTACTGATGCAACAAGGTAGCCATAACAGTAATGAGTACCTGGTAAGAGGTGGATCAGTAGATAACAACATTTATTTTCCCAAGAGCTACTGGATTGAGTAGTTAAAACTTGTATTCATGAACAATTTTGTTTTCTGTTTTTAGGCTTGTCCCCAGGGCTTTCTGACATTTCAGCTGCCTCCCTCCCTTTCACCCACACACCCGATCACTACTCAGTCATTTCAGCCAGACAGAAGGAAAGCTTTGATGAGAAGAACACAGCATAGTTTACATATCTGGGGTATGTACTACACTTTCTTCAATACGGCCTGCCAGGAATTCAGCCTGTGCCTGACTCACATCCCACCCTCCCCCTACTCCCTACGGGACAACAACAGAAGCAGGACAGGCTTCTCTGTTCTCTGTTTCTGTCTCCTTCACGTTCACACGCCAGTCACATAGCACAGGAGAAAAGAAAATCCCAGCTACAACTGAATGGATGGGAAAAAGGAGTCCGCATCTTATTCCAAACCAGAGAGCCTGTCAGAACAGGGAGGCAAAATGGCAGAGAAACCAAGTTGCATCCTGAATTTGCACAGTGTGCCAAGTTGCCTACTACATTATTCCCTATCTCGGATACTTTCGTCCAGAAGATTTTTATGTTTTAACCCTGGTGTCACTATATGCCCCATTAAACCTGGGGCCTGAGTCCCCCAGATACCCTTTTCATCCGGTCACTGTATCAAATACAGCAAGTAAGTGTTTGGTAAATGATGCAAAATGACGAAAAAGGAATTTTGCCTGTGACTGATGATTTTATCAAGGGAGAAATAAGGTAATTTCTAATCCACTTAGCCACTGAAACCCTAGCCAGATATCCAGGTATATCCCTTCAATCCCCTCTTTCCTGCTTGGCTCCAGGAGTCCTCATTCTTTTCATAAAAATTCTCCCTAGTCACAAATGATCCTTTAGCTCTACATGGTAATCAAGAGGCATAAGCACTGATTCTGTCTTATTCCTTACAACCTCTTTAAATAGCCTATATTAGCGGAAGACCTCTGCCATTTAAAGCAGCAGCTCTAGCATATGGTTATGGCTTCTTATTAAATAATGCAAAGCCAATTCAAAAAGAGCTCTGTTCAATTTACTTGCCCAGCCAGACAGTCCTCTAGGGGGTCAAACTTCATCATTCTTCACTCCTCCTCTCTAGAAAGCTTGTTTCTTTTAAGGTACAGATGTAGTTATCAGGAAAAAGCAGTGTGGATCTCCTGCTAAGTACCTACAGTGGGGCCGTCTTTCGGTCAGAGTACAGGGGACACACTGCCCATCGGCTTCACGAGGGGAGGGACAGTGTCTTGCAGTCTTGCTCTATCTCCTCATCGTGTCTGCCCCACAACAGGCACCCTCAATATTGGTTGAGTGAATCAATGCAGTGAACAATAAATAAAGTAGTAAATCAAGGAGCTGCAGGAATCAAATTCAGGTTACCAGGCCAGTTATGGAAACACTAAGATCAGGATTCTTGCACGGAGGAAGCCCAGGATTGCGGGGGCTACAAACTATCCAAGACTCTTAGATAGGGGGCTGTATATAGTGAGATCACCTTGTTACTAGCCTTTGTTACCCACTCTTGCTCACACCTTATAACAAATACATGAAATGTTGAAAACGATAATCCCTTGGTCAGAAGTTTAGTGCTAATTGGACCTCTGAAGTCATCAGCAATGACTGGGACTTATTTCTGGCCGACTTTATGCCAACACAGTTTACAAACATTAACTTGATCATTGCAACAACCCTTCAAGGTGGCCATTAATTTTCTTTAATTTCAGATAGAGAAATTACATGCAGAAGATTAAACAGCTTACTGAAGTCAACTGGCTAAGGTTAGCATCTGGGATTTGAACTTGCTTCTGGGACTCAGTTCCTTCCCCTACCCACAATGCATTTCACCAAATCAAGCAGCATGCCAAACACCTAGCCCAACAGATTTGTAGTTTTTTTTTTTTTTTTAATTTCTAAATTGCGGTAAAAAACCACACAATATAAAATGTACCCCCTTAACCATTTTAAGTACACATTTCTGTAATGTTAACTGTATTCACATGTTATGTAACATCTCTAGAAATTTTTCATCTTGTAAAATTCAAACTCTATACCTATTAAACAACACTCTTCATTTCTCTGTCCCCAAAGCCCCAGGCAAGCACCATTCTGCTTCCACTTCTATGATTTTGACCACTCTAGATACCCCATAAAATAGTGGGATCATATAGTATTATACTTTTGTGACTGGCCTCTTTCACTCAGGATGACGTCCTTAAGATTCATTCCTGTTGTAGGATAGGACAGCATTCCATCCTTTTTAAGGCTGAATAATACTCCATCGCATGTATACATAACATTTTCTTTATTCATCTGTCGATGGACACTTGGCTTGCTTCCACCTCTTAGCTATTGCGAATAATGCTGCAATTGAACACGAGTGGGCAAATACTGCTTCACGATACTGCTTTCAATACTTTTGGGTAAATACCTGGTAGAGGAACTGCTGGATGGTAGGGTGGTTCTATTTGTCACTTTCTGAGGAAGCTCCATACGTTCTTCCATAGTAGCTGCCCCATTTTCCATTTCCACCAGCAGTGTGCAAAAGCAGACAGATTTGTTTTTAAATAGAATAACTGTCAGTTGAATGTCACACTGACCAAACAGCCCGGACTGTAGTGTCAAGCAGTGACTGAATTCTTAAAAATCTAACTCAACTAAAACTCTAGACCTTAGGCCTGGTTTTTATAATTAAAGCCACACACCACTTAAACATGTATTGTAGATTTATAAATATGGATCAGCATCCCATTTTAGGACAAATAACTTTAGCAGTCATTTTCTCAGAGACTACAACAAATGAAGGAAAAGTAAAGCCAGCGTTGAGCCCGTGTGAAGGTATCAGAAGAATTTTTACTTCCTGAGAAGAAGTATAAGCATGTACACAAATTGCACTCTTACCCTCGTTTTGGCATCAATTTTAGCTCCTCGGTCAAGCAATAGTTTTACCATATTGGCATTTCCTCTTTTTGATGCAACGTGTAAAGGCGTGATGTCATTCTGTAGGAGAACAGAAAAGAAGTACAGTTTCGGTATTTTTAGTTCAACCAAAACACCGCTTCCTCAACTTCCCCCAACGTGTTCTCACTTTTTAATTTTCTTTTTAACAGCCATTGTGAACAGAATACTTCCCAACATTTCTGAGAGTAATTTTACTCAGTAAATTTACATCCCAACATTTCTGACAGTAATTTTACTCATCCCTCCCAAAAAGGGATGAATTTTAAGGAACACAGTCTGTGGGGTTGGGTCCAACTTTATTTCATTTGACTGAAGTGACTGATGATGAGACGGCTTTATTTTTATTTTTATTTTTTTTGCTCTAAAATCCTGCAGCGTTAAGTCAACGTGTTGTCTTACAAGCTTGCACGATACATATTGGGTAATGAGTGGTTGACTAAGTGGCTGATTACATTGGCTGAGACTCAGTGAAAGGAGTATCATGTTACTCAGAGCCATCTCTGGGTTCATTTGAGCACAAGATATCAAGGAGAGACAACAGCAACTCCAAGTAGGAAACTGGTCAGTACCAAAGTCACAGGACTGCCCATGCACGTGGGGCTTTTAAAATATGTTCACAGGCATTTATTAGGAATGTCACAGAAAACTGTTTTTGAAATTCCCACTGAGGAATACACGTCTTGTTAGGACAATCTGAAATTCCAGTCATGACCCCTCAATACTACAGGTCTTTCCTCCATGCATCTTACAGGCACTATGGCTGTTTCCAGATTGTCAGGGAAGTGTGTGTATACAGTGAAAACATTATCTATTTTGGCTCCTTACTCCTGTGTAGCAACAATATGGATTTAAGGTCCATTGTTCACATAAGTCAATTATAGGATGCATAATCTCAGCTTGTAAGGGGTTATGTTCTTGTCGTTTGATAGCAGATACAATGTCACAGCTCCCAGGTACTGATCATTCCTGTGTGTTAGGCACTGTGCTTAACTCTTTACTGTCTCATTTAATTCTCATAATCCTCACAATGCCATAAACAATCTGACTTATAATGTCTATTTTACCAAAACACAAATAGCTGGCAAAACCAGGATTCAAATTAAAGTATGACTCAGCTTGGGTTTTTTAGAAAAAAACTTATGATGAAAATTTTCAAACAGATACACAGTTTGAAAAAAGGCATGAGCTTCATGTACTTAACACTATGGTTCAATACTTATCAACCTTTTGGTGATTTTATTTCTTCTATGCTCCCTGCTATTTTGTGTGTGTGTGTGTGTATGTGTGTGTGCAGAAATTTAAGAGAAGGAAGAGAAAAATCCTAGGCATATTATTTCACCCACAAATACTGCAATTTAACTCTAACAGATAAGGATTTTTTTAAACAAGTCATCACAACACCATTATCATATTTAACAAACTAAAAATAATTCCTTCATAACACCAAGACCCTGTCAGTGTTCAAATTCTCCCATTATGTCCAGTTAGCTCAGCAGAGTTGTTCAAATTAGAAGAGCCACACCTGCATTAGTTTGAAATGTCCCTTACGTCTCTTAATCTCTGTAGGTGCCCAACTCTGCGTTCTTTTGTCCATGACTATTTATTTATTGAAAAAACTGAGTAATTCATTGTGTAGACTTTTCTAACCTCCAGATTTAGCTGCTTTCATCCTCATGGAGTGTTATTGGATATGTTCTTTTGCCCTGTATTTTCTATAAACTTTTCTAAATATTATAAACTATAATGCTCCTAGCATTACATTCTCCTATCTGAACAACTCTTGCCCTCATCATTCTTAGGTGCCAAAGTATCAATTGATTCATTACATGAAAGCAGAAGAAAGACCTCAGGAAACCAAATTTGCTTCAGTAATGCTGGTGGGGAGTACATAGGATGAGTATCATGGCTCTAGACCAGGGTAGACAAACTTTTTCTGCATAGGGCCAGATAGCAAATATTTTCAGCTTTGCAAGACATACAAGTTCTATTGCAACTATTCAGTTCTGCCATTGTAGGGCTAAAGCAGCCATATGAAATATGTAAAGAAATGGGAATGGTTGTGTTTCAATAAAACCTTATTTACAAAAACAGGCGGTGGGCCGGATTTGGCCTGGGGATGGTAGTTTGCTGACCCTGCTCTAGATCTACCAGGCTACAGCTGAAGGTTTCAACTATGTGTAACAGTTTACAAAAGAGGAAGTAGAACTCTATGCTGTGCATTGTGTATGCTTTGGTCCCCTTTGGTGTGGACTATTTTTGGTGTGAATGAAAGCTGGCAGAAGGAAACAAAATTCCTGATGACTTTTTAACTGTCTTGCTTGTCTCCATTGTCCGAGTGCAGACCCAAGCAGCACAGTGGGTGAATTCTAGACCTGAGACAGCAGGTGGAGAGGCAGGTTAGGTCTGTAGGAAACATGGTCTAACAGGAAGCTTACTGAGCCCAGAGTGGGAGATGGTGCAAAGATCTCATCCCTCTCCGGTGGGAGTCAGGGCTTACATGTGATTTCCCTTTAAAACTGTGCCCTTGCCTGGTTGAGAAGGACTTAATTAACCTCCATTACAAGTAGGCTAATTTTAGTGAGAGAAAGACTCCACTTCTAATTTTGCTCTCTTCCATATTCATGTATTCTCTCATACGGTGATACATAGATGTCAAAAGTTGCCTTGAAATTCTAACTCCCACGTTTTTCTACACCTCTCTGACCCTAGAGGAATACTTTATATTTCTATAGCACTTAAAAAGTGTTGTAAAGGGCTTACACTTACATAATTTCATTTTATCTTCACCACACTCTATTGAACTAAATCATTAATCCTATTTGACAGATAAACGGGGGAACAGAACTGGTCAGTAATTTGTATATTAAAAGACAGTGAATTAGAGGCAGAATCGGGATGAGAATTCAGTTTTCTAGACTCTTGGGCAGTGGTCTAGAAACAACTATTGCTTCTCCTCTCTGTCAAATGGAGCTTCTGAATGAAATACATACTTTTGCATTCCTGAATCTGGTAGTGACTGCTTCTGTCAATTAGGAACAAATC
The DNA here is from genome assembly GCF_004348235.1 of Phoca vitulina. Taxonomy (NCBI): domain Eukaryota; kingdom Metazoa; phylum Chordata; class Mammalia; order Carnivora; family Phocidae; genus Phoca; species Phoca vitulina. Next base: position 2,124,067 of record NW_022589732.1, read on the forward strand.
AAAATGAAAGTGGTACCCCTAGACCACTCAATGGCACATTTATATTCTCCTTCATTGGTTAACCAATAAAAATGTTTTATGTCCTACTATGCACATGACCCAGTGCTATACTTCCATTGTATAAGTCCACAACAAAAATATGGAATCCCAGCATATCAAAAGAGCCCAGTGATGTTAGAGATGAAAATGCATGCTTAAGAGAACCCTCATTTGCTGCTCATGAAATGTAAACTTACACATGCTTTCTGGGATGCAATTTGGCAGTATATATGAAAAGCCTTCAACTCTAAAACCACAGATAAAAGGCAGAGGTTGATTGCCATAATCGAAAAGGTGGGAATGTTAAGAAAGACCCAACCCTGGGGCGCCTGGGTGGCTCAGTCGTTAAGCGTCTGCCTTCGGCTCAGGTCATGATCCCAGGGTCCTGGGATCGAGCCCCGCATTGGGCTCCCTGCTCCTCGGGAAGCCTGTTTCTCCCTCTCCCACTCCCCCTGCTTGTGTTCCTGCTCTCACTGTCTCTCTCTCTCTGTCAAATAAATAAATAAAAATCTTTAAAGAAAAAAAAGAAGACCCAACCCTGAGGTCTAGGCACACATCTAAGACTGTAGCTGAGCCAGAACAAAAGAACCCTCAGTCCCCGCACAAGCCTAGCATAGAGTAACAAGCAAGAGTAGTAAGCTGCTGAGGTCAGATAGGAGCTTAGTGAGAGACCTCCATGCTTCACATGTGCAGGGAGAACTGAGGACGGAGCACCCACACCACATAATATTCTCTGACCCCTGCCACTACCCTGAGCATGAGGCAGTGTAGCCCTCCTCTATAGGGAGCTGAAGTCCCCTCAAACAAGATGTAAACTCCGCTAACTCTTGACTACACTGACTCAACCTTCCACACGCACAGCCTGACAGACAGGTATGCCCATTTTCACACAAAGACACTACTGACCTCAGTCTCTCCTGCATTCTGTCCAGTGGAACAAGTGAGCTACAGGTATCAAAAGTTAGGGAATTTCACCAAAGACATGGGACTTCAGTCAAATAGAAACCCTCGGTAAGAAAAACCACAATATAAGAAACATAGAATTCCTTGGATGGGCTCATCACTAGACTTCACACAGCTAAGAGAAGCATCAGAGGGCTTAAAGATACAACAGTATAAATGATCCAAACACAAAGAAAAAAAAAAGAGTGGAAAAGAAAGAACAGAGTCTAAGGGCTGGGGGACAGTATAAAACAAATGATTGGAGTTACATAAGAAGAGAGGAGATGGGGCAGGAGAAATACCCAGAGAGACAATGTTCAAGAATTATCTCAAAATAATGAAATGTATGAAACCACATATCCCAGAAGCTTGGAGAACTTCGAGCAAGATAAACTATAAACAACCAAATGTCAGTCAGACGCATCAGTCCAATTGCTGAAAATAAAAGATAAAGGAAAAATCATGAAGGTCACCAGAGGGGAAAGGACGTATTTCATATAGAGAACAAGGACAAAAATGACAGCCTTAGAAATTATGTAATGCTGACAACAAAGTGGAATCTTCAAATACTGAAAAGTTAACACCTGTCTGATGAGACTTCTATACGCAGTGAAAATATCTTTAAAAAACCGAGGAGAAATAAAGACTTTTTAGGATAAACAGAAACTGGGAGATTTCATTACCATCAGACCTGTAATACAAAAAATATTAAAGGAACTTTTTCAGGCAGTGGGAATATGATGCCAGTCAGAAGCTTAGACCCACACAGAGAAACACAGAAATGGCAAAAGTGAAGGCAAATATACAAGATCATTGATTATCCAAAGCAGAAACAGTAACAGTGAATTGGGGGCTTTAAAACATATGCAGAAGTAAAATGCACACCGACACATAGATGGAAAAGTGAGAATGACCCAGTTGTCAGCTCCACACTAGGTGTAAAGTGACATAACTGTGAAGGTAGACTGTGATAAATTAACAACATGCAAAATACACATTATTAAATAAAAATATGCTCTCAAATTTATGCATAAGTATATGTATACCTACATTCTAAAAAAGCTGTCCAACTATGGACCCTAATGTTAATCATCTATCTCTCGGTACTGAGATTATAGATGATCTTTTGCTTCTTCATGCTTTCCTAAGTAATTTCTACTATGTACATTTGTACAACGTATGTGAAAAATGGTTGTATTTCTTCTTTATCATTACCTAATTTGCAGCCCTTCATCACCATCTCTGTCTTGGCTCGTACCATTTGCATTCCCCACTCTGACAGCCAAGGAGAGGTTTTACCTACCCATCAACTTGCCTTGCATTTGAACTTTGAGGGAACCTGTTAAGCCTAGAGGTAGAAAATTACATATGGCTAGAGTTAAAGGTCTATCTGTTCTAAGAAGAAACCTTAATTAAAACTTGGATTAAAATACATTCAACCTAGAGTTTTGACCTGAATTTAGTGCAAACAAGAGTAAATGCTACTCTAATTTTTTATGAAGTAGCTTATTAATGGAGTTTTTTTTTCTTATGCCAAAGATGCAACATTCAATGTAATAGAGTACATTAGCATTTTGGAAAATTTTGTTAACTGATGAGTACATCTGATTCGGTCTAATCACCTATTTTATAGATAAGGAGGAGGCCAGGGAGGGTAAGAGGTTGCTGGGAGTCACAGAGCTGGAGGCTCGGCCACGATCCCCAGAAACTGCCTTTTTTATCTCACTGAGTTCTTTGGGCTTATTTGCAAATCACTATTTTCATCTCCAGCACAACAGGATCTTATTTCATTGAACTTTTCCATTAAACTAGTCAATGTAATAATTATTCACTCTAAAAAAAAGGGTAAATCTGATGAGCCAGTGCCTTCCTTTTTCTGGCATTTACTTCTCCTCAACCCTTGATGGAAGATGGTGGATAAAGACAAAAAAGCAATCACATCACATATATACACATACGTTTTATTAAAAAAACAAAGGAAATTGGCTGTAAAAATATTTATGAAAACATTAACAGCATTTGGGTAAATATTCAGAATTTTGACTGAAGAAAATTACAGTACTCAGTGGGTTTAATTCTCTCAGATTTCTCGGCCAACAACCTAACCAGGTACTTAACAAAGCAACTTGGATCATGACTGTATCTGCTCATGTGTGGATGTGTGTTCTCACCACGGTGTGATTGCTAGCATTTTCTTTTCAGTCATTCATGTTCTTCTATGCTGATCTTCTCTTATCTTGATTTTTCAGTAAGACTTTTCACCCACAGCCTACCCTTCTTGAAGACAACAACCACTGATGTTACAGAGTAAAAATCTCAATCCCGAAGAACAAGTTTTGCCTTCCACTTTTAGGGAAAAGAGAAGCAAGATCACCCAGAACAAAGGTAAGCTCTCCCGGGACTCCTACAAATTCAGTATATTCCATCATATACTCACAAGTAGTCCATATTACTTATCTCATTTAACCCACACACCAACTCTAGAAACAGGTACTCTCTAATTTTTTTCCTTATTTTACAGATGAGGAAACTAGAAAAAAAAATCAAAATAGCTTGCCAAAAGTCACAAAGCTGCCATAATTTATTTGCCCCAGAGTTTATGCTTTCTTCACTAGACCAGACCATGCTGTCCCTGAGCTTCTAAACAGTACAAATATATAACCAATTCTTACTATTAGAGCATTCCTGTGCAAGCAGATACAGAGAGCACTGGGGTCCAATAGTACAGCAGTTAAGAGCTAATACTCCAGAGCCAGACCACTTAGCTTCAGATCCCAAGCCGCCCCACGCTAGCTGCCTAACCTTAGACGAGTTTATTTAATTTCTTCATACCCCAAACTTATCTGTAAAATGAGGCCAATAATAGTATCCATATTATAGACCTGTCATGAGGATTAACTGAGTTAACAAGGGTAGTCTTAAGAATGTCTCTTGGCATTTAGTAAACATGATACAGGCGTTAGCTATTACTATTCTTTTTCTTATCTCTCATCTGGACATTTAAAAATGGATGACATGAGGCACCTGGGTGGCTCAGTTGGTTAAGCGTCTGCCTTCAGCTCAGGTCATGATCCTGGAGTCCCAGGATGGAGTCCCGCAACAGGCCACCTGCTCAGCGGGGAGTCTGCTTCTCCCTCTGTCCCTCATCCTGCTCATGTTCCCTCTGTCTCTCTCTCTCAAATAAATAAGTAAAATCTTTAGAAAAAATGGATGACATGACCGCATCTCACAAAGACATTATTATGAAATAGTTTGGGTAGAAAAGACATGGCAGAGCGGAAGTAATGCATGAACTCTAAGAAGGTGCTAAAGGGGGCAGTTCTTAGGATGGATGCAAACAGTGTTTGATTTGTGTCTGCTCAGTATAGCTCAGCCTGTGAAAAGCCCAGAAGGGGTGTGCTGAGGTGAGTCGTGGCAGAGAGGAAGGGAAGAAGGGCCAGAGCGGTGGCTGATAGAACACGATGTATGTGACAAAATGTGATACAAACGTGGAAAGGCATCCTTTATTATTATTATTATTTATTATTATTTTTTTAAACTTCCAGGGACTTGGAAGAAACAACTAGCTCTGTTGGGAAATAGTGAAATTGCTGGCTTATTTCTTTCTGAGATCTCAGCTGTTTCTGAAAAACCCAGCTGGGGTAGTAGCCGAGGCCCTTTATGAAATTGTCACCAAGGCCAGATTTTTTCTGCAACTTCCTAAAGTGAAATCAGGTCCACTTCCTACCTTACTTGTGATAAATGGTAGACTTTTCGTTCTGTTTAAATATATAAAGGGCAGTTGACTTCTGATCCCCTGTACCCTCTCCTCTCTCTCCTTTTCTTTAAAAACATCTAGGAGGTTATCACTAAGTAGAAGAGTCGGTATGATCGCACTCAAGTCTTTCAGGTAATGAAAAATTAAACAATAAGACTATTTTAGTTTAGTTCCTTGATACGGTCTCAATTGAATACAAATTCTAAAATAATTAAATGTTAAATTGAGAGGGAATCTGTTATCTTCTGCTAATTCTTACACTTGTTACTACTATGGTTTTAAAAGTTTGTCAAAGTGGCAAAACAAGATATCTGAAAACGGAAGTTTTTTATGTGTTAATGACTTGCATTTAAAACACACCCATTTCAAGATTTGTTGTGTGTCCTCTTGCTAGTCTCTTTATTCACTATCCCTAGTTTAAGTAGAAACAGAAAAAATGATTAGTAAATAAATTCACAGAGTGAGCACTGGGAAGACATTTAAGCAAGGCCTACTGGATTTCGTCATCCACCTCATAGATATTTATCTCTTGAAAAGTCTTATAGCCTCTGAGAGGAGGACTGAAGGAGATCAGAGTATGCCACCCCACAATATGCCACTTGGGCATAAAGACTGTTTTGAGCTTTCTGTCTAAAAGCAAAGCACAGATTTCCCTTTGGGAAGGTGTTTCCCTCTCCCAAGCCAGGAATAAGGTATCTCTGAATCTCTCATCAATGGAGAAGGCAAGACTGGGATCTGCAAAACTGAACAACCCTTAGCATCCATTAGTTTCCCCACCCATATATTCACCTTTCCCAAATTCACTGCCTCTGGAAGCCCAAATTCCCTTTGTCATTGCACTTCTCCAAATGTATCACCCTTTGTTAAAATGATACATAAGCCCCTGGGGTCTAACTGCCTCTTTGGGTCTTCACTTCTTTTCTAGGAAGGCCTCTGTATGCATCATAAGCCTTTCTCTCGTTTATCTGTCTTTTGTTAGTTTAATTTGCAAGACCCCAGGAACTAAATCTAAGAGGGTAGAGGAAAAAGTTTTTTCTTCTATCACAAAGTCATATGTGCCAATCTCCAAACAATATATGCTTGGTAAGTGATATTTTATAGTTATATAGATTTTGATACAATGGAGAAAAAACACAGAATTGAATTCCTGTTCACTTTCATTTCCTCGAGAGTATTAAAATGTGTTCTTTTTCTGTTGATTTTTATTGCTTTTCTGTTGATTTATTGAGCCAAAATCCACTGCAAGTCTTCTCCAGTAGTTTATTTTTATAACAGGCTTATTGAGATATAATTTACATATGATAAAATTGGCCATTTTATAGTGTACAATTCAGTGGTTTTTAGTATATTCACAAAATTGTGCAACTGTCATCAGTATCTATTTAGAACAGCTCATCATCCCCCAAAGAAACCCCATCCCATTAAGCAGTTACTTCCCATTCTTCTGTCCATCCCCCAGCCCCTGGCAATCACTATTCCACTTCCTGTCTCTATGCATTTGCCTGTTCTAGACAATCCATATACATGGAACCACACAACATACGGCCTTTTGTGTCTGTCTTCTTTCACTTAGTATAATGTTTTCAAGGTTCATCCATGTTGAAGTATGTATCAGTACCTCATTTCTTTTCAAGAGGATGCCTGATTTTTTAATACCTTTATAAATACATAAAATATAAGCACACAAATTATGCTTTCAGTGATAAGGATTTGAGGTTTCAAGGACATACCCAGGAGAATTTCAAACAATGGAATCTAAGTTAATACTCCAGCTTTCCCAGTCTGACACATAGTAGGGTTTTTCTTTAAAAAAAATTTCAAACTTAAATGTTCTATTATTAATAATAAAAACATAAAATAAACTCAAACTTCCTTTATACTATAGCAATCATTATTAAGATGACTACCAGTGTTAGTAAAAGCCCGTTCTCCTCGTACTTCATGAAGCTTTAATGCAATGAAATAGCTCTTTTTAGGTGAAATCTTTTCCTCTTCTCCAGTTTTACTAACTGCTGGTTTCCTGGATAAGGAGGTTAAGTCCACACAGGTCCTGCTAAGACTGACGCTGAAAATGCTGAGGCCATTGACTTTCCCACCTCACTCGCTTCCCACAGAGACTAACCAGCTCCCACTGGCTTAGACACCGGCTGGTGCTGGGCTCCCCGGGAGTAGCAGCAGATGCCTGGATGTTTGAGGTCTGCTGTGAAGCCAGGCTCTGAGTATTTAGATCTGTTCTGCTCTAAAAACCTCAAGGAATTTATTTATTTTCTTTTAAGGATAAAATGAGGCTGTTTATTGTGAATACTGTTAGTTTTCACTTGGATTAATAGCAGGTCTCTCATCAACAATTTAGATAAGGCTCTGCCAGGTCTCTCACTAGCTTTAACATTTTGATTATTCATTTATCTCTTAATGGACACTTGGGTCGCTTCCACCTTGTGGATATCGAGAATAATGTCGCTATGAACGTGGGTGTATAACTGTATCCTCAAGACTCTGCTTTCAGTTCTTTTGTAGATATACCCAGGAATGGGATTGCTGGATCATATGGTAACTCCATACTTCACATTTTGAGTAACCTCCAAACTTTTCCATAGTGGTTGTACCATTTCACATTCATCCCACAAACAGAGTACAAGGGTTCCAGTTTCTCTAAACGCTCACCAACACTTGTTCTCTCTCTCCATTTTTTTTTTCTTGATAGTAGTCATGCTAATGGGTGTTCAATGTATGTGTGTTTTTAAAGATTGAGAGAGAGAGAAAGCGTGAGCAGGAGGAGTGGCAGAGGGAGAGAATCTCCAGCAGACTCCCCACTTAGCGCAGAACCTGACTCAGGGCTTAATCTCACGACCCCAAGATCACGACCTGAGCCAAAATTGAGGGTCGGTCACTCTACTGACTGAACCACCCAGCCTCCCCCAATATGTGCCTTTAAAATATATCTTTCAGGATACATTTCAGAGTTTCCATAATTCCATAAACAATGAGGAGTTTTTGACTACTGAATGCCTTTTCATCCTATAAGAATTTGTTAGAAAAAAGAACTCTGCTAAAGAAATTGACATCTCTTGATTTAGACCAAGCAACTCTTTGTTTTGCAGGACAAATGTAATTAAAATGAAAAAAAGCTAGAAATTATTAGGCTCTTATTTTTGCTGGTTCTATGAGATAGATCTCATTTAATCTCCATAAAAATCCATAAAATAGATGCTGTTAGCTCAAATTCACAGGTGAGCAAGGTGAAGCTGGAAGGGGCCTCAGGTCACATGGCTAGAAAATGCCGGAGCCAGGATTAACCTCAATTGTCTGATTCTAAAAGCTGTGCTTGCCCTTTCCAGGTGGAGAGTCTCTTCTTAACTTGGGCAAACATCAGCTCTAGCTCTGAATCCAAGTAGCACTGTCTCCATACTGAAAATGCTGCTGGCATACAGCTTCCAACCAAAAAGGAAACAGCGTATCTCAAAGCTAATAAAAATAAGCAGAGTCTAAAAGAGTAGCTAGTTCAGCTCTGTCATTTTAAATAAGAAGAACACATGGCTTTCAGATTTTTTTAAAGGTGTCACTATTAGTGCTCATTCAAAAGTAGCCTGCTCTGTATTACAGTAAGAAAGCCCCTCCTAGCTTGAAATATCTGAGTAGAGACGCATATAGTAATTGAACTATTAAAAATTCAATTACAAAGTAATCAACTGTTTTCTATACATTGAGAAAAGTTGTTCTGAAATTTTGTAACTCTTTAAAATGAGTTAATCTAGCGATATTAGATTTCCTGTTATGTTTCTAATGAATGCTATCGCTTTAATAAAAAAGTCCACCCCTTTTTCTCATGTTCCACCATCCCAAATTCTTAAAAACAAAAATATTAAGGGGCTTTACAATGATACATTTTCCACACTCCTATATCATTTCTGATAAATCCGGAATGAGATTCACTTCTGTATTAAATAATTTTCTTTCCCATCCAAAAAGTAAATCACTCGTATAGGCTTCTGAGATGTCAGTTCACTTGAAATTGTTAGTTTCTCAAGTATCCTGCCCTCGTTTGGTCTTTGGACAAAGCAGATCCTTGCGTGGATAAATTAGATCCTTGCTCAAGTTTCAAACAAGTTAAGAAATGAAAACAAGGTCTTTGAAGTTTTTAAAGAAAAATGGTTTGGGGAAAAAAAAGTAGTCCTGGTGCAAATGGCCTTCCCTGTGTGCAGTGCATTTGTCCTGAGGAGATGGTACTGCTCTTCCAGGGACCATGAAGACCTCAGCTACTCAGCGGCCAATACCACACACCCTCAGCTGCCATTTGGGCACCGTGGGCGCCACTGATGGTCATGCATGAGGCATGATAAAATGGGGTAGAAGGTCTGGATCTAAATCCCTGTTACTCTATTTCACTTTCTGTAGGATCTGGGACAAATGACTTCTTGGGATCTCAGTTTGCTCATCTGTGAAAATGTCTACTCTGTGGTCTCAAATGATGCACTGTACATAAATGTTTTGTAAACTGTGCATATGATGTAAATTCAAGGTTACATTATTAAGGAGTTACAAAGATAGTTGTTATAAGCCAATGAATTATTAAGACTTCTATGACTTGGGGTGCCTGGGTGGTGTAGTCAGTCAAGCACCCAACTCTTGGTTTTGGCTCAGGTCATGAGGTTGAGCCCCACATGGGGCTCCACGCTCAGTGAAGAGTCTGCTTGAGTTTCTCCCTCTCCCTCTCCTCTGCCCCTCCTCCTCAAACACTCTCTCTCTCAAATAAATAATAAATCTTTAAAAAAAAGACTTCTATGGCTCAACTTTGGACAATTTATATAAAGATTTTCATAGCATGGCCTCAGAGAGTGTTTTCCAATTGTGTCTGGTCAGAAGAATCACCTTGTTAAAAACACAGATTACAAAGTCCGCCCCAAAGGTACTGAATCCAAATCTAAGGGAATGGGGGGCGGGGGGGTCTGCTGGCCAGCTGGGGAAACTGGCTGCAAGGCCCTGACTTGGAGACTATGAAAAAGGGTTTTTTTGTTTTTTTTTTTTTTAAGATTTTATTTATTTATTTGACAGAGAAAGACACAGCGAGAGAGGGAACACAAACGGGGAGTGGGAGAGGGAGAAGCAGGCTTCCCGCCGAGCAGGGAGCCTGATGTGGGACTCGATCTAGGGACTCCAGGATCATGACCTGAGCCGAAGGCAGTCGCTTAACCAACTGAGCCACCCAGGCGCCCCTGAAAAAGGGGCTTTTAATTTTCAAACTCAGAGGAACTCGCTGCTTATAGAGACAAGCCTGCCTTGTATTTCTTCTTACCAGAAAATGGATATTATACCTTTTTGTCATAAAGCCATTACGTTTCTAAATATCAGGAGTTCATTTCAAACCATGATCTTTAGGGATTCAAAAACGCAGAAGTGAGAGAGATAAATAAAACATGGGGGGGGGGGATGAGAATGCACTATATTTTAGAATGAATTTGATCATTTGTTACTTTTTAGGTTTGCTAATCTTCCGGTTTAACTGTTCTTAAGTGTGTAATGGGATTTCCTAGTAATTTTTTTTTTTAAAGTCCTTTAAAATCCTTTTAAAAAAGGCATTTAATTCACTTTGCAACCCTGGCACAGGCAGAGAACAAATCGCCAGCTGGTGCAAGACAGGCTGTGGTCAGTTCTGGTTTCCCTGTGGGTCCTGTGTTCAGTACGAAGCCCGGACACACTGCCTCCAATGTTCGAATGGTATGAACGACACAGTCTGAGTGTAGTTTATTTTTCTGTCTGATTTTACTTTATTCACTTTACTGTGTCTTAGCCCCAGCTCCACACCTTAAAGCTGTGTGGTTTTGCACAAGTGATACCGCTTCTTGCTTCCTCGTGTGTAAAATGGAAATCATACCCCCACACCTCACAGGATTCCTGAGAGGAATACATGAAATACTGTGTAGGAACCTTATTACAGTACCTCATGCCTAGTAATAAATGAAAGCTGCTACCTAAATTAGTTTGAACTTTGTGTAAGTTTTGTCGACCTCATATTTGAAACTTTCAGTAATAAGAGCTGAAAGGGAACTTAGGGTCTTCTGCCCTCCCCACCCATTGGGGTACATCACTGGGGGAAACTCAGTGCTCTAAGGATGAACTTTAGGGCCCCTTTTCTCCATCCTGGGATTTCCCACCTCCCTACCTTAGCTGTAAAGAGATGTTTGTTCCAGCATTCTCAGAGGACATTGTTAGCATCTTGGTTGGGATACTGTTATTTGCATGGGTCTGTCCCACACATGGAAGGTGGGTTAGCTATCCTGGTCCTGTCCCATTACAGGCCAGCCACGATGACAACCAAAAATGCCTCTGCAAATTTCCAAATCCTCTACGGAGAATGATTATCCCCCTTCTGCTACTGAGAAACTGTGGATGTAGTAGGACTCTAAAGAAATCATCCCCGAGGAAGGAGCATCAAACCAGGGAGGAAGGAGCATCATACCAGGGGTTGGACAAGCTTCTCCTTGAGCACAGTTCTTTTCCCTGTGTGACTGGAGCATGCCATAGCTCACAGCCAAGTATCTTCATTTCCCCTTCATTATGTATGTCATAATACATCTTAAACACCACTGCCACCATCCCACTTCTCCAGTTAAAGACCTGCAATGACTTGTAGACACAGACTGGAATGGTGGATACCAGGGGCTGGCGGGCTGGGAATTGAGGAGATGTTGCTTAAGGGCACAAACTTGCAACTAGTAGAAAAATGAGTTCTAGAGAGCTAATGAACAATCTGGTGATTTTGGTCAACAATATTTGTCTGTTTCCAGTCTCACTTCCCATTGGCAAATGGGCTCAGTCTCCATTTCTTGGACTTGATTCTAATCCCCTTGTTTCCAGCACAACTTACTCTTCAATTTTTTTCCCAACTATGCTTGCGCATGCTCATCTCCTGCCTGAACTTGTCTCCGTGAACCTCCTGCATTGACTTGGGAGAGAGCCAGTAAGTGACTGTTCATGTTTCTCAAGTTCACCCATTGCAACCTTTTGGTTCTGCCTAGTCCTAACCTCTTCCCGCTAGGTGTCCCTTCACGCTTCCTGCACATTCTTCAAACCACTGGAGGAAGAAGGGAAAGATTTTGGCATGCAAGAATGTGCAGGGCTCAGGAGCAGACAAGGGTGCAGCTGAGCTGCTCCAAATGCACTCTCCAGTGACAGTGTGGACAGGGTTCTGAACGTTCAGCAGAGGGGCGCATGATCCCTTTGCTGCTGTCGGCACTCACCGGAGGAAATGAACATTCTACAGCTGATGAATAATTCTCTTTTAAAGTGCCAATGAATAAAGTGAGCTCTGCCAACTCCTACCTTAATAGAACTTTATTTCACGGAATGTCCAAATAGGATTTATTCGGGTCACTTAAAAATGTTCTCAGAGCAACAATTCTAGGGCAGAAGCACTGCAGGAAGCAGGGCAAATGGCCAGTGAGGAAAAGCGAGGCAAAGAGAAACATGCACCTTCCAATGTCAATGATTTAATCAGAAGTCTTACTGTCTCAAACAACGTCATAGTCATTGTTTCTTAAAGGCCGACCTTCTCATGCTGATAAATAGCACTGCAAACAGTGTAAATCCAACATTCTGGGAAGCAACATTTCCAACTACCTCTACAAGTCCTCCAGAGAGCTGCCATGATGCACCTGCTTGACTGACAATGTCACGCTTCTCAGGCAAATGCGTCTTACAGTGACGGGTCTCCTCCGGGATGCAAGCAGTAGCAACCACCTCCACCACAAGCATGGCTGGGGCCCTTGCCCATGTGCTGTGGGTCAAGCACTGTGCTAAGCAAGTAATGTGGACTATCTCATTCAGTCACAATGACGTTATGCATGAGGGACTATTATTGGACCCATTTTATGAGTTAAGGCAGAGGGGAAAAGCTTGTGATTGACTGCTGTCTCCCTCATCAGGCTGTTAGGAAAGCTGCAGGCCCCATGATATGGAGACTTGCCCTGGACCACATCAGTAACTGATGATGCAGCAGAAAGAGAGCCAGGGGTCCAACACAAATCCGAGGACTCCTTCCCTATGCTGCTACAACCTAGAAACATCACCTCGTCAGAAGAAAACAACACAGATCCTATTCCACACAGCAAGATGTCAGTAAGTTCCAGTGTACTAAGGATTTAAGAGAAAAATTTCCTTTAAAAATTATATGGGTGGGGGGGGGCGGGGGGCCACCTGGCAGGCTCAGTTGGAAGAGCATGCAACCCTTGATCTCAGGGTTATAAGTTCGAGTCCCATGTTGTGTGCAGAGATTACTTAAAAATAAAATCTTTAAAAAAAAATTTTTTTTTAAATTATATAGGAGGTTCTCCTTTGATGTGGCATTCAGGAAATGAAATGAAAAAGGCAGGAAGGAGATTGCATAGCATGCTAAGAGCAGCTCTCTATAAGAGGTGTATCTCCCACCACTGTGCCCTTGGTTTACTGGTTTTGTTCCTCCTGATGTGTTAATGTCAATGTCCTCCCGCCAATGATATCATGGTTGATGCAGCAGCCGCATGGGTACTTTCCCATAACTCACATTCCTTTGCTAATGCCCCCACATCTCCATTTTCATTCCAAACGTGGTGTTTTTTTTGTTTTTTTGTTTTTTAAAAGATTTTATTTACTCATTTGACAGAGAGAGACACAGTGAGAGAGGGAACACAAGCAGGGGGAGTGGGAGAGGGAGAAGCAGGTTCCCTGCTGAGCAGGGAGCCCAATGCGGGGCTCGATCCCAGGACCCTGGGATCATGACCTGAGCCGAAGGCAGATGCTTAACGACTGAGCCACCCAGGGTCCCTGTCCAAACGTGGTTTTTAAAAAGTCTTGGTCTTTAATGCTGCAGAGCCTGTACTAGGAAATAAATCTAAGTTACTCTATCTTTGAAGATATGTATCAATAGAATTGAATGTGTTTATGTGTGTGTGTCTTTTGTCTTTGTAAAGAAAGATATTTAATGTTAAAAAGGTTAATAGGAAGGTTATGGGTGGTTTTTCTTTTCTTTCATTTGCTTTATTGTATTTTATTATATAGTGCAGGGAAAATATATTAAAAATATATTTTCACTGGCACCGCCACCCAAACCAAAGTAGAGTCTTCAGAAGTGCTGCATCCTTATAAAACCATTACAAGAGTCACATTCTTATTGCGTACCCTTCTCTGTGGAGGAATAGCTGATGTCTTTTCTAGCACCATCCGGTGGTGGCCTTGATTGGGACTTAACAGTCCAGAACCTGAGGCCCTGTTTAATAAAACACCCTTAATTGAACAAAGCTTGGTAGTGGCCATGGGTGAATGGTCCTTTGTTCTAGGCTTCTTGTCTTCCAAGGTCATCTACATTGTTGAATCACAAATCTTCCTGCCGCTCAAAAAAACTTGCCCCTCGGCACCTGACATTCAATCTGTGGGTTTGGTGCACTTGCTTAAAATCCCAGTATTAGAATCCTGTGGATTTCCCATCTCCCTTCATGCGCTGATGTCAGTTTGGGAAGCAGTTCCCTAACACCAGGTGAGGTTCCGTTTGAAATTCGGAGACTAGGGAGAGGACTATGGCTTGAGCAAAGTGGATTTACACAGAGGCTGGCTGCCCAGGAGCAGTGACATGGGCGCCTGCAAGTTATAGGTTCATTTACTCTCGAATTCAATAAATATATATTGAGTCTTTCCCAGTGCTAAGTGCTGGACTATCCCCAAGGGAGTCCAAAATGGTTACTAATACACAGATCTGCCTTCGAGGAACTCAAAGTCTTGCAAGTGCAAGGATGTGGGAGCTGCATTTCATTGCACCCCTACTTCGGCCCACATAGGACTGTTGAGATAGGACATGCCAAGTGCTTAACAAAGAAGCTGAAACTTAGTAAATACTCAATAAACTGTAACTATTTTAATAAATCATTATTACTACAAATTTCACCGACAGAAGAAAGGAAGAAAATGAACATCTACTGAGCCCTTATCCTGTAGCAAGCGGGGTCCCACATGCTTTCACACTGTAGCCCTCTGGCTGAATGGGATGCAGCTGTATGTCAAAGTACCATTTCATCAAAAGCAGATAAAGGGCTGTCAGGCAGAAAAAGAGAGTGAGAGGGAGAGAGGAAAAAAAAGTCCTGCCTTCTTATAGTACAACAACTGAGGAATGGTTCTCTGAAATAAAATGTCTACCTCTCCTAAAAATATCTACATGGCAAATACGTTGCTGAGTCCTTCGCTGAAAGATGGAAAAGAAGAACTTCATGTGAAAGTGGTTATCACAGCGCTCAGCACTTGGTGAGTCCTGGGGAAGAGGAGACTTCCCAGGTGAGAAGAGTATGTTCTAGACGAGGAGCTCAGCAGGGAGGGTGAATGAGGCATCTTAGCACTCAAGGGGCTTAGCTAACAAGGAGAGTGTGCCAGACACACAATACCATATACAGGAAAGAATATGCAATGTCTACCATGCGAGAGCGAGTCAGAGTGTGATGGGCACGTCTAGTGACGTGACAGGCATAGCAGCTTGCTTCCGGGGGTCAGAGAAAGCATCTTTGAGGAATAGGATGCAAGCAGCCTTCACACAGATTAAAAAACTGAGATTTTTCAGAAGTGAGGTAATTATGTGGCAAAATCTCCGGCAATTGAAGACCTCTCTTGAGATTTATCTCATTTCTAATACTTCTGAACTTCACATAGCATGAGTTGGGGAGAAATCACTACTTTAAAGCTTCTAGTAATTTTTATTTCTTTTGCAAAAACATTTCAGTTTTATTTTTGGTGGTGGTGGCGGCAGTGGTGATTTCTAGTTACATAATGAGAAAGGCAAAATATTCCTTTGGAGCAAAAAAGGGCAAGTCCATCAGGAGTAAAACTGCTCTGCATAACTATATAAGGGATCATTTTCCTTGGAGGAGGGAGTTACATTTAGAGATAATTATTATGTTGATGGGAAGAAAGACCTGAGACTAATGGTGTCTCAGCTTTGTTCTAAAGAACTTTTTGTGCTGATGGAAATGTTAGGTATTTTGTGTTAATACGTAGCCACTAGCTACAGGTGGCTATTGAGCACTGGAAACATGGTTATTGAGAATGAGAAATAGAATTCTGAGTTTACTTTAATTTAAATTAAAGCTACTTCCCACTAGATGGTGGCTACTGAATTAAGATGGCCCAGGTATGGAGAAAACAGGGTTATCTCTGTCACTGGGCCCAGAGACTAGGTTAAGGTCCTGGAATCCATCTGGGAGAGACATGATAAAAGGGGTTGCCACTGGGGGAAAGCAAGATAGACTCTGCCTCTGGGGGTTCAGGAGGGTGGTACCCAGAGGTACCCTGGGGAATGGGTCATAGCCTATGGACTTTTGGGGGCAGTGTTGTCCAGAACCAGTCCTTCAGCTTTGCTTCTCTGATCTGAACCCCCTTCATCAGTCTCTACGTTTTTAGAAAAGTCATGTTTGGTATTATAACCTAGACTCAGTTGTGCTTTAGGGAATTAAGAGAGAGACTATGTTGTATGGTTTAGCACTTTGGAACCTAAACAAATTAGTAGAGTAAGGGCACTAGGTTACTCAAGTCTGAATCTCCAGCTCTAGCCCATAATAGAAGCTCTTTAAATGTTTGCTAGATTGAATTTAATTGAGAAAGGAAATCTCCAGATTATGTTTATCCATGGACATTGCTTTGCTCATTCACATGCTGAATCATGTTGACCTCTTATGTGGGCGGAGGCTAAGTCTGACACTTATTTTTCCACCAACAGGTTTAGCGGTTCACCTATCTAAAATAAAGTAACCTTTCGTGCGACTTAATCGAGTTCCGAATATGGCCCGGCACCTGCCAAAATCTTGTTCAAAACATCTGATATTTGAGAAAGGCAGTCCAATGGGCATGTGAACCAGTCAGTGATCTGTGACACACACGCCAAGTTCTATCAGATACAATTAGAACATCATCAAGCTAAGCACCTGGGCCATAGTCCCTCAGCCTCCCTGGGCCAGGTGCCTTCACAGACCAGATAGGCAGGACGGGGCACTTGGAATTGAGCCTTTTGAAATACAGTCAGTAAAGGTATTGTCAATTATGAAACTCACTGTTCTTAATAGAAGAATTCATATGATAAAAATCATATTTGAGTTATTTCACATACACAAAAAATGGTCTCTATAGATAACTGTAAGATTTCCTTTGTCAAAAAATGAAAACTATTATCATCCATGCTTCCCTTTCCGCTACATATATCAAAGCCCTTACGGCCTAAATTTATTCTCCAGTTGTATTCACTGGTTCATTCCAGCTGCTTGGTAACATTTGCTTTTTCTGTTTCATCCTTAGATGTCTTAATTTGTACAACTTTAATCTGCAAACCACCTGAAATCCTTTTGGAAACAAACGAGGTACAACACTCAAACACATAAATCCCTAATTCCTCCCAGAGATCAAAACCAAAAAGTACTAAATGGCAGGACCTATATAAGGATATTTTATTCAATTATCTCCGCAAATGGGGAGTTGGATAATCATTACAGGAGAAAAGTCAATGACACGAGTGAAGATTAAGTTGGGTGGCCCATTATATTTGATGAATAAAACCTCTGAGCCAGCAAAGTATTAATCTAGCTCAGTCAATAAAAGGAACTTTGCAGGCATGCACATACTGATTTGGCCTTCAGTTACTCCAGTGCAAAATGCTCCTTCCTGGAATGATAATCACTAGCAGCTCTGGTGTGTCTTAGTTACATCCTCTTCCCCAAGAGAGCTAGGATGATTTGCTAAGAGAGCAGGGGGTCACGCATCCATTCTGACAATGTCGATGCCGTGTCAGCAGACTCTGTTCACGGGGTGAAGAATGCTAAAGCTGCCCTGCAGCAGGAAGCAGCCACCCCACTACTTCCCTGCAGTGGGCCCAGGAGGCTGCCCAGGTCTTCATGCAAGATCCAAAAGGAAATATTTGGGGTCTCTTCCATAGACATCGCAACATTATAATACACAAATCACAACCGACATCATCATAAAAATCAAGGGAAGGTGCAGTAAACAGGCAAGTGTGCTCTAAATGGGTGACGGGAATTGCAACTCAGAGGTACACATTCGCCATTGGCGAGGATCTGCCTTACTGCTGCATAAATTAGCTAGCCCTGCAGAGAAGCACAGAAAGCAATCTGTTCTGCTGTGTACTCCCTTCAGCGACACCATGTTTGTTTCTGCCTCGTATCTGTTTTGGAAGTGCATATCTACCAAATGCAGGAAATGCTTCCAGAAGAGCTGTCCTTGCTCCTATTCCCCAGCTCTCTCTGCCCACAGGTAGCCATTGTCTAGGCCATGTCCTCAGCCCACAGAGAACTATGAGACTGTATCTGCCTTTCTCCAATGATCTGTCGCAGCCAGCGAGCAGAAACCACAGCCCCTAAGACAAGGCTGCTGTTGGTTTTTAATTTACCTGTAACCACCTAATCCTCGCCTCCCTCAGACCCAGTTCCTGAGGCTTATGATCTGCAGCTAGCTCTTAGCAAGCAGGGCTTAATGAGCCTCCCTTCATTGTTCTGACCAGGTAAAATCTGTTCCCATCTGTGTTCTGGGGCGTCTTACTCTCCGCAACTGTTCCAGCCACACCCCCGAGGGACGTGTGGTGCAGAAATTGCCCAATGAAACTGGGCAGGGAGAGGCCCCGGTCCCCAAGTGCAGATGCTGCGTTACTAGATAATAGAATTGCTAGAGATTTGGACCTAAAACGGGTTTCTTGAAGCTGTCTACAAAGACTAGTTCTTCTCAGACATCCAAAAGCAAGTCATCCATCACCAGCCGCAGAGGGGAGCCTTGTGTCGGGGTGTAAGGGACCACGCAGGCCTCCTACGAAGTACAATCAAATTACACCACAGCCTTCAGCTCAGAGTGCTGGTAGGCCTCATTAACTAGGGATGACTGGAGAAAACGCTTTTGTAAATCCATAAAAAGTCTCAATTTTAACATATTTTAAACAAAAACACAATGTGATTATTTTAACCCACAGGCAAGGTTAACAGCGATGTGGGTCTGAGATCCCCATTGATCTTTAATCAATAAATAAGCATTCGTTTGTAATTAGCACGTTCATTGTTTTAATGTAAATGGATGGTTTGGAATTGCTCGAGGGAGTCTGAAAATACTGTAATTTGTCCTCTTAGATCCCTTAAACATTGCCCCAATCTTCTTATTTTCAGCAGCATCAGGAAGTTTCTGAACAATGGTGCAAAGACAAACCTCAAACGCTACCCTGACATAAATTTCCCAAATGTCCTAATTAGAAGATGTGACTTAATGAGGTTTTCATTATACTGTGCATTACAGAAATAAAACCAGAAGAACGCATCTTCAAGACAAGAACTTCAGTTTTCGCAGCGACGTGCCCCTGTGCACGAGGTGCTTAACTTTGTCCTTCAAAATTTCAAATTAGGCTTCAGGTCAGTCATGTCACTGAATGCCAGGGACACGCACCGTGCAGGAATAACACACTCTGCAGTGCCAGGAGCTGATGGGCGCTCCTGAGTCATTTAAACCGATCAAGGCTTTCAGCAAGCCGATGACAAGAGGGCAGGAAATAGCTTTTATATCAGTACAATCTGAGTTCTTACTAATTTTTATAGAACTAATGAGTTATAAGAAGAGAGGGAGAAATGAACACCTGGAGTCGCGTAAGGGAGACAGAAGGCTGGAGTGACCGGGAGCTTTCCTAGCCTGCCTTTCCTAATTTGCTGGCTCTGGGATCCTGGACCAGCCGCTTCTTATTGCTAAGCTTTGGTTTCTTCTCTAAAACATGGATAAATAACACTTTTCTTGATATTCGAATAAATGAGATAAACGTGCGTAGCCTGGCATCTGCCACACAGGAGCGACCTCAAAGATGGTATGACTTCTACTGCTGTTGCTAAAGCTAGTACTAGTATATGGCCTCTCTCCGATCTCATCTAACCCCATTTTCCTCCCACGAGTAAGGTTCTAGCAAAAACACCACCTCACACGCTATGCTCGGAATCCCAGTGCTGATGCCGTACTTGCCACCAACGTGTCGGGCCCTGTGCCCTTCTAATTCCCACAGTCACCCCCTGAGGGAGTGGTGATATTATTTTATTGTTACTATTCAATTTCATAATTCACACACCGTTTCATCTTATCAATGAGGAAACTGATGGACCCCAAGAAAATTTAAAGCCAAAACTGGAACCCAAGGAGTCTGAATCCTGAGCCCACACTATCAGGCTACTCCTCTATCCTGCTTCCTCCTTCCTTTCTATTTCTATTTCCGAGGATGAGGTGTCTCAGGATCAGGCCCAGCACCAGACTGGTGTTTACACTCAGAACACTACTACTCTGGACGGCTGGGTTGCTATCGAGGGATACACATGATACTGTAACTCCTTTCTCCAGGAATATGAACTTAGTCGGGGTACGGAAACTTGTGACTCATTATGAAAGTCTGTAGCGGACAGACGATGAAAGCAAAAGACGGTCTCTGTGTTTTGGGTTCTGAAGTTTGGATCTCATCCAGATATTTCACTCTCTTCTCATCTGCAAGGTCAAGACCCTGCTAGCTAAAGCACTCTTAGTGCCATCTGACCGATTTCTAACAGTCTCAGAAATTTCTACCTGGGGAAGGGTTTGTACTTTCCAGTTGTGATTCCTTGAATCGCATCTGCTACATTCACGTATATATGTATCCTCCCCTCCCCCCCACCCATGATCATGGCTTATTTATCCTGTTAGGAAACAGGCACACCTGTCTAAAAGCAAGAACATGCAGTAGGAGAAGTCGACAATCACAGCTTTCGCTGACTAGTAGGTTGGACCTAGAGGTCAGTGGTCCCAACCCCCTCCTCCTGTCAGGCAAGGAGGGCTCAGAAGGCTTTCACATGCTTTCAGGGCGGGTCCTAGCGCCCTGCTCTTACCCTCGCAGTGAAGTCCACAGCAGCCGCTCGGTTTAACAGCAACGTGGCTACGTTGATATTTCCATAGTGAGCAGCTATGTGGAGCGGAGTGAAGCCACTCTGCAAAGAAAACATAGCAGACATTCAATTGATTCCTGCTGGCCCCTTGTCCGACACATTAATACCATAACCCTGCCCAAATCAAAGGGAGGAAGCAAAATATGCTGAGGTCCACATTCCATTCTGTACTAGGTTTCTTTCAATTAGTGCCAATTGTTCATAGGGTTTCAAACAAACGCCCAACTCATAGGCAGAGGAATAACCAGGAAGGAACCAAGGGTGCAGACTGAATAATTTTAGTAACTCGGTAGCAGAACTATACAGAAGCCAACGTTTCAAAACATCAAAATAGGGCTGACAAGAAAAATCTATTGCTTACAGAAGGTTTGATTAATACCACTGTTTTATTATCGATGATAGAATTGTCCATTGAAACTCTTTGTCGAAATTCAATTTGTTTAATATATTCAGTATGGAGTAAATGCCAATCTTAATGACAAAAGCAATTTTGGGGAAGAGAACTACAATTGGTCTTGTATAACGGGTGATTGCATTTTAGAAAGAATCCACAAGCTGGTCTCTTTATTAGCAAATGCCTATTCATTTTCTCTAGCTTAGTCATACCAAGGTCATTTTACTTCCTTAAAAAATGCTAAAACATGCAGCGATTCACTTAGTCCCCAAAGATTGAAACCTTATAGGAACTAGATGCATTTCTAGATTGTTAGCAAGCTTCTTAGCCATGCTAGCTATCTTACTGAGTCTTGTGGGGAGGGTGGGAATATTGGTACCATTCAGAGGTAACTTTCATTTTGCTGACACCACCGAGGCTAAGTGTCATGCAGAACTCTAAAGAATCAGTCCTGGAGGAGTAGAATGACAGGGTTGTCTGCAGCTTTAGGTAGAGCTGATAAGCATCTAAAGCATCAAAACTCTTCATCTCACCCAACTCTATTGCGACATCCTTCATTCTCAAGGATTCCTCATTCTTCCTTTCCAACACCAGGTTCAGCTGCAGAAAGCCCTGGTAATCAAACTACTATCTTCTCTGGCACATGCTACTTTGGGGGCGGGGACATAAAGCAGGTATCTAGCCTACAGAGGCGATGCAAAGAAGGAGGGAAAGAAATGAGGCAGCAGCACTAGGTAATGGGAAAATGATGATGCAGACAGAGATTATATGCATATGTTTATATATATATATATATATACCTCTGTTGTTCTATTCACCACCATCTAGGTTAACACATTTGGAAGCAAAGAAGAGGAAAAAATGAACGGTTAGTTCGCTCTCGGTGACATGGACGGCAGCAAGCTCATGGCAGCTAAGTAATGAGGATGGAAGCTCTGGTGGGAGCACAAGAGGCACAGAAAGAAAGCTAGACCGAATGGAGGGCTACACAATGGCCTGTTCCAAATGCCACATTTCCTTCACAGAGACCTTCAGGTCACACATGTCAAGGCAATGGCAACGTTCGGCCGGGACTCTGGCTGCCGGCATGCTCTCTCCACAACTGATCAATACTCAGTGCATTGCCTCTCATCTCAGATACCAGCCAAAGGTTTATTTGTGCACATTGTGGTTAGCATTTTGTAATTTTCCACCCTGGTGTTTGAGCTGAAGTGTTGGATACATTCAAAATACACGTTAGAAGGAAGGAAACTACCAGGTGCCTATAAATGGACCTCGGATGTGGCCTCCCTGTTAGCATGCATCAGGCAGCATGCACGGTTACCTCCTAGCTGGAAATGCTGAGGGGGCCGCGCCTTCAATCGGCTGACTTGGACACGTACTGTCCTTGCTCCCAGTGAGGTTAAGGCTTTGGGGTAAGCTTGCCAAAAGGGAGACCAGGCATTCTTACAGCGTGGGTGCTAGCGCAGGAGAGCGCATGGCCGGCTGCCCGCCTTCACGCCTCACCTTTGACTCCACGTCTGCATTGTTGTCGTTCTGCAGCAGCAGGGCCGCGGCCTTCGTGTCGTCTTTTCGGGCAGCGATGTGAAGAGCTGGAAGACGCACTTTTCCTTTAGTGTCATTCTCTAGCAGGAGGGAAACGACTTGATCGTGACCTTGTTGCAACGCTACCGCCAATGGTGTGAAGCCATCCTGCAAATAAATGGATGGGTCAAGATTGGCCCTCGCGGACATGTTCTTTTTGATTAACAAATAAGAATGCAACCGAGCGACCAATTTTTGTTTAAAGCTACCATATTCAAGAAGGGGGGGACATCGGAGGGGAGACGAACCACGA
The DNA here is from genome assembly GCF_004348235.1 of Phoca vitulina. Lineage (NCBI taxonomy): Eukaryota > Metazoa > Chordata > Mammalia > Carnivora > Phocidae > Phoca > Phoca vitulina. The sequence continues at coordinate 2,146,980 of NW_022589732.1, forward strand.
GAGACGATGGACTCTGAAAAACAAACTGAGGGTTCTAGAGGGAAGGGGGTGGGAGGATGGGTTAGCCTGGTGATGGGTATTAAAGAGGGCACGTTCTGCATGGAGCACTGGGTGTTATGCACAAACAATGAATCATGGAACACTACATCAAAAACTAATGGTGTAATGTATGGTGATTAACATAACAATAAAAAATTAAAAAAAAGAAGCTACCATATTCAAGTAGACAGATATGTGAAAAGACATATATATATGTATATGTCTATAAATACTTGTTTATATTTATATATTTACCAAAGCAGAAAATAATAAAAAAATTTGTAATAAGTTTTTGGGTTTTTTTCTGTTAAAAAGTAATACACATTAGGGGCGCCTGGGTGGCTCAGTCGGTTAAGCGTCTGCCTTCGGCTCAGGTCATGATCTCAGGGTCCTGGGATCGAGCCCCGCATCAGGCTCCCTGCTCAGCGGGAAGCCTGGTTCTCCCTCTCCCACTCCCCCTGCTTGTGTTCCCTCTCTCGCTGTGTCTCTGTCAAATAAATAAATAAAATCTTAAAAAAAAAAAAAAAGTAATACACATTAATTGGGTAAATCTTGAAAATACACAAAAGTACTACATAAAGAGGAAAAAGATACCATAATTTCAATATCCAGAAAATAACTGCAGTGAAAACAATATTTCAGGTTAAATCCAGGTAAATTTTTCCAAGGATCTTATTTAATTAAGCTATAAAAATTTCCCCCGATATTTCAAAACTGGGGGAGAGGCCTGTCTGCTTCCTCATTGCACCTTGATGCCTAGCACATATCTGGTGGCCACTCTGTATATGTTAATTGGTGAACCATAGTAACCGCTGTTTTAAGAAAGGTCTTTATGAAACACTCTTGGCTTCTCTGACCAATGAAGGGAGAAGACACAGGGATCATGCAAAACAGGACTAGAATAAATTGAGATATACACTCAGGTCTGTGCATTTTGAGCCTTCCCACTGTATTGCCCTGGGACTTGACAGAGAGAAGACAGCTACAGATTTTGCTGTGGTTAAGTAATCTGTGGATGATCTAAGGTTACTGACAGTGGAATAAACAGCATGGAGTAGAAAATCCTAAAACTGGCTCGAATTTGAATTCTTCTATGCTTTCATTGTCATGCACTCAAAAGAACATTTATAAATTATTTTTATTAGAGAACTGGCAAGTAAGGTACTTATTTTACTTGGGCATGATATTTTATATCGGTAAGCCTTGTGCTACAAGCAGAGGGCTACTCCAGTGGAAGGGTGTTCATACGGGAGAAAGAGAAAATCTAGTGACTTGCATACTAGTGTCTTGTTGGTCTTCCTAAAAGACCACTTTCATCATTCTTTTCCTTGCTGGAAAATCAGACAAGGGCTCCTATCATTTTTTTGACTGAATGCACATCAGTATATTTATATTTAAGGATGTGTAAAATATTGGCCCCAAACACCTAAGGGACACTATTGCCCAGATTCTTCTCATATAAATCCTTTCCTGCAGTCTCCTTATTAACTGCGGTGTGCAAACTATTTCTACGCTGGCTTCTATACTCATGCCATGCCCCCACCCTGCAATGTCCTCCGCCTCACTCTACATATACAAATTCTGTCTATTCTTCATGCTTCGAGAACCAGCTGAAGTTCCATCTGCCCCTTTCAACTTTTCCAGGGAGACCCAATAGAGGGAAAGGATGATCATTAACGTAGCTAGAAGGACTTTCCCTGCAGCCTTAAGAAAGGCTGAAAACAACCAAGACATTACCAAAAGAACATCACAGGTTTACCCTTAAGGGCATGAAGTTTCGAATGCAATTTAATGTTATGAGAAAAGTAATCTACATAACTATGTAAATATATGACCTCATTTTCATAAAGATAAATATGTGCGTTGTGTACATATACCAAAAGGTCTTAAGGAGTAAACAAAATGTTATCTCTAGGGAAAATTAACAGTGGCTTTTTCTTCTTTTTGCTTTTCACTTTACTTTCTCATTTACGTAATCTATTACTATTACAAAACAAAAGAAAAATACATTTTTTAAAGGACAGAATGGTCAAAGGAAAATTGTGTATTAAGAGTGAACGTGAGGGCGCCTGGGTGGCTCAGTTGGTTGAGCAACTGCCTTCGGCTCAGGTCATGATCCTGGAGTCCCTGGATCGAGTCCCACATCGGGCTCCCTGCTCAGCAGGGAGTCTGCTTCTCCCTCTGATCCTCCCCCTCTCATGCTCTCTGTCTCCCATTCTCTCTCTCAGGTAAATAAATTAAAAAAAAAAAAAAAAAAAGAGTGAACGTGAAACCTGGACAAAATGTAAGGGGTAAAAATGACAGCCCGCTTCTGGTTCTGAATCAAAACTAAATGGCTATATTTTCTGCTAATATGAACTTGTAAGCCCATAGGGCCTATACATAAAGGAAACCACTGTGCACCAGAAAATAAACTGCAACAGAGACCACAGCACCCACAAGAATGTGCTTCCTGCAATAAGCCAATTAAAGAGACAAAGATACCAGCTCTAAGGTGTCAATAGCTAAAATTAGTAACTCCCGATTTTGGCTCCAAACCTAGTTTAAACAGTTTGGTTCTCTCTGTGCAGTTATTCTTAAAAGAAAAATACATGGGGCACTGGGGTGGCTCAGTCAGTTAAGCAGCCAACTCTTGATTTCAGGCTCAGGTTATGATCTCAGGATCCTGAGATCCAGCCTCGAGTCAGGAGGGGAATCTCCCTGCGCTCAGTGGGGAATCTGCCCGAGATTCTCTCCCTCTGCCCCTCCCCCTGCCTGTCTGCTCTCTCTAAAATAAATACATAAATCTTTAAAAAAAAAAGAAGAAGAGGAAAAATACAAGCCAAAAGGAAACATGACAGAAGCTCCATGAGAACCTCCATGCCTTGTGGAGTATCTGGAACATAATGGGTGCTTAATAATTACTTGTGGGGTAAATGAACAAATACTTTAACCTAATGCTTCAGAATCTTAATTAGTAAAAGAAGGAAGATATATATATATATATATATATATGGAAAAGATAGGGTATACAGTACATAGTTAATACAGAAAAGGTTTTAAAAACCACAATCAGGCCAAGGACGTAGCAGTAAGTTGGACTTACTTGCTTCTAAAGGAGAGATACTTAGTGATCTGTACATCACAGTCTAAAAAGACTACCTTCTCCTTCACAGGCCAAGAAAGTACTATGAAATCACTTTCATTGGGATATTCATATTATTTAATATTTCCATCAAAAAATGGGAATGGATTTTTCTCTTATCCAACACGTAAGCACTGTTCTATGCCTACCAAATGTGTGTTCTTTTCTTATCGACCAGTAGTTACTTCTTACCTACCCTTAAGAATATTATCACAAAAACAATACATTCTCATGATAAAAATCTTCAACAGTATGGAAGGGTATAAAGTGAAAAGTAAATCTCCCTCCCACTGCTCAGAATAAACCACTGAGAACAATATGGGTATTTTCTTCTATCAGCATCTATAGTCTTGCCTCATTTTTGACGATGCTGAATAGCATTTTATTGTGTGAGTATCACAATATTATTAAACAGGTTTCCTACTGGTGCATATTTAGGTTAGTTCCAGTTCTTAAAAAATTGTTCATACTCATTCTGTTGATGAACTTCTTGTATACTGTTTTTGTATCCCCCTCTAATATATCTGTAATGTAAATTCTTAGAAGAAACAGAATTGCTAAGTAAAAAGGTACATAAACACTAACTTTTGACAGTTACTGTTAAATGGTCTGCAAAAGTGTTGCAACCAAGGATCAACTTTACCACCACTGTAGGAAAGCTCCCATTTCTTCTACTCTTCAAATTCTTTTTCTCAACTCCAGGGCGAAAGACTGGATCTCATTTTTTAACTGATTAATAAATTAATATTTCTTTGACTATGAGTGAGGATGTGATATTTTCATACATTTATGGTCATTTGTATTTCTTTTTGTGCGAACTGCCTCTTCATTTATTTAGTGGCTTCCCCAGAAGGCACGATCTCAAAAGCTGGGTGAGGTTATATGCAATTCCTCTATCACGATCTTTCTTGTGCCATTTGGCAAACATGTCAGAATTTAAGAAGAGCAGTATTATGACAGGGATAATCCTGCATCTGCTTTCATTATTTTGTTAAAAATAGAGAATACTCAAATGTTGATCTTTTAATATTAGCAATATAGTTCTAATGATACACTTCACAAGGGAGCACAATCTTCCATCCAGTTTAGTTTAAAAAATAAACTGTATTACGTTAGGACAGTCCCAATGACTTAAGTAACTTTTTATTTTAAAACAACTCTTCTATTCAAGACTGCAAAAATTTCTTCACTACCATGTTTATGTAACACTTAAAAACATATAATAGTTTTGTTGAAAAGTGTGAATTAAATCTAGTTAACTATGTAAATTCAATCATTATAATTACGCTAACTTATACTTGGAAAAAACAGTTTTCAAACTTGTCGTACTACAAACATGTTTCAAAAACAGTGGTTGACTTTGAGGCAAAATTATAAGAAATGGAAAAGTGTTCTAAAGCAAATATGTAGATATTAAACAAATAGCTCAATTATAAGGTAGAGCCAGGCATTTAAGAGCAGAAAAGGTATCTGTGCAATGGAAGATTCTTTAAAAATTGAAAATAGACTTTCTAGTGTATTTCATAAACATTGAAGAACCCTCACATTAATATATGACTGTAATTAAACTCTAGTGGGACAAATTCTCCATGCTATAACTCCAGGCTTACAAAATGTCCTGCACCCATGTGAACTTACCCACAGGAAGAACCAACATGTCTTACCTCTGTGGCTAGGCTCTGGCTTGCACCATTGTCAAGAAGAAACTTGACAACTTCGAGGTGGTTTTCCTGAGCTGCCATATACAATGGCGTGAAACCATTCTGCAAAAGAAGAAATGAAATGTTTCTATGTTTGTCTGTGGCTTTATTATAGGGCCAATCTAGTTTTCCATGGTACTGATATTATATGTTCCAGAAAATGCTTGGGTATAATAATTTTAATGATACTTTAATGCAGATATTCATATTTATTAAAAAGCCTAAGCATGATAGTTTAACCAGAATTTATAACTGTATTTCAAAATTATAGTTCATAATTTATAACTTGAGTATAGTTCATAGTTAATAGTGTATAATTCACACCTATCCACTTTAGATAAATAAGTACATTTGTTTAATCATCAGCCTCTTACTGAGCACCTACCAGGAGTAAAGAATTTTCCTAGATGATATGAGGATATGAAGAAAAATACATTTGGTCATTGTCCCAATGAGTTTTTTCCCCCATACCAATAATTACCTACTTTAAATAAAAGGTTTAATACTTTCACATAAAATTAAGAGTCTGAAATATTTCCTAATTTGGAAGGAATTTATATTAATTTCAAGGAGCTTCAAACTCACCACAGGTGAGGTGACTTGGAGCAAAGGAAAGAACATCAATATGCAAAAGGGTATATACTTCAATTTCAAAACAGAATTCAATTAGTAGTTGATTTTTTGTAAGTTTCCTGCCTTGCATTTTTTTTTTTGCAAAGATGTGGTAGTTTCATGTTCAGAATACACACATACGCATTCATATGTACATATATGTACACACACACTATGTATAGGTATGTATTTATGTTTGTCTGAAATGTGGCCAACTGCCAAAGAACCTGGATTCAAGTACATGAATGTGTACATTGCATCTTAAGCTTTTTATTAAAATATGTTGCTTGGGTGTCTGGGTGGCTCAGTCCATTAAGCATCTGCTTTAGGCTCAAGTCATGATCCCAGGGTCCTGGGATCGAGCTCTGCACTGGGCTCCCTGCTCCACGGGAAGCCTGCTTCTCCCTCTCCCACTCCCCCTGCTTGTGTTCCCTCTCTCACTGTGTCTCTCTGTGTCAAATAAATAAATAAAATCTTTTAAAAAAATATGTTGCATATGTGTGATTGTTCTCTAGAACAATTTATTTCACATCTATGAAATACTTTCATATGTTGTCTATGTAATATTTTTAAATCTTACTGCAAAACATATCAAAACATAGTTTTCAAACTATAGCAAATTTTCTTTGAATAAATTTTTCAGAATACAATTCTATTTAACTGAATGTTCTGGAAATTTTATTGTATACATTATACAATTGGAAAGAATAAAAGTAAATATATTCTAAATAAAATGTACCAACTATTACTCAAACTTTTGTGATTCAAAAGGTTTAGGTCCATCATTATAAATATCATTTACTATATGATTACCTTACTTATCTATAATTCAGGCTCTGGTGACATCACTTTTTTGGCTTTTAGCTGCGAATTTAAAAGTAAGTTAAAAAGATCCTTGAGCTGATGATAAAAGTGATGTCACATAACAAATCTACCATTCTCCCAAATCTACCATTCTTATTCATCAGAGGGTTCCTCTATTCTACTTATTCTATTTTACACATAATTGTAAAAAGCTAGGTTATCCAGTTGCCAAGCTCCAAATCAGAGACACGAAATTAGAAGCAGTAGAATATGACACAGCATTCGAGCTTCTTCCCTTTAAATTATCTACCTACTGACATCACTGAAGTTCATTGTTACTCTGTTCTATCATGAAAGGTTTTATCAACATCAAACATGGAACATGGAATAACTGCAACACAATGTGTGTGTACACGTGTGTGTGTGCATGTTTGTGTGTATGTACCTGGAGTGTTTCATCTTTGTCACTCTGCCCAGACCTATGAGGGAAACTGACAGGTAGTTTAGGATTACACTTATATTGCTATTTTTTTGTTTCCTTCATTTGACCAAAATGGAAGATCATTTTATCCTTGGTTGAGTTAAATATCCTTTAAAAACCAAAACAAACAAACAAAAAAACAAAACAAAACAAAAAAAAAACGAAAACAAAACAAAAAAAAACTATTGAAAATATTAAGGAAGAAGAGAAAGATAAAAACCAGGGTGGATTTTTGTGATAGCTCAGTGAACTATAGGTATCTGTCTTTCTTCATCAGCTGAAATTTCTAGATGGAAGATTCAGATTTTAGGAGTAAAGCTCTTAAGAAAAATCTTGAAAATGGATGTTATTTTCTCAGCTTCAGGGCAGGGTTTTGCTGTAGTTCACGATTATCTAAGGAACACTGGTCTATCTATAAGTATCTGGCTTCTGGCCCGATGTATGCAGACTGTTCTTGAGTTTATCTTCCAGAACCAAACCTTTCATGACCCAGGAAGATAATCCAAGACCAGGTACTGAGGTTTAAAAGATGCTGTTTTTACAGACCTGGAGCTTCCAAAGAGTGATTCTTAAGAATCACAACTTTTAAATCATTCCATATGCCCTTTTCACAACAGCAGAGTGAACTGTGGAACTGGAATTACTCAAAAATAATATATAGATAAGGATCACAACCAGATTGAGCCCTGTAATTCACTGTTTTCCACAATTGCTTCTCCTTTTTTTTTTTTTTTTTTTGAGTGCTGCCATTCTATTGCATTGCCCAAAAGCTGGTCATTTTTGGAATGGTCACATTCTTTCATACTTTTTACTTTTATAAATTTTTATTGATATATAATTCACATACCATAAAACTCACCCATTTAAAGTGTACAATTTAGTGGGTTGTAGTATATTCACAAACTTGGGCAACCATCCCCACTATCTAATTCCAGAACATTTTCATCACTGCAAAAAGGAACTCTGTACCATTAGTATTCACTCCCATTCACCGCTCCCCATGGCCTCTGGCCACCACTCATTGCCTTCTATCTCTCTGAACATTTCATATAAATGGAATCACACAATATATGGTGTGATGTATTGATATACATTGAATGGTATTGAATGGCCTCATTTTACTTCTGCTGTTCATATTGATAAAATGTTTTTGGTGTTTTTGTTTTTTCCTCCATAATGGAAATTTCCATTTTATAGGGGGTATGTATAGGCTTGTGTGTTTATTTTGTTTTGCTTTAGTTTTGGTCACCAAGCATCTGTTTCCCCTTCGGGCAATACTGCTCTGATTTTCTTTAAGGGACTACCTCTTACCCTGAAATGTAGGTAGCGCGTGTCTTGGCCATCTTTGAGAAAAATTAGCTTGCCCTTCTTCAACCACAGGGTAAACATATGTGCAGGACATCTTCTGTTTGCTCTTTCAGGTCTATTCTCTTTCTCAATTCTGTTTTCTGCGAAGTCCCCCCTCCCCACCTTGAACTGGTCTGTAAAGACCATATCGAAGGGCAACTCTACCATATAGCTTCTGATTACTCTCACCCCAACTATCTAGTTTCCAAAGCTTTCCAAAAAGCTTCTTTAGCTTTCTATTCTATGTGTTCTCCACATAATTTCAATAAATTCTCTTTTTTGCTCAAGTTAGTTTTAATCCCAATAACACCATTTAATACAAATCTCATCTATCAAGAAAGGATCAACATGGCATGAGAACACATGTACACTATTTAGTTATGGTTCTAGGGAGTAATTATAAGCATCCTTTGGAAAGACTGAATAAAAACATTACCATTACTCTCTCTTACAAAGAGGCTTAGGGCACAAGTAATTCAATGTGTTGTCATGGGACAACCTACAGCTGAAATGATTTTTTGTAAAATAGTATCTGGATTGGGAGAATGGTCCGATTTCAGAAAGAATGTTATTTTTCTCTTAAGAGAAAAAAGCATACCACTGTTTTGTTTTGTTTTTAAATTAATTTCCTAACTTAGGAAATTTCCAAAACAAAGAGCTGGCCAAAATGGAACATATGGGTGCCCAATTTACAGTTTTTTTTTTTTTCTGTAGCAACAATAGACTCAATTTTCAAAAGGCAGAACAGCTCAAGATTGAGAAAGTATGCTCTTTCACACCTGATTTTATCCATTATCTTCAACACCTTTTGCTCGGAACATTTATTGTGGTGTTATCAAAAGCATGCAAATATGCAGACCTATAAATTTATAGATCATACCGAAGCATGCTGCCTAATATCCACCCAAATAAAGTAAAGAAGAAAGTCCTCCTGTTATTCCATTTAAGTAAGGGCTGACATTTCATCCATGAACTTTTCTTATCAATCCTAGGTTCCTAGAGTCAGCCTGTGTACATCATGAAGTGCTCCTATGAATTAAAACATTAAGGGCAGAGCGTCAGATTTACACTGATTTACATCTGATATTGATTTTTGTGAATGTTGGTTAGATTACAGGTGTGCTATAAGGTCAAAGGGCAGAGAGGCTCTATCATACCTATCTTCTGACTTCATCAAGACCTGACCTCCCCACCAAAGGAAACATTTAAAAACAGAAAAAGACCAAGGAGGCACTGCTTTAATCAAAGGGTCTTATCCTTTCTGAAAAGGATCCACAGAAACCCAGTACCTGTTTCACCCTGGACGGAGATGGGTGAGGACTGGGCAGATGGGGGTCAGGGATGGGAGGAGGCCCTCCACTTTGTCTTTTCATGCATTTTGATGGTAGAACCATGTGAATGTATTACCTATTCAGAGTTTAAATAAACACAATATAAAAATTTTAAAAAACAGCCCCCCCCCAAAAAAAACCCCATAGGGTCTTCTCACTGTTAATACTACTATGAAAATTTAGAATATTTTGATAGTTATGGTAAAATATTATTTGAAACAGACTTTGCTTCTTGATAAACACAGTTTGTGCCTTATATTACAGAATAAAGACAGAGAAGGAGAAAAGACTGAGGGCTGTCATTTGATGTGGCAGTTTGAGATTTTCCAATTGCAAACACTAGTAATCCTTGTTGCCATATTTAGTACAAAGTATGAAGGACTTAATCATTGTAGAGTTCTTTATAATCACAATTTAACTATCCAACCCAATTTCTTTCTCAGGGTAGGCCTAAATCATTTCTGGAATGTTAAGTAATATAAGAAAGAGTTAACTAACTTATTAAGATATAAGATCAAAGCAATGACAAAAATTAAAGTAACATCTAAAAATTCTTAGCTTACAGACCCTCAGTTTATAAGATCAGAACTTGATATTGTCCAATTTCATTTTTATTTTCAAGATAAGGAGAATTTTTATATGTAAGGAAGGTGGGGGACTCTCTTGGCACTAGTTCTTGTTGGCTATTACATATTACCTATTTGGTTAAAACTTCACTCAGACAGGGATGCTGTCTTTCTTGAATATTAATACTCCTGTGATGCTTTATGTGCTGACGCCTAAATGGAATTTAATCTCATGGCATTATCACTTGTCGTTCTTTGTAAGAGTTCCTATTGAAAAGCTGCTACCAGGAGTTATCATGGAAACCCCATTGTGCTGCATGGCCATCTTATTACTTATTCTGTCCAAGGAATGACGCGACTCAGAGGCACAGGGGGGCAGGTGTCCAGATGAAGGGGACCTGCTTCACTGCGAACTGTCGGGGCAGGGCATGCCAAGCACAGCTGCAAGGAACAGGGAATTCTGCAGCCCATGTTCTTCTCCGTCACTTCATCATCACTAGGGAATGTGTATAAACTGAAATCAAATCGGGTCAGGATTTGATTTCAATTGCAGATTCTCTCCGACATCGTCAAGGAGGTTTAAAATTACGGCTACTCTAAACATTGGTCAAGAATGTGTGAAATGTTTAAAAGAAGGAAGTTTATTTCTTCTCCCTTGGGGGGATAAAGGAAATGAAAACGGGATTAAAGAGTTCTCCCACTCTCTCAGAGCTTAACACTAGTTATTTTCCAGTGAAAAGATGTTTGAAAAGCATGATGCTTTGCTTATAGTCAGCTGGTCTGTATCTCTATCAATGGGCTATACTTGTCAATATTCAACTTTATATCATTCCCTCTGGAAAAGCATTATTACTCTAAGTAAACTCTCCTAGGGAATCAGCATAAGTGGACCATGTATCAAAAACCACAAGGAACTAGAAAAGAATCAGATCAGACATACAAGAAATCACATGTTTGGAAGCGTTGTGCGGTTGCTTCTCCATGACACTAATATTTAACAGCATCAGCACCATGTTACTATGGCCGTAGTAACCATGGAGGAAGTCGCCCCAATTCCGTGGACCCATAAAATATAGGAGGCTCCTGTTAGCCAAAGATAACCAGTACTGAAGATGGCTGGGGAAATTGAGTACACTTAAAAATGGAAATCAAGGGCGCCTGGATGGCTCAGTTGGTTAAGCAACTGCCTTTGGCTCAGGTCATGATCCTGGAGTCCCGGGATCGAGTCCCGCATAGGGTTCCCTGCTCAGCAGGGAGTCTGCTTCTCCCTCTGACCCTCCCCCCTCTCATGCTCTTTCTATCTCATTCTCTCTCTCAAATAAATAAATAAAATCTTAAAAAAAATGGAAATCAAAAGGCCATAGTAAATAATGAAAAAAGTTAGATTGAGACTTTATTCTAAAAAACGAAACTAGCACCTGTAAAAGCAAGTTTAGGAATTAACAAAATATTGGTTATAACTGAAATTCATGTATGAGTTCTCACAATGAACAAAGACTAAACCAAATAGGATTTCTGTGGAGGAAAAGTAAAATTTTTCCAACAAAATTATATGATAGCTTGATGTCCTTTACTTTTTATTTTCACAGCATAAGTAAAAAGACAGCCTTTTTGCAAATGCATTTGCAAACCAAAGACCTCACCTAGGTTTTTTTTTTTTTTGGTCATTTAATCTTTTGATTTTCAAATCATTCTCATTTGAAACACTTATCAGGAAATCATCCTAATTCTTCACACATTGCTAGAAAACCACAATCCACACTTAGTTGTGCACCCAGGGTTCTCCAACACCATCCCCCTAACTTCATGTCATCCTGTGTCTTTTGCAAAACTTGCGGTTTTGTTCTGTAATCAATTTGTTCAGTATCCAACTGCCTGGGGTACAGACGGACAAACAGGAGTACATGAAGGCATCCAATGAGAAGGAACACTTGAGTAAGGACCAGTTTTAAAAATGGTCAGGTTCTTAGCAGATATTTCTGTGTTATGATGATGTTTGCTTTCCTATATAACCTCATTTCTGTGGAGACTGAAATAATGAAAAATTCGGATTATGAGGACCATTTTTAAACCTATTTTAAAGTAAATTCTTTTAGACTGAAAGTCTACCAAATGATAATCTAATTAGAACCTCATGCAAGACTCAGAGCACATAGGAGGTCCTACTGAATGAATCATTAGCTTATATCTGAAACAAAGAATCTGGAAATTTTAGTTTGGGGAATTCTGAAGTTTATTCTTTTTTTTTTTTAATCTGTTTCAGGGAACAACAATGAGGCCTTACTTAGTTACTAAACAGGAATTAAGCAGTATCTCCCTTTTTTCAACTAAATAAAGCACTGAAGTATAATGAACTTTTAAGAGCATTTCCTCATTTATAGGAATTCTCATTTCCTTTGTACTGAGACTACTGAGGTACTGAGAGTAGACCTGAGCTAGCATCCTAAAACAGTGTAAGACTCTACATTACAGATAGTCCCTAAACATTTGTGTCTATGACTACCAGTCCAGTTTCATAGATGGATGACTTTAAAAAATCTCTCTCACACGTAAAGAGGATATATATGAATTTAAATAATCTGCGACAATTTATTCATTGAATTGTATTCTTAGAGGATATAGGACTTGGCCCAAAGAACATCTATAAATTATAACATTTATTTGCAATAGAGTTGTAGGTTTACCTGAGATTGTGCATTGACATTGGCTCCATTTGTAACTAAGACTTTTACCACCTCCGCTTGCCCAGCCAAAGATGCTATATGCAAGGCTGTGTTTCCTTTCTGTAAAATGAAAAGATACATCAGCTCACCCTCCTTATTTCTCTATTTCAACATTTTATAAAATATGGAATCCCTCCATGTTTATAAGTTTCCCAAAGAGAACATGGTTGACAAGTATCTCATGAGAAGCTTGCCCTGATTCTTATCGAGGGCTGAATCCTCACTGAATTTGTCAAGTGACATAAAAAGCATTAAATGTGGGATACTGACCTTCGTAGCTGCATCCACATTGGCTTCTCTCTGTAGCAGTTCAGAAACAACTTCTACATGGCCTTCTTTGGAGGCAAGATGGAGAGCGTTCAACCCGTTCTGATTAAGAGTGAAGGGAAAGCTTTACTCAGCAGGTTGAGAATAGAGCAGCAAACTTCAGTCTACTTAGAACTCTGAAGATCATATCCCACCAACAATTACTTGTATGTGTGCAGTGCTGAAACTTGAATTAGGAATAAAGGTACTTAAAATTTAGGTGGGTTGTTCTGGTATCATTATTTACTAAATTTTAGGAATTATTAAAGGACGCCTACCTACATTTCTGAATGCTCCTTTAACAAAGCAGAATCATTTGAAAATACGAAAAAAAAAAAAAAACACCCAAACTGGCAAAAAAAAAGAGAAAGTCTTGGTAATAACTAATGAAAGATTCAAGGAATTTATAGTCTGGATGTTTAAAATTTTAAGTCAAAAATTAAACAGCAACAATAACCACAACTAACCTGATTGCAAATGTTGATGTCAACCCCATTTTTTATGTAGTCAAGGGCCTTTTCTAGGTGTCCAGCTCGAGCTGCTCTTAAGTAACTTGCATTGGCATCAGACTAAAATAAAAAAGAAGGACATTTTGATGAAAAATGAAACTCACAGACATGTTAGAACTATTCAGCTTATACTCCAAACTAAAAAGAAAGATTTTTAAATTGAACTATTATATTTCTAACATGAAAATACTCTTAAAGGTCTTTGTAAAGTCACCAGGAAAAGGACAAATTCTTGAAAAGTTAGTTTCAAGTGTACAAAATTACCCCTTGTGTGATGTCATAACTGATCCTGAACTGAAAGAGAAAATTTCCCATACCACGTAGGTACCTTAAATCAACCTACGATTCCTGGAGAGTAAAGAGCAATCCCATTAACTTCCTGGTGGTCTGATTATGAAAATCTCACTATTCTGTTTTGTCAGAAACTTCACATCTATTCTATTCTTTCATATTTAACTATTATAAACAATTTTTCAATTCATAGCCTCACAAATACATTTAATGTTGTTATACTAGTTTAACAGGAATTTGGAGATGTTCTCTTGGATTTTCCTACAGCCCATAGCCAGATGTTGGAACACAGAATGTATTTGAAAAGCATTTATAAATGTCTACCCAAATTGTGAAGCATACTTTCCATATATTTTCAAGCAAGCTAAGGTCACCACCTGAGAAAACTCTATTAGGAGCATTAGCAGGAGCAAATAAATAAATACATATAAATTTAAAAACAACAAACTCCAAATCTGTAATTCATTCACCAAAAACTTACAACTCTTGCCTTTCTGCTAAACTCTAGTACCTACGATTGCGGGGTTGAAACCACCTACTAGTGAAATCTTTAACAGAAAAGAAAGACCTCAAAGTTGGATCTGCACATTTTGGAAAGGAGTCCTGATCCGTGTAGGACACCACAGAAGCAGGTTTTCCTGAAAGGGGAGCCAAAACCATCTCGCCGCTAGTTATCAATGCAATCATGCAGGGTGTGGCTTAAATAACAGAGGAGATTGTCTTCTTTCTGCCATTTGGTGAGTCCCTTCAAAGCCCCCGTTCACAGGCCACCTCATCTGGAAAGCCTTCCCAGACCTCCCAGGCAGAGATGAATGCTCAGTGCTCCCACAGCATTAATTTCATTAAGCCCTCTTGGTATTTCTCACACAGCATTATAGTTTTGGGTTTACCTGTCCTTCTTCCTCCCTAAATTGTAAGCCCCTTGAGAAGCAGAGGCAGATCAAGGGGCAGGCAACTGGAAAGCAGACAAGATGCCAATCTTTGAGGGATGCTAATTCATCCCTGGAAATGTAATTGAGCTGAAGGAAATCCCATCTCTCAGAAGGGTCTTTGGTTCTGGTGTGGGTCAATTTAGTTAAGATTTGACTTGCTCAGGTCCTCGAAGGAGAGGCCTCCATCTCTGTAGTGTCCACCCTTCTCATGTATAGCAGTATGCCTCTCTGAGGGACTATCCCTTTTCCTCTAAATCAGGCCTTCCCAAACTCAGCACCACTGGCATTTTTTTTTTTAAGATTTTATTTTATTTTAAGTAATCTCTACACCCAACGTGGGGCTCAAACCCACAACCCAGAGATCAAGAGACACACGCTCCACAGACTGAGCCAGCCAGGTGCCCCTACTGGCATTTTGATCCAGGTAATTCTTTGATGTGGGAGGTAGTCCTGCTCGGTGTTGATGTCTACGAGCATTCCTGGCCTTTACCAACTATCCCCTATGTATGACTAGTAAATATGTATCCTGAATTGCCAAATTTCCCTTGGCAGCAGGGGAGGGAGGGACTTCCCAGCTGAGAATCACTGCTCTGAATAAAGAGTAAACCAATTTATTTACAGATTGTAGGCTTCCATAGGCTTAAATCTTTGGTCTGAGTTACCACATGCCTTGACCTACCACAAGCCAGTGACTATAGTATAACATTCATCTTTCTGTTTCCCCTGCAATTAGAAGCATCCTGGCCCATAGCAGGTGCCTACAAATGTCTTGTGAATGAATGAACCAATAAATAAGTAAATTGTGTGGAAGTAACTGTATTAATTAAAATACTGCCTGCAACACTACAGGAAGTCTTCTTCACAACAACAGCAGCTATTTCAATGGAGAACCTGCTGGAATACCAAGCTGACCGCCAGAGATGATAAACGAAGCCACTGAGTCAGGTACCTGGGAACACATGCAGCTATGGCCAAAATAAAACTGGGATTTGAATCAAGCATGCAGATCATTTAATCAGAGCTTCAAATAAGACAAAGGACAAACCAAAGTTTCCAGGAATTTCAAGAAAAATAAAATACGATTTTAAAAGAGGCTCACTACTTTGAGATGGTTAGGGTTTTCTTGTCTGGTTTAAAGTTCAGTTAGAAACAAATTCGCTATGTAAGGATGGCTCATTGTACCATAAAACATCATCTTCTTTGTGCCTGCTCAATGACTTATCAGTGTATTTGCCCAGAAGGGCTCTGATGCTGTTATGGGAACAAATGACATCAGTCTGCCTGGATATTTCAACTGCCAGAGATAACGGTGAGTAAAGCATCCCCAGTTCTGACTTAGAGTGCATAAAAACAGCCGCTAAAGAAGTTCAAAAAGAGGTATCATGATTCAAGGTAAGCCTCTGCATTCATCCCACATCTGAAAAGTTTGGTAATTGTATATACCGTCCATTTACCTCTCAGAATTTTCCTACCAGACTCTCTAAAGCAAAGCCAACCACAAACAATATAAACCAAATTTTCTAATTCAGTGGTTCTCTACCTATTTGGAGTTCAGATTCTTTTGAGATTAACAAAAGTTACGAATAAATTCTTTTCCTCCAACAATTGCACATGTATGCATTCATACACCAAATCTGCATATACACATCAAATCTGCATGTACACACATAATTTGCACACTCATTTCATGTGGTTCAGGATTGCCAAGGCTTCTCATGGATTCCTGTTTAATAACACCTACTCTAGGGACGCTGGGGTGGCTCAGTTGGTCAAACATCTGCCTTTGGCTTGGGTCACAGTCCCAGGATCCAGGGATCGAGTCCCGCAACAGGCTCCCTGCTCAGTGGGGAGCCTGCTTCTCCCTCTGTCTGCTGCTGCCCCTGCTTGTGCGCTCTCTATCTTTCTGACAAATAAATAAAATCTTAAAAAAGAAAAAAAAAAAGAACACGTACTTTAACGATAAAGGATTTCTGGCAGATACTTTCACTGTATCTATTTCACCCAGCGACCCTGGTACCAGATAATTCTCTGAGGTAGCTAGTTTATCACCGAGAACTTTAAGAACAAGAGGAAAGACACAATTTTTTTCTTCACTTTTCTCAGCCCTCTATTACATACAGGCATGCTGAACATACGAATACATAACAATCAGCCACTGTATACTTCAAAGAAAGAGTATGGGGGGAGGAAGAGGGAGGAAAATACAAAGAAAAAGCAAGAGGAGGAAAATGAAATCTGCCTTGAAGAAAAATGACGACTTAGGAAGTGAAGTTATTCATGGCTACAGAAAAAGAACCAAGATCCTCCATTTATTCTCAAGCACCTGTAAGCAATGCAGCCACATCTTCCTTCCATGAATATCCGTTGAATCCTGCCAGTGCGTTAGTCGTGCCAACACCTGGGTGTGCGGCGGCGAGCGCAACAGAACGGCACAAATGAAGACTCGCTTGCTTTCACCTCACTCTTAAACTTTTCCAAATCATGGTGCTTAGGCGGCAGGGTAAATAATGGATTCTTCACTATTTTATTTTCAAATTCTGCCTATAGTACCTATACCATGTTCTTTATTTCCTTAATGCTAAAATATATATAAGATTTTGTATTTGGCTCAGTATCAGTGTACTGCACCTCTTAGCTATTATTTCCTTAGAAACTTAGGAGTTACTCTTACCACAGGCTACAGACTGCTTTTTCATCTAAAATGTTCTATCATAACAATGCCTCTTAAGGCCAGTTTTAGACATAGCACTATGGAAGGAAATCAGGTCTCATGAGAAGCTGAGCTCTGCCACATGAAAAGTCCTACAGAGGAGGTCACCCCTAAGGAGTCAGTTGGCATAAAATGAATATAAGCAGATTGGTCAGCATTTTTTCCCCCTAGATGATCAAAGTCTGAAGGAAGAATCTGGAAAAATGATAATATCTTTCATCACCATTTCATGTCTTACCTACTTAGTCATTTTACTAGACAGGAAAGAAATATGAACCATGTGTGTTTTTCAAGGAAATAGCTGTAGGACAGAGTCAAGCAATATTATGGATTAACCTAATAACTCAGCATTCCCACCAATACTGGAATATTGATATTATTCAGCAGAAAGCAGTGATTGGAATGAATAAGCATTTCCCAAGTGCCAACCTCAGTAGTAAACTAATATTTCATACCTCTGACTATATGCTAGACACTATTATAAGTACTTGTAATAACTTCATTATATTAGTCACTTAATATACTATGTATTAATTGCATGAATCCTTATAATAAACTTAGTCCTTATAATATTTCCATGAAGTAGTATAGTGAATTGAATAGTATCTCCCCAAAATTCAAGTCCACTTGCAACCTCAGAACATAACATTACTTGGACACAGGATCTTTGCAGATATAATTAGTTAAGATGAGGTCAGACTGGATTCAAATGGGCCCTAAATAAAATGACTGATGTCTTTGGAAGAAGAAGAAAAGATACATAAATATAAAGTCATTATGTTGTACACCTCAAACCAATACAATGTTATATGTCAACTGTACCTCAAAAAAAAAAAAAAAAAAAGACACACAGATACATAATAGAAAACATGTAAAGATGCAGGAAGGGACTGGAGTTAAGTCGACAATAAGATAAACAATGCCAGGAGCCACCAGAAGCTGGAAGAGGCAAGGAAGAATACACCAGAGCCTTTGGAGGGAGTAGGGCCCTGTGGACACCTTGATTTTGGACTTCTGGCCTCCAGAACTGTGAGTGAATTATATTCTATTGTTGTAAGTCACCAAGTTTGTGGTGGTATGTTATGGTGGCCCTAGGCAACTAATACAAATAAAGTACTATTACTAGCTCCATTTTACAGGTGAGGAAATTGAGCTATAGAAAGGATGCCTGATTTTCCCAGGGACGCACAGCTTATGAATGGCAGAAATGTAAACTCAGATAATCTGACTCCAGAGTCTAGGCTGTTAATCACTACTTTAAGAAAGGGCTTAAGGCACCTGGCTGGCTCAGTTAGTTGGATGTCCAACTCTTGATTTCTGCTCAGGTCATGATCTCAGGGTCATGAGATCGAGCCCCACATCGTGCTCCATGCTGAGGATGGAGCCTGCTTAAGATTCTTTCTCCCTCTCCCTCACCCACTCAAGCACGCATGTGCAGACTCTTTCCCTCTCTCAAAAAAAAGGGGGGGCTTAATAAGTGCTTGCTCCATAGTTTATGCTTGGCAACTCTTGGTTCATTCATTCATTCATCTTCTATCCATCCATCAGTCCATCCACCCATTAAATTAACTATGTAAGTACTTCCACATACAACAAACATTACTGAGAACCTATGTACTAACGTTAGAGACGTGAATCAAATTCCTCTGATTTTCTTATTTTTATTTGAAGGTCCCCAAATTTCCTAGCCACTCAGGTATACAACTTTGGTGTGAACCTTTTAACTGAGGTATAATTGACATATAATATCATATTAGTTTCAGGTATACAATGTAATGACTAGATATTTGTATATATTATAAAATGATCACCACAGTAAGTCTAGTTAACATTGGTCACCATCCACAGCTACAGATCGTGTGTGTGTGTGTGTGTGTGTGTGTGAGAGAGAGAGAGAGAGAGAGAGAGAGAGAGAGAGAGAGAGAGAGAAATGAGAGGTGTGAATCCTTGATTACTTGTTTCTTTTTTATTCTTTCCCTCAAACTCTCTTCCAGAAATTATGTATATGCTTCCTATCAAATATTCTGTCTCCAGAGGCTTTTATATTTTTTATCTTCCCTTAAAAAAGTACTTATCAGGGCACCTGGGGGGCACAGTCAGTTAAACGTCTGACTCTTGATTTCAGCTCAGGTTATGATCTCAGGGTCATGAGATGGAGCCCTGAGTGGGGTCCACGCAGCAGGTAGTCTGCTTGAGATTCTCTCTCTCTCCCTCTGCCCCTCCCCCCACTCTCTCTCTTCCTCTAAAAATAAATATTTTTTTAAAAAGTGCTTATACTGTGTATTATACATACAAAAGAATGCATGAAACATATGTGAACAGGTTAGAGAAAAATAAAGAAACGCCAGCATGCCCAGTAAGCTCAAGAATGAAATTTACAAGCTCCACAGACTTCCCTGACCAGCTCTCCAAAGGCATCCGCTGTTCTAGTTAATCATTCTCACGTCTTTCCTCATAGTTCTAACATCTATGTAAACCTCTCTAACCTAAATATTATGTAGTTGACTATCTTTGCATTGTCTATAAGAGGAATCCTACATTATGGATCCTTCTGTGACATACTTCCTTTGTGCACTATTGCATTTCTTAGAATCATCCATGCTGACATATGTAACTGTAGTCCATGTATTACGGCGGCTGCAGAAGATTCCATTATGTGATTGTAACACAATCTTTTTATCCACTGTGGAGTTGATGAATGTTTGAGTTGTTTCCAGTTTGGGTCTACTATGAACAGGGCTGCCGTGAACATTCTGGCACGAGCCCCGGTGCACACAGGCAAGGATTTTTAAGGTATATACCTAGTATCATAACTAGGTATGTGCTAACTCAACTTAACTAGTTAAAGGCAAATTGTTTTTCAAAGTGATTGTACCAGTTTACACTTCCTGTGGTTTGTGATTATTGATCATGATTTCATATTCCTTAGAAATTAATCTCTGGGAATTCTTTTAGGCCTGGGTTAACAACGCCATGTTCGTAAAAGGACTTTATGATTGCTTCTTCCAGTTGCCTAGAGGCACTATCAACCCAAGATTATTTTTAAAATAAATGTTTGCCTTGAGCATTTTTTGTTTTTGTTTTAAAAAACTACACAGATAAATTTAGACCTCAAACTGGTATGGATAGAAGGGATTCCTTGTGGTTACAAATTCTCAGGGAAGATTTTTTTTTTTCCCCTTCCAGCTGGTGACAAATTGAGACAGGCCAGTTTTTGCTACACTTTCTATGTGGTGGGTTTACTTCCTGTCCACCCTTATATTGGGAGCCACACCCTTCGGGGCCCAGTTTATTAGGGGATCTCTTCTTAGACTGTGCACTTTGGGCATGTTCTAGGCTTTGTCTCCTGTGCCCTGTGTTTATGCAGACACGTGAAACTGGTTCTTGCTTTCATGTCATTTTACCTCTATAGATCCCTTAGTTTTGTGCCAGTTTATAAATACACTTCAGAGGACTTAGTTTTGTCATTATCCTAACATCTTAGCTTTCCTTATAGCTGGAAATATGCTTAACCTTTTTTTTTCCCATTCACCCTGCTCTAATTGCTCAGTTCAGACCCTAGCTGTGTGATGCCCAGATCATTCTAAAAACCTCTATGAGGGGGCGCCTGGGTGGCTCAGATGGTTAGGCGTCTGCCTTCGGCTCAGGTCATCCCAGGGTCCTGGGATCGAGCCCCACGTCGGGCTCCTGGTGCAGCGAGGAGCCTGCTTCTCGCTCTCCCTCTGCCTCTCTCCCTGCTCATGCTTTCTCTCTCTCTCTCTCTCTCTCTCTGTATCTCTGTGTCTCAAATGAATAAATACAAAAAAAAAAACCTCTAGGAGGTTGTAGTCAGTACACTATCCCTAGTTGAATATTCCAGAAGTACTGAACACCGTTCAGGAGCTCAC
Source organism: Phoca vitulina (assembly GCF_004348235.1). Lineage (NCBI taxonomy): Eukaryota > Metazoa > Chordata > Mammalia > Carnivora > Phocidae > Phoca > Phoca vitulina. The sequence goes on from NW_022589732.1 coordinate 2,168,342, forward strand.
TGAGGAGTCGCTGGGGGTTCTGAGAAAATCATGACGAACGACTGCAATTCAGCAGTTCAGAAACTTCACTAAGCATTTTATGTATATTATTTTTATACATGCATTTTTAGTGTTTATTTCTCAAAAATTCAGTCAGGACAGGAACCTTCATGACAGAGGTGAAAAACTGAGTTCCATAAAAAGTAAGTGGCTTGCCAAAGGTCACACAGCTAATAAATAAGCAGCCAGGATTGAAAGCCAGAACTGCTTGAGAAAAGCCCAAGCTCTCTCCTCTACGCCAGGGGTTCTGTGCGGCCCTGGCAGTCAAAAATCCTGAGATCAAGAGCGAGGCCACCTAAGAGGATTGCCTTATGCCTGTCTGCAGTTTCACCTCAGGTAGATACATTGTTAACTGCTTTATCTGTTGATGTTTGATGGCATGCTTCATTTGTAAAAATGTTTCTGCTTTTAAACCACAATATTCAATTGCCTGGGAGGCCCTTTAAAACCTGCCTGAACTAAAAACAGGAATACTGATCTTGAAGGCAATCTAGACAGCCTTTTATTCCTTAAAGGCTGAATATTTCTAGACAGTCCCCATAATTTCCTGGCACATCCCTTTGCCAGTAATGCTGACCACCAGCCCTCGCTCCCTCTCTTCCACCAAGAGATCCAGCAACTCAATCCTAGACCAGCTCAAATGTCACTTCACCTGTGCAGTCTTCCTCCACAAACACTACACATGATTCCACCCTCGGGATTCCTACAGCACTTGGTCTGTTCTACTCAGGTACCGGCTGTCTATCAAGATGGACTATAATCCCTTTTCGGGCAGGTCCTTGTCTTGTTCAGGGCTGAGTTCCACATAACAGAATCCCAGTAAATGCTGAACGAAGAAATGCTGATCCCTTGCATGGTCCAATGCTCTAACTATTCCTCGAGGAGCAAAAACCTACATCAACTTAATTGGCCCCCCAAAAAAGTCTGCTTTCTTACTACCTCTCCATTTTACCAAAGAAAGGTTAAGAGTCTAGTGACAGACTTAGGGGTTTTCCGCACTTGAAGAGAAGATAAAGGGAGTGGTGCTCAGTGGGTCTGAGATTACTCTGGTTCCCTAATTCACCTTGGGCAAACACCCGATTTTTGTGATCCTTGCTGGGATCACCTGTGGAGCAACGTATTTGTTTTGGCAATAACTGTCAGAGAGCTCATGCAGGTGAGGTCTGCAATCTACTGTACTTTGTGAATCAGAAGGCATTTAAGTGCTCTGATATCTAATAACATAGTATCATGACCAACAATGATTGGACACCTATTATATGTGGGGCATTTTCCATATATTGCCCCACATTCATTCTTACAGTTGTGTGAAGTCTGTGTTTACTATCATCCACATTTACAGATCAGAAAGTCAGGTTAGGTAACTTACCCAAGGGCATTTTTCTAGAAACTGACAGAGGCAAGATTCGATTCATGTCTCCCTGGTTTTAGAACTCTGCCTTTAATCCCCACTCTCTAATGCTTCCTTGCCTAAATGCTCCAGAGTAATATAAAAGAGGAAGAACTTAACATTCGTTGAGTAAAGAAGTAAAGAAAGAGCAACAACATTTATTTAGATTCATCGGAGTGACAGGTACTCTGCTAGGTTCTTTCCAGATACTGCTGGAGTGTGGTCATTGTTCTTCTAACCGACATCTGTCCCTCACCTTTCCTTTTGTCAACACAGGATGATGCCCAAATATAGATGCCCCCCACTCCTACTGGTAATCAGTTGTGGTTTTCTTCTCACATGTTTATGCCAGTGGTCCTGGTTGTTGTAATTATATAATTTAATTAGGTACTATTTAAAGTATAAAATAGTGCAGAGACAGAATATTTTTATGAAAACTAAATTAAATGCTTTGGAAAGACTTATTAGAAAGAAGTTCCTAAAAATATTCCTGCTGAATCAGATATGAATGGGATGACGGTAAGAGACTAAAATAAAAACCAGAAAAATCCAGAAAGATTCTATACTCAGATTACTTCACAGATTGCTTTAATTTCTAGCTTTCCTTCAAAGAGACTGAAACTGGGACTCCTAGAAAGAGCATTTATGGTAGAGAAGGCCAAAGAGAATTACAGTCAGGGGATCCACACTCAGAGAAAAGGCTTCATCTTTATATCCGCATTGGGAAAATGGATGTACTTTTCTGTGACTTACGGTAACAATCAAATATTTACCAAATATATGTACCTTTTAGCATTCCTGGCTGTTAGTTATTTTTTTAAAATTAGCCAAATAACTACTAATAAAAATTTTGCTGAATAAAAGGCCTTCTGTTAATCATTCTTTCTATTCTCAAGAAGTTAATTTCAAGAGGATTCGAAGACACCTCTAATAAAGCTTTTTTTTTTTTTTTTAAAGATTTTATTTATTTATTTGACAGAGAGAGACACAGCGAGAGAGGGAACACAAGCAGGGGGAGTGGGAGAGGGAGAAGCAGGCCTCCCACGGAGCAGGGAGCCCGATGGGGGGCTCAATCCCAGGACCCCGGGATCATGACCTGAGCCGAAGACAGATGCTTAACGACTGAGCCACCCAGGTGCCCTTAATAAAGCTTCTTCTAATAAAAACCTCCAGAAGCATTTTCTAGGTGGGCAGATCTAATAGACCTGTTGCCTGGTCATACCTCAGAAAATATGGCCCAGGAAGAGCACCAATGTTATGATCTCACACTGGATGCACTGATTCAAATGTGAATGGCAGCACCAGGTATATCTATGCAGACACATCAGAAAACAAATAAATCTGTTTACTTAAATCCACATTCTTAACTTCTCTGCACGGTTGTGCTAAAAGTGAAATCACAAGTCTGGGTCTTCAAGGAATCAATATTAGGTCTCTCCTAACCAGTAAAACAAATCTTCAAAGTGGCTATTATGTTTATTCCATCACCAGGATTGGGGGTTCATAATCAACACGGGGTTTAACATCCAGCAGTTTAGCAGTGATGTCTACTTGGCCTTGAATCTGAGGATACAGTCATTGCTTTCAGTGATCTTACAGTCTGGCTGTGCAGGCTGGAGCCGGCATGTGGAATGAGATTTTATGGTAGCAGAACCTACAGAAGATGATGAAGTCCACAGACGCTATTGAGAAAAGCCATTTCTGCATACTGAATATGGCTGGGAAAACAGCTAGCAGGAGGAGACGTAGGAATTCTAGCAGGGCTCCAGTCAGTGGGGAAAAGAAGAAAGGAGGGATGCCTGGGTGGCTCAGTCAGTTAAGCATCTTCCTTCAGCTCAGGTCATGATCCCAGGCATGGAGCTCCCTGCTCAGCCAGAAGTCTGCTTCTTCCTCTCCCTCTGCCCATCCCCCTGCTGGTGCCCAAATAAATAAAAAGAAGAAGAAGAAAGAAGAAGAAAGAAGAAGAAAGAAGAAGAAAGAAGAAAGAAGAAAGAAGAAAGAAGAAAGAAGAAGAAGAAGAAGAAAGAAGAAGAAGAAAGGAAAAGTGAGCAGACATATAGAAATAACAAGGTTTCAGGATTGGCAAATAAACAATTTCTACTGAAAAAGGAAGGCCCCTGGAGAGAATGGTAAAGGAGAGGTTCCCAGAAGGTTTGGAATGGCATTGAAAGCTGACTTCATCATAAAGATATCAGGAGCCAGCGAAGGGTTTTGTGGAGTGGGAAGAAATCGTTAGATCTGTGTTTTAGCCCAATTAATTGACAGCAGATTCATGTTGGAGAAAATGGAGACAAAAGGAGGGGTAGACAAATGGTTGTCAATCTATTATGCCTGAAGGATCTCCAGGGGAAGACTTAAACAAATAAACAAATCACTCGGGCCCCTACCCCCAGAAGTTCAGTTGGTCCAAGATGGGACATTTTAATAAACACAGCTCAAATGAGTCTAATGTGTAACCAGATGTGAGTGCCACTGAACTAGGTTATAATAAAAATATGGCTCTGTGTGACAACGACAAATACCGTATGATTTCACTTATATGCAGTATCTAACATACAAACAAAGAAACAAATAAAAACCAGACTCTTGAATACAGAGAACAAACTGGTGGTTGCCAGAGGGGAGGTGGGTGTGGGGGATGGCTGAGATAGATAAAGGAGACAAAGACATAGAGACCTCCAGCTGTGGAATAAATGTCACAGACATGAAAAGTACAGCATAGGAAATATAGTCAATAATATTGTAATAACATTGTATGATGACAGATGGGGACTCTATTTACCTTGGTGAGCACAGAGTAATGGATCGAATTGTTGAATAAATATGTTGTACACCTGAAGCTAATATAATATTGTATGTTAATTATACTTCAATAAAAAAAGAAAAAATATGGCTCTATGTGATATGGATATTTGGGGGCAATAGCAGGTGGAAAGGAAAAGAAAGGAATGATGTGAGGGGCATTCTGAAGGTCTGCTGACAGATTTTTAATTTCACTAAGACAATGTTTAAGATCTGTATGCCAGATTTTTAAATTTTGGCTTTCATGTTTGCCTCCCCCCGAAGAGAAGTATACTCTTCTATACCCCCAGTTTAAAGCAAACTTTTATGCCCAGAAACTACAGATGTCAGGCTTTTCTTGGTAATATGGGACAGTAATTTTTGGTGAATAAAGTAATACAGATTATTCTCAGTCAGAAAGGGGTTTACACTGTATGGGGGCTGCTTATCAAAATCCCAAAGTCCTCTGTGCCACTGCTCCTTACTTAGTGATTTAATGTCAATTATAGTTTTGAAATATAAGTGGAGCTGCTTTGCAGAACCTCTCAAAATCCAAGATTGATAATGTTTATCAGGAATAAAACAATTTTCGACAGAAAAAAAAGTGACTTGAGAGTCACATTCTTCTGAATTTAGGGCTTTGAGAGTGGACACAGAGCCACGGGACTGCCCAAACATGTGAAGGGGAGGGGCGGTAACAAAGGAGGGATTTTTATTTTTTATTTTTCTTACCCACTAGACAAGAGCAGAATGGCAGTTTATACCCTGAGACATGGCCATTCAGATAGTACCCACTCAAAGTTTCCAGATATTTGAGAGTAAGAGATTATGTGCTGATATTTTATAGATCTCCTGCACAGTGATCTAATTTCTGACCAATTTCAAAAGAATGTGATGAATTGCGCAACCCCAACAACTGTGACATTCAGGCCACAATCGGCCTCCCGTCAATAGCCACCGCAGATCTTTCCGAGACGGGTTTTCTCCCCTACCCCTAGCCCCACCCCACCAAGGGGTATTAGTTATCTTAGCAAGTAAGTCCTTTTTAGGTGTGTGTTTTGGGGGGTGGGGTGCAGAGATCTTAAAAGGGAATCTTGTATGGCAAGTGCTTGAAAAAACTCGAACCGTTTTAGTTCGGGAAGATCTTGAGTTCTTAAGATTTCATCCTTTTTTATTTAATTGCTACCCAGTTACTTTATATAAACCAGCGTTTTCCATCTATAAATCAGCACTGGGAGGGGTGGGGGGGGAGGGCTTAACCAGTAAGGAAAATGCTTCTAAAGGCTATCTGTATTTGTAATCACCTCTATCAAAACTACCCGAAGGACCAGGCGCTGTCTCCACAGATTCCTTCCCATTGCTACCAGGCTGCCTTTGTTTGTAAGGACTTTGCTTGGAACTAACCTTAGTTCATCCCTGAAAATGAGGTCACTGTCCCCTAACACATGTTAAGCATGGTTAGCATCTTTCCACTGGGCCCTTGGCCAGAAAGGCCCCAGCTGGTGCACATTTCGAATCTGCCAGGGCGTCTGCGCACAGTGACCCCTCTCACGCTGAAAGGCAAAACAACATTTCCATCTTTATCTTTAAGAAGAGGGGACTGGGAACCAGTTAAAAAAATAAATACAGTGCTGGCAGGCTTTTGTTTTCCTAAAGACAGTGTTTTTAAGAGAGATTTACTTGGCCATGCTGATAAAACCCACTCTCATCAAGTCTGTCTACTACGATCTGGTTTACATCAAAAGGAAGACCCAGAATCCAGGCCCCTTGCAGTGTCTTTTCTCACCCAGAATTCAGAGACCTAAAAATTCTCCTGGAGACTGATTAGAAATAAAAATAAATACTGAGAAGGAAGATGCTTCCCATAGGGAAAAAAAAATGCGCACATCGGGTGTTGGTGGTGGGTGGGAATTTCTAATACTCCTCAATGTGAAGTTGATTCAGTTCGGCTGCAAAACAGGATTTATTTGAGTTTGTCTGAAATTTTCTGGGAACATAAATAAAGTAAGATTTTAAAGAGCAAGTTTCACCTACCTCTCAAGGGACATAAGACCATTTGTATGAAAGGAGGAGAGTTTTGTATGTCCTAATATTCTGTGGTCAATATAGTACTCTTATGTTCTGATTTTGTAATAGCCTGGGACACAATTTCGAACCACTTTGACTTACAACTTTCTTTTAAAAAACTTTCCTTACACTATAGAATTTTAAGGTATCTTAGTGGGCTGTGGGCACAGATTATGTCCTACACAATTGTATATTAGGCAGAATGCTATAAATGATGTTAGGAATAGACAGGTTAGAATAGTTTAACTAAGTAACAGGTAAGTTGCTCTCTTTCCTAAAAGCTCCCCGATAACTGTGCAATGTGAAAGTACTCTTAGAGCTAAAACCAGGTAGTTTATTCCCAAATGAACAAAAATGGAGAAGTGTTAATAAAAGTTCCATTTTAGCCAGGGTACTGAATACAAGACATAGAAAGAGGTGTAGCTCCTTATCCAAGATATTTCTGAAGTTTAAAATGAAAACAAAATGAACTCTTCACTTTATTCCATTCAAGGACATTTTAGTATGGGGTGAGTTTGTCTTCACTTGCAGGAGAATACAGTTATACAGCAGAGACCCATTAACCTTAAAATTCATAAACCATTTACTTTCTGTTATTCTAAAATATAAAGATCCAAATAAATAAGCCTGGAAGATAGCCAGAGATGGGAAAATTATTTCTGAAATGTATGTTTTCCAGGTGGATTCATTACCAGGCATGTTTGAAAACTCTGCTGTGTTTGGACATGTTTCTGGTTATCTCTTGGGATGAGAAAGCACAAGAGAAATGGTAATACATTGCTTTGGGGAAAAAAAAGTCTATCCACAGCTCTCTCAGTGCTCAGCAGCTCAGAACGTACAACAGCCCTGGAGAATTCCCTTTTTTTCTTTTTTTCCCCCACCTTAATCCATCACAAAGATGGAATATTAACATGAGGAAGATTTAACTCTTCTGAAAATTTTAATCATTTTTATTTCAGAGAATTATTTTCCTCATTAAATTAAAGCAAGAATGTAACTGAAGGTTGCATAAAGTAGCTAGCAGTTATTGTTGGTTTGTGATGTGTAAATTTTGTCGATGCCAGGTTCTCCGAAACGTATGACTGAAAGCCTTTTCCATTTGTTAGGCAAAAGGCTGAACAAAAAAAATGTAGAGCCTCTAGGGTCTTAAACTTTCTCATTATCAGTCATCCCTTCTCTTTTCTTGCTATGTTTCGTCTAGTTCATCTGTCTCAATTATTTCCCACATGAACACATCTTTTAAGAAATTCTCTTTTGCTTTCCCATGAGCGAGGCTGCCTATAAAATACTTGATGCCGAATCCGTATTCCATTGTTCACCCGAGGAAGTGGCTGTCTTAAGTGATCAGGCTTTCCCACCCCTGGAAAGATCACTTGACACGTACCCCACCATGTCTTCATTTATAATTGTTAGAGCAGGAGAGTAATTTATGGAAGTGCCCTTGACTCACCTCAACAATATGTACTAAATAATCTCAAGAGACATAGCCCTGACCTAGTCAACTGGTCAGTAAAGATTCAATATAGTAATGATTAAATCTTAGTCTTAATATATAGCTTTGCTTTGTATTATCAAAAAAAAATGTATATTTCAATTTTTCTAACTCATTTTGGTTTTTGAGGTAGGTTGAGGTTACCTCATCATCTCTACTGTATAAATAGGAAACTGAAACAAAGAGAGGTATGATTTGCTTAACTAGTTAGGAAATTGCTGAAAATAGAAATCAGGATTCCTGGATTTTATGTTTTCTCCCTACCTCATGGTACAAGAACAAGAATGAATTGGTCAACAATTTAATGGTTTGAACTAGTATAAGTACTTGGCTGGAGATCTTCCTGCCAGACTCCAATAAAAAATGGGATCTCCAAGGTGTACTTGCTCACCCTTCCTTTCCCGGAACTGTCTTCCATGTTGCAACTCCCTGCACGGTTATCCTGAGCATCCTGGGGCACGGTGATGCATCTAAACATCGTGACCCACGCCACACAGACGAAGAGGGCTAGAAGCAGCCAGCTTTGTCTCTTTAGCCATCAAATGAAGTTGTTCTGAGCCCCCATGGGATAGTATTATGCAGCCAAAATTTGGGAGTCTGTGTACACCTTTGTTTTTAAAACAAATGGCAGGCTGTTGCACAGCCTGGCTCAACCACAACAAAGAACTGCGGAATCCCTTAGAAATGCACCTTGTAATACGAAGATACTGCTACTTATCACTTAGGAAATACAGAGCAGTTACTTCTGGCATTACACATGGTAGATTATATAAGACATATCAACTGTTTGGGATTTTTCCATTTATTTGGTATGTTATGAATCAGAACAGGGCTTTCATGCCTAAGGATCCTTATTATGTAGGAGGTATTGGCGTGAGTCCTAAAATATTTAATCCAGCGAACTATTCACATCTTAAATATAGCAACTGAAAACAGTGATAAGCTAAAATTGGTCTAGGTATCAGGAGAAAAGAGAAAGTGTTTACTTGAATAGATGAACATTTTTTTTTTCTTTTTTCTTTCTGAGATTAGAAAATAAATAGCTTGGTTTTTAGTGTGGACAGACAATACTGTGAACATATGTAGTTTCTTCCACTGCACAAATATACTTTATGGGGTGGGATCAGCCAGGCAATCACAATGCATTGGACTTAGCTAACTGGTCAGATAATTAGAGGTCTGGGGTTAAAAGCCCAAAGGAATTGAAGGGTGAGGCTCATGGCATCAGAGGGAGAGGAGGCATTAGCTAGTGAGATGAAAGGTTCTTGAATGTACCATGCTAAAATGTTGTGTACCAGCTGCTGCAGCTGGAGACTCGCTGGTATAGGAAACTATCTGCCTTCTTTGGGGGGCTTCTGGGGAACACGGTTTCATAGGGACTCTTACCAACACCAAGATGCCAAAATGCTATTGCTCTTCCATTTTAATTTTTCATTGCTACTTGAGTCTGTCATCAATAAAGGGATTTTAGAAACCCTTGGTAAAAACATAGCTAAATAAGTTTATTTGAATGGATAAAAAATATATTTTAAAATAAGTTTAGTTCATTAGTGAAGTTAGAGGTAGATAGGTAGGTTTATAGATAGAATGATTTTGGAATATTAAGTAATCTCCAGGTGGCATTTACATTTTCCTGGACAAGATTTGTAATTAGAAGACTTAACATCTTTACACTGAATGCAATAAAATGGAAGAGAGAGAGAAAGAGCAAATAATGCCCAGATGTGCAAGAGGTCTCTTAAAAAGTACAATGAAAACACGTGGTAAAGATAAAGAAGAATGTTGTTTTTTATTACTTTAAGTTTAACATATAAGAGTAGACTGTAAAAAAAAAAAAAGAGTAGACTATATCTCAAAGTTAAGGTAACCACTGGAATGTGCAGTTATAAGTAGTTACAACATGGTGGCTGACTTTGAAATGTCCAGCTCTATTATAATCAAATGGCTAAGACCTACTGCAGGGATCTTGGGAATAGAGAGACTCATATCTAAGAAGCTGCCCTTCATGTATGAAGATGAAGGTGCTAACTCAGGGGTAGAATATCATATGTATTTTTTAAGTTTTTGGAGAGAGATCTAATTGATCACTTTCATTGATGATCTCAGAGTTCAAACTCTTGAAGCCAAAACACCTCCATTCAAAACCTTGGTACAATTTACAAACTGGGTGTCCTTGGACAAGAGACTTAAACACACTGTAGCTCGGTTTACTCATCTGTAAAATGAGAAGAGCAGTAAAATTTAACGTGTACAGCTTTTGATAAGACTAAGGGAGATAATATATGCGAAGCAGTTAGAAATGTCCTGGCACACAGTTGGCCTTTAATTAACACTATCTATTATTATCACCTTAAAAATTTCTTAATTTGTTTTAGCTTGCTTGGCTATGGCAATTACCATGACAGTCAAGTGCACATAACTGATCACACAGGGACTGAACATATGAACTTGACCTTATGTGACCAATGCTTTCAGCAACCAAGCGAGGCATACAAACCAGGCCAGAGAAGGTTCACACTGCACTCTGTCTAGAGTAATGTTCGCAAACTTGTTTGTCTCAGGGTCCCTTTACACTCTTAAATATTATTGAGTATCCCCAAAGAGCTTTTGAATAAAAGGGTTATAACAATTGCTATTTACTACCTTGGAACATAAAACTGAGAATTAAACAAATATTTAATTTATTTTAAAATAATAACACACACTATGTAACATAAAACATATATCTTATATATATATAAATATATATCTCATATAAAATAATGGTATCTTCCAAACCAAACAAAAAATATACGAAGATTGGTATTGTTTTATAGTTTTGCAATAATGCCTGACAAGAGAAAATATTTAGATCTCATATTTACTTCTGCATTCAATCTTTGGCCATATGTTGTTTTGGTTGAAGTATGTGAAGGAAATCCAGTCTCAGATAGATAATGTAGCTAGAAAAGGAAGGACCTCCTGGGTGCTCTGGGAGGGTCTCAGGGATACCCAGGGGTTCTTGGACCACGCTTTGAGAGTGGCTGATCTATAGCAAAGTTGTCAGACTTACTTCATGGCACTAAGGCCGATTACCTCCTAAAAGAATAATTTAGGCAATAGGATTGAGTAGGAAGACAAAGTGTAAGTAAATGCATTGCTGCTATTTTTGCAAAGTACAGACCAGAATTACTCTAACTGCTACCTATTTACTGCTTTTACTGCCAATAAAATTATGGATTCTCCCACCAGTTAAATATGTATTTATTGCCTATTCACTACCTTGTTTCAGCCCTCTTCCTAGATAGGCTCTTTCCAAGAGTCCACATCCACAGTCTCAGAGTTATACTTCTCCAGTGGATAATGCTGTCCTCAGAACATCAACTTAACGTTCTTGGAAATGACATGTGAGAAATAAACAACCCATCTCATTGCCAGTGTACCACCATATCAGAAAAGATAACATGAAAATTCTTGATAGACAATTTGTCTTTATTGTGTAAACACAATTATTGACATGAATCCTGTATCCTGGGAAACTTCTAGCCTGGAAATAATAGTCTAATTTTAGTCACTAAAATGAAAAGTTAGCTGCTGTTTAAAATATTTTGAAATATTTAAATATTTAGAAATATTGTGCCTTATTATAAGACTAAACGGTGACTAGAAGGCCAACCATTATTTTAAATCTAGTTTACTAAGTATTTTTGACTTCTCAGCTATATAATATCACTTTATTTTCAATTTAATTCAAATACTCTGTTGATGAGATGCTTAAAATACTCTTTTGAGCAATTACTCTTGATGAGAGGCTATACTCTTCAGAGATAAGGATTTGTTTAAAAAATTTTAACAAACATTTATTGAATGCTCAATATGTGCCAGATTCTGATGATCAAAAGATGAGTAAGACACAGCCTGTGTTTAAAAAGCTACAGTATTCAAAGTATAATTTACCTTATTGATACAAGTGCTTTCAAAATACAACAGAATAATCATTGAATTCTCGAAACATGTAAAATAATAATATATCAGAGTAATGCTGAACTAGAACACAATATAATCAAGAATTCAAGACTAAAATCTGACACATAACCAGATTTTACAAAGCAATTTTTAACATTATTGATTTCTTCTACTTTTTAAATTAGCTGCATTACTCACTTGTCACCTGACCAAAGAAAAATGCATTCACTTCCCAACCTTATTATCTAGAAATGAGTATCTATCTTGAATGTCTACACAGATCTGTATTTCATGTGAGAGCAAAAAAAAACCCCTTACAGATATTTATGCTTAATAAATGATTAATTAGTAACTGCAGATATTTGCCTAATATGCTATGAAATTTGTGTTGCATAGTCTAATATTTATCAATAGTCTAATTAGAAGATATGATTTAATTCTTAATACTAGCCTTTGCAATATATTTTGGGGATGTAGTAAAAAAATATAACACATATTTACATTAAAGAATTGGCAAATATATATTTTACTTTGTGACTAAAAATGCCTGAGTATTATAAAGAGAGTGACTGTTAAAAAGACAAGACACTTAGATTTTAAATTCTTTTTTGTCTTATAAGTGTTGCTTAGGGTTGATTATCACCCAAATTTATAACTGAGAGGAGGGAGTATCTTCACACTGTCACATAGAAGAAAGCACACTTAGCTGGTAAATAAATACCATACTTACTGCATAACTAAGTTTCCATTTTAAAACAAGAAACTGCACAGATAGTTTCAGCAGCAAAAAGACAGGTTTTGTGACTCCTTTCTTGAGTTTGACTATATGAATTTTCCCACTTGCCCTTAGCTTCCTAACGTGAAAATCATCAACAATAAAACTGTGGATTCTCACAACAGTCAAGTATGTATTTATTAATGAATTATTAAAAAATCAGACATATAAAATAGAACCCAGTGAACTGAAGATAGAACATGAAATGATACCAAGAACTTCTATTTGGTATGATAGAGTAATTTTAAAGGATTTAAAAATAATTCACAGCTATGAAGGATCTTATCATTAGCTGCCTCTGAAACGCATATTAAAATTGTATTAAATTTGGGCTTTGCTCAATATTAGGGTCTACCTTCTTCTTCTTCTTCTTCTTCTTCTTCTTTTTTTTTTTTTTGCCTGATCATTATTTAAGAGCTCAAGTTTAAGAGTTAATTTTTCATCAGTCATTTATGGCAAAACTAGTTCTTTCATAAAGACTTGATTAGCAACTCATGACAATTTCTAAAACTGGCAGAGGTACAAACACTCTACCTTTCTAGACGGTTTGGGCTACAAATGTTTCACAATTAAAAGTTGTAAAATCACTGAAAGTTTCTCCCAAAACACAGAATAAGCAATCCTGTAGAAAATCTCTAAACAATATTACAGAAATCACAAGCCAAACAGAAGTAGCAGGAGGAATATTAATGATCATTTGTGAAAATGTAATTATCTACTATACCCTCTTTGCAAGGATTTTATCCATAGTTCAGCTCATGCAGACAAACTGTTCAGTCTTCCATTCAAGTCAGAGACGAAAGCAGGAGATGAATAATTCTTGTTCATTGTCCAAATAAACGCAGGACAGCAATAGTATACGCTACCCTCTATTGTGATGGGACTTGTGTGCAATCTGTGTCGGGTCAGTACCCTTCCAGAGTCACTGCTTAGGGCAGGATAATTTCAAATTCAGTCTGTCATTTTATTACACGTTTTTTAAACAGCATGCCCACCAAAACAGAAAATGCTGCACATATGGGCTGAGATCAAATGCTCTCACCATTTAGTTGATATATTCTGACACGAGGCAGAAACAAGATGGTCTGCTTTTATTTGAGCTTTCCTTTTGGATCTTGGATCTTTTCTTTTCTTTTCTTTTTTTAAATTAACTCATTAATTCATAAGAGGCCAAAGCTTTTCAAGTACATTCTTTAAGATTTGTTATATTTGCACTTGGCTTGAAACTTCCTAGCAATTAGTATTTTTCAAAGCCAAGTCTCACTAGGTCATCAGTAAACGTCATTCTGATTATATGTAAAGTTTCGGTTCTACAACTAACGGAACAGAATGCCCAACTGAAATTCAACCTTCAATACAGCTTGTAATTTTTGATGGGTGAATTGATTATTTTTAGGGTGACATGATGTGATTTTTAGGACTCACCTGGCAGCATGCTTATATTACAAGTAAATTATCCTTAACGTCTGGATTTCATGAAAAATATTTACATCTTTAAGATGAATCTCAAGTTTAATTTGAAAAGGCCTTTCTCTGAGGCACACAGAATATTTGCAAAGTCTCATTGAGATTAAAATTTCATAAATGTCTGCTGTAGAACACAGCAATATTCAGTAAAGGTCGTGAAAGAATGTTCTTCACTAAAAGATTAACCTATTTCCAAGAATACAGAGATTAAAACTGAATCCATTTGAAATAAGGTTCAAAATTGTGAGAGTTCTCTGAATTGCTTTTTGTAACACTATGAAATGACAGTTCTTTTCTCAAAACCACTAGCACGTCTTTCCTTAATGTTAGAACTAGCACCAATATCCTCATCTTTATGATGTCTTCTGCTAGGCATTAGGACTAGTGCACACAAAACGCTCATCTGGTGCTCAGGACTTAATATATTGTATTAATAGCAAAGTATACGTGTGAGTACATGTGTGTTCTCATAAGTAGATAAATTGGTGCTAACTGAAAAGACACAGGTAGAAAGAAGAGATCACATGAAATCTTAAACTATGCCATAATCAAAATAGCATCTTATGATCCCCTCAGAATCAAATATTCAAAATTTTATACACATAAAGCAAGCATTTACCTCCTTTCCCCATACAGTAAACCTTAAGGGGACAATGGATTACTATGCTAATTCTTTAACATTATTAAATGAGATGACATATTTAGATCTATGTACAATTCTACTGAACCAAAATAAAATTACATTCTCCAACTTCCAGATATCCCATCCCTCATCTACCATTTATATGAGTTTTAAAAACAAACTTTAACTCCACAGTGTTTTCTCCCAACTGTAAAATTCTACACTCCCCCTTGTCAATAAACCAGACAAAGCTGAGTTTTAAAACTCTCACATTTCTCTTGAGAAAAGTGTGAACATTTAAACCTTACATTCTTGGGTCCACCAGGCCCTTCCTGGACCCCACGCTGCCTGGAGTCTTTTTGCATTTCATTAAGCATCTTCTTCAGACACGCCTGAGCCCAGCACACTCCACATTACATCAAAGGCAAAACGTACCTAGGGTCCAGATGCGAGCAAAACAGAAAGAAAGGACAGTGCATTGTCCTACACATATTGAACTCAGGCGATCCATGGTACACATAGGCTAGCTTCCTTCCTGTCTGGCAACACGCATTTGGAAAAGACACAACTATTCAAGCCCAAGCAGCACTTCTATAAGGAAAATGCATTTCATTCGGAAACTGTAAACGCTTACTTGTTCTGGGAAGCTCTCTCCCTCTTCCACTGCCATTCTCTGAGGCCAAGTATGAAACCTGATAACTCAATTAGTTAACACTTTGGACTGAGCATCGAGTCTAAAAATATCTGCCCTGGGAAACGTAAAGGTTTCCCCTGCGTCCTGGTAAGAAGGTAGGAGCCGGTCAGAATTTTCTTTACTACTGAACTAGGGGGTGGGGAGGGGCAGATGAGAGCAGGGCAGGTAGGTGCCTTGGTCCTTACAAATGAGAGTAGCTCCCAGAATTCCCCACTGACTTACCATATTTGTGGCCTCCAGTCAAGCTCTGTGCATTTAGTCATGATACGTGAAATACCGAAAATAGCAGGGCAATCAGCTGGGAGTGTACCCTAGCTGCTGGAATCACTCATGAAACCAGCTTTTGTCATTCTGCTTATCAGCACTTTCCTCTGTATGGGGACTACTCTGACATTCCTCCGAAAGACAATACCACCATTTTCTCCTCTGTCTCTGGAATCCAGGCAGGCCTGCCCTTTATGATTTTAATTTCTTTCTCTGTATTAGCTTTACTAGTGAATATATGGATGCATGTACAAGCACACACACACACACACACACACACACACACAGTGAAAGCATACTGTACTACCAAGGAGAGTTCTCTTACAAACCAAATTCCCATTTATCTTAGGGCAAATGCAATGCATCTTTTAAAAATATAACATCATATAAAGCTCATATGTTTGACCAGAAAAACAAAGCAAAATAAAACAAAATGAAACAAAACCTCACTGAATGTTTTTGGTCAATTTTTTTTTTTTCAATTTAGGTATTTTTATTTCTACTAATTGAATTCAGTTTTTCAGATTTGGGACAGGTAATATTCATGCAACTTTTCACTAGTCTTACATTACACTTGAGCTCAAGAGTCAACGCCCTAAAAAACCCATCATCACAAGATGACAATCATCCTTTATGTTTTATTTGGAACAGTTCTAATCAATAGCTTCCTCAAAACTGTAAGGCCTGAAGGAGTGTCTGTGGGGAACTGAATTCAACTTTAGGAAGGCAAGTGTATAAGTCCATTTGACACATACTTATAGAGAGCCTACTACATAATTCTAGGTGCTGGGTGAGGTAGATAGAGAAAGACAATGAACAAAATACAGAAATCCCTGCCTTAGATGAAGCTTATGTACCAGCAGAGCTGGGGTAGATTATAAGCCATAAATATAATAACTAAGTTATTGAGAATGATCAACAGGATAAGTGCTATGAGAAAAATAGAATAGGGGAGGAGGGATTGTAAGTATGTGTTTAAGAAGTAAGTAGGTCAACTTAATATTGATAATAATGGTAAAATAATAATAACGTATATAGGGCAGGATCTTATATTAATATTATGTTGAACCACATGAGATTGGCTTATTTATTTATTCATGAGAGAGAGAAAGTGGGGGGAGGGGCAGAGGGAGAGGGAGGGGCAGAGACAGAATCTCCAGCAGACTCCCTGCTGAGTGTGGAGTCCAACGCAGGGCTCAATCCCACGACCCTGAGACCATGACCCTAGCAGAAATCAAGAGTCGGATGCCCAACTGACTGAGCCACCCAGATGCCCCGAGATTGCCATTTTTATAGGTCAAATCCATATGTATTCCAGGAATTTCATACGGTCCAATCTAATAATAACATAATCATGGCCATTATTATTTAATAATTATTAAGTACTCTACATGCAAGATACTATATTAATTTCTTACATTTGTTCTTTTAGACCTCATAGCTATGCTATGAAGCGATCTTTCTTCATTTGTGAGAGAGAAACTAGAATTCAGAAAGGTTAAATAATTTGCCAAGGCCACTGGCGACTAAACAGTCAAGATTTGAACCTAATTCCATATTATTCTAAAGGAAAGGTCATACCGGCAGCAAATAAATACAGGTTTTCTTGGCTCTCACTATGTTTTAAAAAATATTTTTAGTTGCCAACATTTCAAAATTGATTAATTTCATATCAAAATCTAGAGTTCTTGTTTTAAAAAAATAATAATGCAAGGATTGGGCAACTCTGGGCCCATGTCTGCACTGCGCCAGTTTCCAGGTATTGAGTGATGGCTCTCCACTTCTGCCCCCAGCATTTCTCACTATCTTGCCTTGCTTTGCTTCACTCCTTGGGTGCTAAGCTACCCAGAGGCATCTGAATTTGGGCCTTTGCCCTAAAACCTGTGCTTCTGATCACAGCACAAGTGATTCCCAAGGGACTGTGACACCCCAGGGGGGCACATGACACCCAAGGGAGGGTGACGGTCTGGGAAAGGATCAGGCATGGCTCTGAAATGCCTGGGGGAGTTTGTTCACTACTGACTGTACATCTCTTTCTTCCCTCCCTCCTGGGTTCACCACGTACGGCGTGGGCAGCTGACGTGCTGGAAAATACGCATCGGTGGGAAAAACCGGGAAAACCACCACGTTCTCACTCTGTGCCTATTTCTGGATGGACACACAGTGAGGTGGGCCCAGTGTCATCTCTGGAACATAGCAAGTCTGATCTGCCTGTGACAGACATAAGATGGGTGGGTGACAGAGTCGGAAAGGAGAAAGGTCCCATCAGCTGATGCTCTGAAGATGGTGAGGTTGGCAAATGCAATCCTCACCATCCCCAGGCCAAGCATTGCTCAGTTGAGGGCAAACTCCATCAAACCCCAGGCCACACCCCCAAGCCCAGCTCTTTCCTCTGGAGCTGCAGACATCCTTCTGATAACATTTGTTATATTGCTTGTTCTCTTCCAGGCTGTTCTTTAATGTCTGCGTTAACCACGTCTGGTTTATCAGAATGCTGTGGGCCTATGAGTCCATGCCTGTGACTCTGTCCCCTAGATCCTACGGGTAGTCCCTAGTGTCTATAAGAGAAATCAGACAGCAAGGCGTCTGGCTCCAGGCAAGGCATCCAAGCCCCCTATCCATCCAGACCTGTCCAGAAGGAACTCATGTTGGTGTTTAATCATGCTTTTTGGCAAGGCGCTATTCCTCACATCTAATTTAGACCTCTCCCACCAATTTCTTCATCCTCAGTCTTCAGTGAGAAGACAGGACACTTGGCTACCTCCTTCCAAATATTCCAGACTGTTACTGAGTTATCCCCTCCCGTCCAGTCTTCTCTTCCCTAGGATAAATAATCCCAACTGATTCAACCTTTCTGTGGAGCTCTTCAGAGAAAAATGCTCTATAATTATATTAAGTAAGAAGAGTAATAATTCCCATAATTGTGTCTTTCAACCCACCCCCTGGCCAGGACATTTTGTTTCCCAAACTAATGCTGCTCATGTCACAGATACTGCAGCTGCAGAAAGAGAAGCAGGGATGGAAGCGAACATCCCCAAATGGTGAGTCCGGGCTGACACAGGAGGCTGACAGAGCCTGAACTGGGAGTCCGGTGGGTCTGCTGAAAATACTAAATGCTCAATAGTGGGAAATGAGCCATAGCTTTTACCACATCTTATGAGGACAACTGTGCCCTACCTCAAGAAAACCTACTGTATAAAAAAATATTTTGACATAAAAGATACACAGTAGAGTAAATCACATAATCTCAGAGATCATTTAATCAAACCCCATCATTTTAAAGATACAGAAATGGAAGCCCAAGAGTAGTTCTGCGATGGCATACTATGAATTAAAGATGTCCTAGTGCCTAGAATTCATGATGGGATCCCTATAACAAGCATAAAGACTTAGGGTATTTACACAGGGATTTAATTTGCAAAATGAGATTTAACTTGTGATTTCAAGGTGCACTAATACTGCTCTACAAAGGCAATGCTCCTGAAGAATGATGGTATGAGCATTGCTTCTGGTATTTGTCATTTGGGGGCTCAGACAAAGGGACAGAAACTTGCATCAGGGTGTGTACAGAAAGAGCTACCAGCTCAGAACAGAGCCTGGTAATACTTTTCTGGGTGGATCTTTAAAATATAGAGCAACTGAGAAGTTATGGTCTTTCCCACCAACTCAGGTTCCCAACTAGGAACCAAGGGTTCAGTGTCTGTGCATGCCAAGCCACCCTGAATCATGAGTCCTCCAGCTGGGACTGGCTCTCAAAGTTCTCCCTGTGAGCAGACAATGAGGTCTGGGTGAGCAGGGTGGAGGACAGCACATCCTTTCCAACAGGCTGCTCACCCTGGGTGAGATCCTCCATGCAGCCCTCTGAGCCTGCTGCAGCCTGTGAGCACTCACGTGCTGCTTGCATCTTTGTGTCTCCAATCTCTAACCAAGGGCTCCACACAGATGTGCCCAACCCAATGTTTCAGGAAAGCGGGAAGAGGCAGAGAGAAATGGAGGAGAGCTTGGTACCATCTGCAAATTCAGTGGATTTCAGAGATAATCTCCAGTGTCAGATCCATTTCAAGCAAGGGGAAGAAGGTTTTCGTGGTTGTGCTGGAAGTTCCTGAACCCCCCCCCCCCCCCCCCCGCTTCCTAGATCCTTTCGAGACACAGCAAATGTCTAGAGAGTGGCCTTCTCCCACGTGTCCATCCTGAAAGTGGGCCTGCCACACACCAACTTCTTCACTGTGAAGATCAGTTTGTCTTGAGATAAGGGTTCTTCAAACTACAACCTGAGAACCCAGACTGACCTGCTACCTGTTTTTGTGTAGCCCTGAACTAAAACTGGCTTTTACAATTTGGTTGAAATAAATTAAAAGAACAATACTATTCCATGACACGTGGGGATCGTATGCAATTCGAATTTTAGTGTTCACAAATAAAGTTTTATTGGAGTATGTGGGAGACTGTATGGCCAACGAAGCTTAAAATACTATCTGCTCATTTTCAGAAAAAAATTTGCTAACCCCTAATCTAGAGCAAGGGGTTTGGAGGCTGTGTCCCTACGATGCATTTTTTTTTTTTAAGTAGGCTCCACGCTCAATGTGGGGCTTGAACTTGCAACCTTGAGATCCAGACCGGAGATCAAGAGTTGGATCTCAACTGACTGAGCCACCCAGGTGCCCCACTATGATGCATTTTTGAAAGGCAGTGGAGAATCCCGTGGACCTAGCATGCTGTCTGATCGCTGAGATTGGAAAACAGCAGAAACTCCCTATAATCCAGTAGAATGCATTCACCCACTAGCTTTATGTAACAAAAAATAGCATTATCTTTTTGTGCAATAATTTAAAATATTAATATTATTCTCTAGCCTCTCTATGTGTATCACACACAAAATATTGAGCACTAGGACCTAGATCCTGTATAATTTTCTCTGTTCAATACTGAACAAAAACACACAATGTTTTCAAAAAGGAAAAAAAACATGATAACAGCATTTACATCATTGATAGGACTCCTGCAAACTTGTAGTAACAAAGTACGCTCTCTCTTTTCCTTGTTTTCCCCTTCTTTCAAGCTGAGACCATGACATAGGCATTGTTCACAGGGAAGACATGGAAAAAGTAGCTCATTGAGCCTGTAGGAGGGCAAATGATCTAATCTACAAGGGAGCTTTTAAACAGCAAAGTAATCTGGATTGGCTGTATTCAACATTTTCCATATCTTCATCAGGGCACATTCTACCCTTCTTTATGAGCAGAGAAACAGACAAGATAAAGGATAAAAGAAAAGTTGAGAGACCCAGATTAGTCAGGAGACCCCTGACTTTGGAAGAGCCTGGTTTGGGATGGTTCCAGTGGGGCCATGGGGTCAGGAACTCAACGTGGTGAGGGGGGAGAGGCAGCAATGTGGTCATCGAGGTGATTCCACATCTCTTTCTCTCCGTACCCAGGGCCTCAAGCCTCCACTATCCAAAATCTAGTGATTAGGTCAGGACACACAATAGCTACCTTGGGGGTTATTTTTACTAAAACAAGGGATTCTATGGTGGGAATGATCAATGCAGCAAACCCTCAGGAGGCTTGCTTTATCCCTAACAGAAAGGATACACGTTCCTACAAATTCCTCTGTCTGGGAGACCTCTGCCTCGCAATGAGTTCACAGCTTTCTACCCCTACCCATCCATCCCTTGCTGCCCAACCCTGCTCCTGCACTCCCTTAAAACCTTGTGTTCCAGGAGAAATGATAGGCATGCACTCAACATACCCTCCCTCCTTCATTTTGCAAATGGTTTTACGTGCAAATGAGGCCAGTAGAAAAAAAAGGGGGTCCCATTGGCAAAGATACAAGAGAACAAATGATGTATGGTAACACATCGCCACCAGCTCGTCATGTACATGGATTCCCAATGCCTGCATACTTCACAGCAAACACATTATAAAAGGTGCTGTGCATTAACAACAAAGACACCCTGGTTTTATGAGCCCAAGTTGCATTAGGAAAGCCAGGTTATTTCTGGACTTCCAAGGCTGTGTTCAGTGTAGCCTGAAGAAACAGAACAGCAAGATATTTCTGCATCGTCATATGCCACTTAATACATAAACATGAAGCATGCAAAATTCAAAACTGATTATGAAATGATCACTTTTTCCTTCCCTTTTTTGAAGGTCTCCATTGAGTGTAAATAGTCTTAGCTAGATGAAATTGACTGTGTTTCTGCTGTTGTGCATAATCAAAGCGTGAGATTTGGAAAACATAATGAACTTGGGGGGCTTTGAATAGCCTGAGAACACCACCTTTAAAGATGATGAGCTCACAGCTGTGCACTCTCGATTTTGACACACCACTCCAGTCGGGTGTCCATAAATTGTGACAACCATACACATTTCTGAAAATGAACTCGTAGGCCAGAATAACTTGCATAGGTAGTTTCTTCTGCCTTTTGAACACTAACATACTCTGTTTAACACTTGAAAGTAAAGGGAAAACAAAAACAGACTAACTCTTTAAAATATTCTCTATTTGAACCATCAGAAAAGAAGAAACCAAAGGTAAGAAAGAGAGAAATTGGACTTAGGTCTGCAAAATCAATCACACCACAGGCCAGCCCTTAGCAGTTGTCTAAATTGTGCTTTACCAGGCAGAAATTGGTGTGACCAATTTCTTTACAAATCTTAAGAGAGTTAAAATGCACACAGGTACACATACAGATGCACACAATGATGTAGGTTTCCAGGAATCTTCCAATGGTTATTCAACTCTAATTGCAATGCTCTCATTCTGGGTCTGATTTATGGATGTCAGATTAATATTCACAAGTGAAAGGAAGAAGCTAAGACGCTTTTTCCAGGCACAGCTTTTGTAATGAACATGCACACATGCGCATGAGTGCACACACACACATATATTATATGAGACGTGTTAAATGTGGATAATTCTTTGAAGAACATTGGCTATCTTTTATGAGTGGGGAAACATTAACTGTATTCCAGAAAATTGTTCCTTGGAAGAAATTATGCATGATTTAGATATATTAGGGAGAAGAGTAAATAATAGTTTAATACGAGGAACTAAAAATGCATTCATCAACAAAAGTGCAGGAGACAGAGAACAATTTAATAAATCAACGTGACAACAAGTTATTAAGAAACAACTCTAGACTCGCCCCAGTGCCTACCCCAGATGGACCTGCCGTCTGACTGCTATCACGCTGAGTCCCAGATCCTAACACAAGTAATGCCCAATGTCTAAAACGGGTATAAGTGATAGAATTATTGAAGCTAGCTGCTTTCTGCTGAAAGCATTCTTCTCTAGAAATTCAAAAAAGGGGTAGAACTAATTATCTTCACACATCATTCTCCCTGCAATGTCCTTTTCTTCAACTCTGGAACTCAAAAGATCAAGTGGGGCAAGTCCCATGACGGTCTGCTGCTCGGAGGAGAGGGCTGGCGTATGTCATGTGCTTTGTTCTAAGGGGTGAGCACACTTAATGACTCCAGCCCGCATTCCAGCCATCTTTAATCTCTGAGGCGGCCGAGGACGAAGGGGGCTGGGAAGCAGCAGGTATCAGAGATGGGAATAAGCACGCCTCCTCTCCTCAAAGTGCCAGACTTGATGGAGAAAGGCCATCTTGTGGTGGTGGTGGTGGTTTAATTACAAAGACTTGTGGAAACATCGCGGCGTCTTTATCTCCGAAACCAGATGGAGGTCTGCTGGCTACTGGCTCAGAAGCAATATGCAGTCAAAACAGCACATGGATGAACTGGGAAGAAAGGGAAGATCACTTGTCCTCCCACGTGCACTGCTCAAGTGGCAGCTGGACAAGAAGACACCCCTTCAAACCGCCCAGGCTATCAGACACACCCGATCTGAATCTTCCTACATCAAAACGCACTGAAAGGTAACTCTGCTTTGCCACATCATTTAACTTTATATCACCTAAGCAACGGGGGGATACAGAAGACAAAAAAAGAGACCAGTCCAATTCCTCTAAGGAAATGATACTCCAGTTGGGGGAAAAGAAAACGTCTGTGCACAAAATAATTTTTAAACATCTATACCTAAACAAATTCTGATATCACCTATTACCTCTCTCTGCTCCTCCCAATTTATGCACCAGCCACGTAGGTTTCTTTTATATTCCTCCCAGTGCTAATTTCATTCCTGCCCCAGGGCCTTTCCACTTGCTGTTTCCTCTGTGTGGAATGCTCCCTCTGCCAGGTCTTCCATGGCTAGTTCCTTCTTGTCAATGAGGCCAAAGAGTAAATAGCATCAAGCCTTTCCTGGCCACTCAATCCAATGTAGGTCTGAAATAACCACGATGTGACCATTATTTTCGATGTCACATTATTTGACAAGTTTCTGATTTGCTAGTTCCTGGTTTGTTTCTTCCTTCCCTCTCAACTCCCACAGAATTTTACTTGGTAAAAGCACAGCTGTGTCTGTCTTGTTCACTGGTAGAACAAGACCAGGAACATAGTAGATGCTCAATAAATATTTTTAAGTGAATGAGAATAAGCAGAGTTCAGAGTTTGTAGGCAGAAATCAAAGATGGCAGGCTTGAGCTGGCTTTGGAGGGTACTTAAAATTGCTGCAGGAGGGGCGCCTGGGTGGCTCAGTTGTTAAGCGTCCGCCTTCGGCTCAGGTCATGGTCCCAGGGTCCTGGGATTGAGTCCCACATTGGGCTCTCTGCTCAGCGGGGAGTCTGCTTCTCCCTCTCCCACTCCCCCTGCTTGTGTTCCCTCTCTCACTGTGTCTCTCTCTGTCAAATAAATAAATAAAATCTTTAAAAAAAATTGCTACAGGAAGATGAGCAGATCCTAGGCTGAGGGAAAAAGTCAAGCAAATAGAGTTCTGGAAGCATCCTCCATGGGGACAGCCTCAGGGAAGGTGGAGAGGAAAGCTAACAATTATGGAGCTGTTATTCTGAGCCCAGTACTGGGCTAAGCACCCTGCATTTCAGAGTTGGAAAGAATAAATCTCTTTATCCACATAAAGAAGCCTAAATGATGGTGCCTGACACAGGGCTTGGCACAGAGCAAGCCCTCAATAAATGTCTGTTGAATGTTGGAAGTGTCTACTCCCTATCGATATATTCACTAATGGTCCAGAAAGGCAGAAGCGAGCATTGGATGCTCTGTTTCTGCACTAAAGGGACGTATGTGGGAAAGGCGGGCACGGACCCATAACCTACTGACGTTGTCATATCACAGCAATGCAGCTGAGGTCTCCCAGTGGCAAACAAGGAATCTTAGGACTGGAAGGGGTCTCATAGACAATGGGACCCGATTTTCCTGAGGTAAGAAACCCATACAGGAAAAATGACTTGTCCAAAGTCATAACGTTCATTAGCGGTTTCTACATCTTCCTTCATT
The DNA here is from genome assembly GCF_004348235.1 of Phoca vitulina. Taxonomy (NCBI): domain Eukaryota; kingdom Metazoa; phylum Chordata; class Mammalia; order Carnivora; family Phocidae; genus Phoca; species Phoca vitulina. The sequence continues at coordinate 2,193,234 of NW_022589732.1, forward strand.
AAAGCACTCATTCAGGCTTAAAAACAGTTTTTAAAAAACTCTTACTGCCAATGTTCACAAATAAAGAGATTTCACATAGAAAGCCAGATTTCTGCTTCTTAAAAAAAAAAAAAAATCAGATGCTTTGGCAAAACTAGCCCCTCATTTCCACGTGGTGACAACTGGTTGCTGCTGAGCCAAAGCTGTGACCTTCAGCTGGACCCTTCCCTTGCAGTGTCCTCCAGTTCCTGAGCCTGGCCACACCCGACAGTAAGCCCTGCAGCTCCATGATGGCGGGCATCAACAAGGCCCCACTGAAAACGCCTGGGTCCGCCCCCACAACAGACATAGTGGGGCTCTCGCACGGAAGATCAGGCCTGCAGTGGTTAATCTCCAAGGACCGGTGGCCCATCCCCCGTTGCACCTCTTTCCTTTAGCACAACACCGAGAGCTGTTGGTTGAACTAACCGGAACAGAAGTGAGCCTACCCACTTTGGAAATGGCACTCACTCCCAGGGCCGCAGGGCTGACATGGGCCGTGGCTTTGCCGGGGTTAACATTACTGTGAGAGAAATAGCCTCAAGAGAGTTTGCAGTCTCGGGCGCCTGGGTGGCTCAGTTGGTTAGGCGACTGCCTTCGGCTCAGGTCATGATCCTGGAGTCCCTGGATCGAGTCCCGCATCGGGCTCCCTGCTCAGCAGGGAGCCTGCTTCTCCCTCTGACTCTCCCCCCTCTCATGTGCTCTCTCTCTCTCATTCTCTCTGTCTCAAATAAATAAATAAAAATCTTTAAAAAAAAAAAAAAAAAAAAAAAGAGAGTTTGCAGTCTCAAAGTTACAGGAAACGAGTGACTTTTGAGTAATATGTGAGCCAGAGGAAAAGAAATAAGTATATTTTGGTGTAACAACCATACGAATATAGTAATACTCTAAAAGGGAGTCAGGTTTGAAAAAAAAAATGAGCCTCTCTTGACTCACAGGGTTAACATTTTACTCATAGTTGGAAAAAGTGCTGACTTCCCTTTATCATTAGTTGTCTCTAACCACAGAAAAGGGTAAGCTGGGATATTTAGGTTTTCTCAGTCTGTCTAATGCTTATCTCTTTGCCTGCCCTCCCGGCCGTTCATTTCCTCCTGAACTTCTTTAACCATCAATCACTTCATTGTCTTGAATCTTCAACTGGTCTTGCTTTGACCTTGGCTCTTCCCCTGCAACTCAGCACCTCCATCAAATATTTCTTCCTCTACTTTCAAACCATGTTTATTAAACTCAGCTATGGTAACACGTTCCATGTTCACAGAAATGTTTCTGCAAACAGGAAGTCTCAAATAAACACAAAAATAAATAATTCAACAGATGACATTGAATAAAGTTTATAAATCACCTCTAATTGATCAGAGCATGTCCGATTTCACCTTCTCAGGGATGTCTATCTTAAACATTTTAGCTGTACCTCGAGCCCACCCCACCCATTACTCCAGCCTGACTGTTTTACTTTTTTTTTTTTTTTTTAAGTAATCTCTGCACCCAAAGTGGGGCTCAAACTCATGACCCCAAGATCAAGAGTTGCATGCTCTACCGACTGAGCCAGCCAGGCGTTTTACTTTTCTTACTGGCTCTTACTGGCTCTTATCTCTATGTGAATTAGTATGTAACTCTATCCGTTTATTGTGTATCTCCCTGCTAAAGCGTAAAATCTTCCAGGACAAGAAGCTGCCTGTTGGTTAATACGGCTCCCCTCATATCTAGAATAGTGCCTAATAGTAAATCATTTTTGAGCGGTTGCATAAATAACAATTACTTTTGTGGAGATTCTGATGGGGGATACTTCAAGAAAACCAAGTTAAAGACCCAAAATTATCAAAATTTCTTTTTTTTTTTTTAAGATTTTATTTGTCAGAGAGAGCGAGCATGCGCACGCACAAGCAGGGGGAGCAGCGGGCAGAGGGAGAAGCAGGCTTCCCACTGAGCAGGGAGCCCGATGCGGGACTCGATCCCAGGACCCTGGGATCATGACCTGAGCCAAAGGTTTAACCAACTGAGCCACCCAGGTGTCCCAAAATTATCAAAATTTCAAATTAGATAATTTTCATCAGATTTTGTCCAGTTAATGTGTTTGATATAGGCAGACATATTTAATGCTAGTGATATTAACTGAATGCTTATGATATATTCCAGACACTGCACAAGGCATTGTGTGTTCATTTTCCCAATTATTTTTCATAACATCGTAGGAAGTCACTGTTGTTCTGTAAGTGAATGGTGCAAGGTGTCTTTATTACTGTGTTATTCTGGGGAGAGAAGAATCTGCAGAGCACTACATCCAACAGGAGTTAACCAAATTAACCCTTAAAATAGCAATTTTCAATTGTGTTATGTAAATAAAGCCAGGTCTGAACCAGACGAGTCTTGGAAATATGTGTCATATGAGTAATACGTGACTCACCAGAAAAGGAATAAGCATATTCCTGTGAAACAGTCACATGAATATAAAACTATAAAAGCATAATCAGGGCTGAAAACAGGAGCCTCGCTTTCCCTGGGTGAGTAACATTCCATGCAGGAAGCATAGGCCTCGCCGACTGGAGGTATAGGCTGCATGTGAATGGGGCAGGGCCCACGCAGCGCCCGCTGATAGGTAGGTGGCTCTTCTAGACCATCAGGGAGCCACGCAATGGGTGGGTCTTCTAATATTTCAAGAAAGGATGTGAATCTGGATGTTTTTGAGTGCAATTCTCCATTTTTTTTTTCACACTGGCGGCTAATTTAAAAATTAGAAATACATGATGAAGGACTGATCTGAAAGGAAAGTACCCACATTCCAGATGAGGGCCGTGTACAAAAGCTATGTGAGTTTACTTTAAAGGTAAAGCTCTTCTGCTAGTGTGACTTCGAGACCACACAATTATAGCAACGTAGAGGAAATGATGATATGACTCACCGATTAAGGGTAACTTAAATTAATGCAGAATTTTCCAGTTTATAAAGCCTATTATCCATCCTATTCTTGTACCCTTGCATCAGGGCCTAGCACTGTGTAAGTTGGTGGAGGTTGGGGGTGGGTACACAAGAATTTCAAACAGTCACAACCACTGAGGCCAGAGGAGGAGGGGAGACAAGACATTGGTGCAAGAAAAAGTTAAGTAATATCTATGAGTTCTTTGTCTGATAAACAGAATGGACTCCCTACCTGGCATTTTTATTAGTATTTCCTAGGATATTACCTTGTTTTTATTTAAATCTGTCATGGAAGTGTTTGTGTATTATGGTGTTCTAAAATCTATTGTTTCACTAGGGTGTGCAAATAAAATACACAAGATGATTGCTTGTTTGACCTGATGGATCTGAGGACCTGCCAAGAACCCAAAAATTCTGGCACTGAACCCCAGTGGGAGTCCACTAAGATTGCAATAATTCTAATATAGATTGATGAAAATGTAAAAACAGTTTCCAGAATCCCTGTGATTTTTGCCAACATCACTGTCAGAAATGAGTCATTCGTGAAAACACTAGTAATGAAAATGGACACGAAGGAAGTTGTCTAAAAATCTCTCCACCTGTCACTGGGGAAAGAATGCTTGGTACAATTTAATTTGGAGATTTCGTTTCACTGGTTTAAATTTGTTCCACGGAATTTGGGAAAGTTCTAAACTAAAAATAATATACTGTTGCCTCCCCCTAGCTTTCCTTCTCAGCTGAGCAATCCGCAGCAGTTTTACTGAGCTAGGCGTGAGCTGGCTCCATTTACCAACCATCCTCTCCCTAACTAGCATGTTAAGGATTATTTTAGGTGTTCCAGCAAAATTCTACCAATGGCTATTATGAGCAAGAAGGTGATAAAGCAGAATAATCCAATGGTGATACTTCAGGATTGTTGGAAACCTCCCCAGCTTTCACTCTATATGCAAGAGAGGCTAATTCTGGTGGAAATGTGAAGAAAAGCTTTTGATTTTCTAATTTACTCAGTCTCTAGGATTTCCAGAGACTGAGGGCTCCCTTGGCATCAAAAGCCGGCTAAAATCAAGTTCCCCAGCCACAGCCCCTGTGGAGCTCCACGGAGACTCGAGAATTCTCCTAGCTTGACGGGGTGCAGGGCACACTTCAGAGTATTTGGATTCTTCTAAGTTGCCATTAAGGCAGGTTCTGGGCAGCTGGGACTTCACCCAGTAAAAACTGTTAACTGTGAGGAAGGAGAAACAGAACAAAAAAAGCTATGTAAATTTATGATTCCTTAACAAACTAGATGCCTTTATAAAAACGGAGTGGCAGCGAGTGTCATGGTTTAGTGAGGAGGTTCAAAGGCCCGACTACCTGGGTTTAAAATTTGCTCTGCTCCTTCCAGGGGCACCTGGGTGGCTCAGTCGGTTAAGCGACTGCCTTCGGCTCAGGTCATGATCTCAGGGTCCTGGGATAGAGCCCCGCATTGGGCTCCCTGCTCGTCAGGGAAGCCTGCTTCTCCCTCTCCCACTCCCCCTGCTTGTGTTCCCTCCCTTGCTCTCTCTCTCTGTCAAATAAATAAATAAAATTTGCTCTGCTCCTTCCTACTTCTTCATTTTGAACAAATTACTCAGCCTCTTATTTCTTAGGTTTTTTTTTTTAATCTTTAAAATGAGGATGATAATAGTTTTACTTCATAGGGTTTTTGCAAGAAATGTGAGTGTATGTAAATATATGTTAACATATACAAAGGGGTTAGTTAATATATTTACAGTAAGTATTCAACAAATATTAGTTACAATCACCACTATTAATGTTTACAGAAAGGAAGAGAAAATCCTTTTATAATTATCTGATTAAAAACAACAGAGCCGGGGCGCCTGGGTGGCTCAGTGGTTGAGTGTCTGCCTTCGGCTCAGGTCATGGTCCCAGGGTCCTGGGATTGAGCCCCACATTGGGCTCCCTGCTCGGTGGGAAGCCTGCTTCTCCCTCTCCCACTCCCCCTGCTTGTGTTACCTCTCTCACTATGTCTCTGTCAAATAAATAAATAAAATCTTTAAAAAACAAACAAACAACAGAGCCCTGTCTCATTCACATCCATATCATAAATATAGCTTATCTATCCATTCATCCATCCATCCATCCATCCCCATGTATTATAGAGATTTTCACATGGCAGGGGCAAATTGCATCCATACATCTGCATGTTCACCCTTTTTGAACACCTGATATGTACCAAGTAGTTTGCCTACTCAAGACAGTCCTACATAGACAACCTTCTTTAACCAAACACACGCCCAGCACCCCCATCCTCCCTAGCCTGCTTATTCTTTTTCCATAGCACCTGTCACCTTCTTCCATATTATATAACTTACTTTTTTATGTGTATACTCAAAAAATCATTCACTGAATAAAGTTTAACTTAATACTCATAGCATTTCTACAAAGTAGATATTACTGTCCTTTTCTGATAAATGAGTTAACTGAGGTTAAAAAGGTTGCCTGAAGGGGCACCTAGCTGGCTCAGTCAGTGGAGCATGCGATTCATGATCTCAAGGTTGTAAGTTCAAGCCCCATGTTGGGTGTAGAGATTACTTAAAAATAAAATCTTAAAAAAAAAAAAAAAGGTCACCTGATACAATATTATCAGCTACATACTGTGCTATAGTTATGGCCCCAAACATCAGCTCATAAAAGAATTCTGACATATTCATATTCATAAGATCATAAAAATACACAAAATCTTTAAAAGAAATGTCATTTACCATGTGAAGTTTACACAAATAATTTACCTTTATCTGGATTACCTGAACCTATTTCATATTTTTTTTTTAATTTAAAGATCTTATTGGTTTTATTCAATGATTCATGAATCAGGCATCATCCAATCTAGTACATACAAAGGAGCTCAGAAGAGCAATACAAAGTAAAAGAAAGAGTTGTACATGCAGAAGGGAATGGGAAAAAGGAAGTTATACTAGGCAAAAAAAAAAAAACAAAAAAAACCCCAAAAAACCCCACCAGATTGGTTACTGCAAGGTTACTTTCCCTGGAGGGACTAGCAGGGGTTCATCAGGCAGATGACCTAACTAGTGTTGATCAAGAGATTCCTGATTGGCTTGTTTAAGACTCCATTTCTGGGAGAGCTGAAACCACAGTTAAGTCTTGGTGACTCAGGGCTTAGGATAAGCAATTCCATTTTGGGCCTGTTGTCTTGTTTTGTTTTTATTTTTATTTTTTTTACTATTTTTTAATTTAAATTCAATTAATTAACATACAGTATATTATTAGTTTCAGAGGCTATTTCATATTTTTAAATCCTATCTACTGAATATCCAATTTTATAAATATCTAAAAACCTTCTTTATAATTTACATTATACCCACATAAAAATTTAATAGCCTAAAATTTAAATTTCTAAGTTCAGACTCTCAAATCAATGACAAGAGATAATGGGATCAACTATCTCACAAGCCTAAGCCAACACAGCTCTGAGTTACTGTATATCCTCTATGACAATATGTGAATTGTCTCAAAGAAAAACTCTTTGGTAATATACCAGACCAGGTTGTAGTAGCTTTCTGAATGCGGAAAAACAGAATGCAAATTCTGTTTTTGTGTTTTTGCATATGGGCATTGGGGGGGGGGGCGGTTCATAACTCAAAAAAACTAGAATGTCAGGAAAAAGAAAAAGTTGTCCCCCCTCCCTGCCCGCTCCCTTTTCAAAATGCTGATACTTAAATATTTGGTTTAGAAAATTACCAAATATTGTGATAATTTATGGAAGAAAACAATCCTCCACCTAAGAAACACTGACAATTACCCCAAGTTCCCATGGCATTTAAGATCAGCGTGCTCCTAAGTGGGAAGCCATTTAATGCCACAAGTTCTGAAGAACACTGCAGTAATCAGCAACATGGCCTCACAGAACTTAAGTACTTGGTCGTCAAGGCTTGCACTCTCGTTCATCCATACAGAATGGCGGTGAGCTGGTGTTCTTAATACACATGATTACCAACTCCTTCAAAATATTACCAGACTGTACAGTAAATCCCTGCCTTTGGGGAAAAAAAAAGCACTATATGCAGGCTGTTCCAATAGTTACACATTTGTAGAGGGCTCTTTATAGTTTCCAAGGCTTTGTGACATTTATTACTTCATTTATCATCACTAGTACCTGAGATGGGAGGTCCTCTGTGCAGCTGCTACAGTCCTTCTTTAATAAACAAGGAAACCAATCCTTAGAGAAATTAACAACCTTTCCCCGAATCAGGTGGCTGGACTGGGTTTGAGTGGACTAAGCTAGGTCTTTTAATTTCTAATATCAGCTATTAACATAGTCCCCCATCATTACAATGGAGACAAAATAACGCAATAAATGCCAGGTTGGGGAAAAACAACTGGAGGGAGATGTAGAATTTATTATAATGAAATATGTCTTCCATTCTATTCCTAATATTTAGTATATTAATATATATTTTGCTTAAGCCTCCAGCTTGCTCTAACATGCATTCCTTTATTGATTTAACAAATATATAACAATCATTTACTAGGTGTCAGGCACTGTGCTCACTGCTGGGCTACGCAGTGAACGGAGCCTTGCTTCCAAGGAGCTTACATTCCTGGGGGATATATTCCATCCACGATTAAGTGGCAAAATCTTTGGAGACGCAGCTATAATATGAAGAAATCTTTCTCTACTTGACTACAAAAAGCTATGGTCTTCAGATTTCCTAGATTTATAGTATATTGAGTAGCCCAAGAGTTCTACCTCTCTGTTGTCTATATATCATACCTATTCATTACTGATGGTGATTAATCATAACGTAGACTCTTCTATATTCTCTTCCTCCTTCATTCCAACTCCTCTGGACCAGTGATTCTCAACCTGGTGCTCTAGAGGAATTTCTAGAGAAAATCGACATCATTTTCCTTCAGCCTTTGATGCTTCCTCTGCATACTGATTATGCCTACCTAAGGCTCCCTCCTTAAATGCCTTAACGTGAGTTTCTCCCCAGTTGGGCAACTTCTCTTTCCTGCGCTAGCAAAGGAGCCAGGCCCTGTGCCTACCTTGGTGGCAGTGGCCCTACTACCATCTACAATGTCCCTTTGGAGTGGCCCGGAACCATGCGTGTGACTTTATCTCGACTCTGCCCCTCATTTCACCCACTCTGGATACCCTTCAGGAGAGAAACACAAGACTGGATAAAGAACAGAAGTATACACTGCAGCCCTCCTTGGGCTTGTATTCAAAGCATCAACTTGTCCCAAGTCTGCTGCGTGCAGAGCACTGGAGAGTCTCAGTGATTATAAAGATCTGAAGGGAACAGACAGGATGTGGCAAAACCTACAGAGGTGGCATTCCCTGTCTATTGTGGGGAGGGCAGTGGAGTTGAGAGAGAAGGTTTATTTGCTGCACACACTGTGAAATACCACTGAACAGTGTGTACTCAATCTGTGGGACATAATCCCTCCCCATCCCATTTGTTGTTGTTGTTTAAAGATTTTATTTATTTATTTATTTGACAGAGAGAGAGAGGGAAGAGAGAGAGAACAAGCAGGGGGAGCAGCAGAGGGAGAGGGAGAAGCAGGCTCCCCAATGAGCAGGGAGCCCAATGTGGGACTCGATCCCAGGACCCTGAGTTCATGACCTGAGCGGAAGGCTTAACCGACTGAGCCACCCAGGTGCCCCACCCCATCCCATTTGTAAGAGTGGTTTCGTGTGGCAGTAATTCAGAATCTCTAGTGGGCATGTATAGAGTAACAAAATCCTCCCAGCATGCTCCTCTGCAATGTCCCCAGGCTTACTATAATATCCTATTATAGAAAAACCTTCCGTGCTGCCTAACTAAAGTCAGGATAAAACATACTCTTCTGATTACAGAGGTATTATTTTGAAATATTAAATGTGGAAAAGCATTTAAAAAACAGAGGAAGCATTATACAAACATAATAACGATGCTATGAAAATGCACAGCTTACGTCTCGGAAGCTATAGTATAGTCTGGGACATACGATAGGTAAATATATAAACCAACCAGAGCAGGATATTTCACACTTACTCAGGGCTCACTCTGCGCCAGGCGCTCTGCTCTGTGTTCTGCATGTATTAGCCCACTTAATTCTGCAATGATCTCATTAGATAGGCACTGCTATTTCGCAAGCGCAGAAGGTGACGTTAACGAGGTCACGGAACGCTGCCCAGGGTGGTGCCGCTGGTGAGCTATGGAGCTGGCACTGAAGTCGGCAGGCTGAACTCAGAGCCCAGGCCCTCACCTCTACACCCCCCTGCTTCCTTGGCTGCCGCTTGTGGATCATCAGGGGCATGATGCCAGTTCATTTACTGACCCTGACAGTAATTTTACTTATTCAAAGTGGTCCTGCCAATTGCAAATTTATTCTCAAAATACCTACAAGAACAGGTGTGTTCCTGTAAAGCTGAACATGTACAACTGTTGGGGTGGAAGAGGTAGAAAGAGGCAGACTTCCTTATTAAAAATGATCCGTTAGAATTTCTCTCCCTCTTTGTAACATAGCATCCTCCTGTGGTAAGCTCCTGTAGCTTAAACCAGGGGTCTTTGAAATCCCCAGAGGGCTTTTTCCTAATTGTACAAATATTTAAACAGCAAAAATGTTTGGTTTGGAAAACAACTGCAGTCATCATCTCCAAGAATTCTATGGAGTGCCCTTTCACACCTTCACCCCCAAAGCATTTTCTCACGAACCGTTTTTTTTCCCCCCCATCTATGCAACTCATTCAGCAAATATTTTATTTTTTGAAAGCTGACTGTTTCCAGACTCTCTTCTAGGCACTGAGGGTACAACAGCAAACAAAACAAATGAACATTTTGTTCCTCATGGAAGTACATTTAATTGTCTGAAGACAAACAATTTTAAAATGTTGAATATTATACTATGTCAGAGTGCAATCCTATGGACAAAAAACAAGTGGATGAATTTTGAAGGTAGATCTGCTAACTAGTTGGGTATGAGGTGTGAGAAAAAGACATGTGTCAAGGCTTTTGACCACAAGTACCCGGTAGAATTACTCACTTACTGAGGCAGGCAAGACCATGAGAAGAGCAGGTAAAGATCTGAGGTAAAGATCTTGAGCATGGTTTGGGACATGTTAGAGTTGAGCTACCTATTTGACATCTGCCTTAGTTTGGGTTTCCCCACAAGCAGACCCTGAGACAAGTATTTGAGTGCAAGTAGTTTATTTGGGAGACAATCCCAGAAAACACTGTAGGGGATTGGAGAAATGTGACAAGTATAGGAAGGGCTCCATGTAGATTATACTACCAAGCCAGTTGACGCCATGGGTAAATGGAGCAAGATCTCTGGGGAACCCTGGGAAACAGAACATACCTCTATGCAGGGGCACAGAAGTCCCTAAGGTGAGGGAGCAGAGCATTTACCTATCAACCTCTATTAGTCACTGGTTGAAGGGTACTCCGAGAGAGAGTTAACTCAGCTTCATACATGGGCCAAGTAGGCCACAGAGACTCTAGCAGATAAGAAAGTCTTCCGGCAAAGTCATAGAAGTTTGCAATTATAAGTCAGGCCATATGTTAACTAACTTGAATTTAAATAAAATCTTGGATTAAAAAAAAAAAGAGAAATCAGGCCAAAATGCACAGTTTTGAGAAAATATGGAGGGGGCAACAACATTGTCTATCCCCAACATGCAAATGGAGATTCTGACTAGGAGATTGGATATGTATGTCTGGATATAAATTTGGGAGTTATCAATATATTGATAGATTTTTTTAAGCCATGAGACTGGATGGGATGACCAAGGAAGAAAGGTAAATGGAAAAGGGATGTCATCTAAGGATTGAACTTAGAGGTATGACAACACTTACAAGTTGGAGAGAGGAGGAAGGATCAGCCAAGAGAATGAGAAAAGGTAGCTAGCGAGGTAGGACGAAAACCAGCAGAGAGGTTTCCTAGAAGTGAAGCAAGTGTCTCAAAGAGAAGGAAGTGATCAGATCTGTCAAATGCCAGGTCAAATAAGATGAGGGCTGCGGACTGACTATAGGATTTCACCACGTAGAGGTGTGTGTGTCCTTGCACGAGCAGTGCTGCTCCAGTGGTAAGGGAGATGCCTACCTGGAGGGGGCTCATGAGGGAGGGAAGGGGAGGCTTTGGGAACAGCTCTTTAGGAGAGCTTAGCAGTGAGGGGGACAGAGAAATGAGGTAGAAGCTAGAGGAAGACAGGGGACAAAGAGTGGTTTTGCTTTTTTTTTTTTTAATGAAAGGAGAAATTAAACCCAGGAGTGCTAATTGGAAGTACCCACAAAGGAGAGGAAAACTAACAGAAGGAGAAGGGAGAAATGCTGGACTGAGGACCTATGGTTGGCAAGAGCAGAAGGACCTAGTGCACACATCAAGAGGAGAGCCTTAGATAGGAATACGGGCAGTTTGTGCCGGGATGCAAGACAAAGCGGAAGCAGCAGGTGAGTAGGTGTCGTGGTAGAGACTCCTCAGTATGGTCATAAACTGACAGTGTTCATCTGGTTCTCCAGCTTAGAATTCTCCTCCCGTAAACTCTGGAGTCCCCAGTCGCCAGGAAGAAATGTCTCCTTCATGATGATAATGTTGCCCCAATTCCCTCATTCTGTGTCTGATTCCCAGTGACAACTCTGCCTGATGGAGCTGTCATTAAGTCACTGAACTTTTGAGCTGGAAGGGCCCTAAGCAAAGGGTGTCCTCCATCCCCTCTCCTCATGTAGTCTATACAATCACTCTACAACATTTTCAAGAAGTGGCCCGTCAGCTTCCGTTTGCAATCTTCTGGAATGAGGAACACAAAGGTCTTTTTGTCTTCTAAAACCTTTTTCTTTTCTTTTCTTTGCAGGGGTCTCACTTTGTCTTCCCACCCATATAATCTTTTTCTACCCCCACAATTCCAGAATATTCTCCATACCACCAAACAATCTATCGGCTATGATTATTTGACCACCAAAAATATATGCTCAGTGAGCAGGAAGACTTTGTCTATTGTGCCCATTGCTAGATCCATGGTTCTTAGAAGAGCACATAGTAGGTGCTTCATAAATACTTGGTGAATACCAAAATGAGAGGCTTCCCGGTAACCTCTCAATTGAGGTAGGTATTTCTGCTGTTCAGTGAACACCTCATATGCGTACCACAGGCTCCTTTCTCGCACCTTAATTCTCCCTTGGTTTAGCTTTCACCAGCTTGTGCGCTGCCCACCCAGGGAAATGGTAAGCACTCAAACCAAGCTGAGACCAATCAGACACTTTCTCCTAGACATGTGAATCTTAAAGACAGTGACAGAGAGTCTTAAGTCTTGTTCAGCTTTATCCATTCCAGCAGAAGCACCTAAAGAAGAGCATCTAAGACAAAGGTTCCTCCAGTTCCTGATACCTGGGCCCTGCTTCCTGCCCACCACAGAGGCACAGAATGCACACCTGTATCTGGGTTTCCTCTCTGTGCCTGTAAGAGGGTATTATCTCCGTGGACTGTGGGTAGAAATTGCAAGTCAGGGGCGCCTGGTGGCTCAGTCGTTAAGCCTCTGCCTTCAGCTCAGGTCATGATCCCAGAGTCCTGGGATCGAGCCCCATATCCGGCTCCCTGCTCCACGGGAAGCCTGCGCCTGCTTCTCCCTCTCCCACTCCCTCTGCTTGTGTTCCTTCTCTCGCTGTGTCTCTCTCTGTCACATAAATAAATAAAATCTTAAAAAAAAAAAAAAAAGAAATTGCAAGTCATTTTCTGGCTGGAGCACTGAATCACCAGGATGACACCCTGCAGGGCTTTCTTTCCCTGCTGCCACAAACCATAAACATTGGTGAGATGGTTTGAAATACCTCTGAGGGGCAGATTTTCACACTCTCCACCCCTGACATGTAGCATGGACAATAGACTTTGGATTCTCTGCGGTTTTCCAATCTTTCCTAGAAGACAGCTTGGATATCTTCCAGTAAGTTAGCTATTGCTCAAGAAAGACAAAGCTGGTGCCACTTTGTTGTACCCTGCAAAAGCTTTCCTGTGTCATTTAAGATCAAGGGTAAAGTTCTGCTTCTTGCCTTGGAAAGTTTCTACCAGGAGCCTGTACTTTACCTACCTACTTTTATTTCCAGATCTTTCTCTATCCTGATGTGGGAATCTATCCTTGCTTCTTCCTTCCTTGTGATGTGTAAGTATTTGGACTTGAGAAGGTATTTCTGCCCCTCTGGTCTCTAATATCACACCCCTCTTCTCCTTTCAGTCATAGACAAGGCTCCCCCAAAACTCTCCTACCATCACAACCTGTGATATAAGGATCAGCCAATCACAGAACCACCTCCCCTCTCCCTGACCCTCCTGCTGACACTGTTCATGGTTTATATGAACAGGTAGAAGTGGACGGCCTCACTGTCTTCACTCCCAGATTAAAAAGTAACTTTCACCGGGGCAGAGACTGAATACATTTATTTTTATCTGAGCATATAGCTTTCATACAAATATTCATGGAAGGGGAGGGAGAAAGGAGTAGCCACACCAAGTGATTTAACTGTGGGGTTAATGGAATGCGAGCTGTCAAGTCATGGCCTCTCTCCCTCCTGTGCCCATTCTTTAATAGGTGCTCGTGGTGCTCATACTCAGTGCACGCAACGGGTTTAACAAATAATTATTTAGGGGGACTGTCCTCTCTCTTGTAAGAGCTCTAGGGAGAGGGCAAACAATTTTCTCTTAGGTAGGACAGCAAGCTCTATTTTTTGTTTGTTTTTCTAAGTGGTTAGATACAATACATATTAGTGTGTAAATTTAGAACAGTGGGAAGGTTGGTAAATACTGCCTTATACAAAGCAAGCAAGACAGTCCATAACGGCTACACAATCTTCCAGATCCAGAGTCCCTCTTTGTCCCCTTTAAAGGTCCAGAAGAGAACAGGGGTGAGGATCCAGGGGAGCACCGTGGGACTCCTTAGAAGTCAAAGAGAGGCTCAAAGGCTGTGCTGTCTTAAGTCATGGAGTCTCCTGGCTCTTCCATGCCTCCTTCCTTTTGCCTGATGTCTTTTTAAATCTAAAGAGCATCACAGGATAAAGGCTAAAATATGTCCTTGGCTCTACAGCTCTCTAATCTGGCTGATCGTCAAAATTAACTGGTCAGATTTAAAAAAAAAATACCAATTCTCCAGGACCACCTCTTGGCTATTTGGACTTAGTGGGCCTAGTAAATGGTATTGTTAAAGCATCTTTCAGGGAGCCTGGGCCCTCAGCCAGGTTTGTGAACAGCTACTTTAGAGTCTAATGATTGATTTTCAGAAAGGTGTGTGTGCACACGGAAGTGTGGTGCGTTTGGTTATATTTTAAACACACTTTAACCACAATTACATGAACTCTTCAGTGAATCCTCTCTTTAAAAAGAATTCTTTCTAAAAGGTGTGCAATGAAGGAGAGTGAGAGGTATAGGCTTCCAGTTATGGAATGAGTAAGTCAGAGATATAAAAGGCACAGCATAGGGAACAGAGTCTATGGTATTGTAACAGCGCTGCATGGTGACAGACGTGATGAGCATAGGGTAACACACAGACCCGTCAAATCACTATGTTGTACACCTGAAACTAATGTAACATTGTGTCTCCACTACACTTCAAGTGAAAATAAATAAAAAGTGTGCAGTCATCTTTAAATCTACCTGTTTTATCTATTCAAATTTAGACTTAATTCATTTGAAGTAGATATTTCCAAGATAAGAAACTCAAGTCTATGCAGCTATGATACTTCTGAGAGACAACTGATGGAACAATGTAGGTCAATACAACAAGAAATAAAAGTCTCAGTGACATTTTTAACCCCATACACCCCTTCTGTAGTCATGTAGGTTTATGAAATCAATTATAAGGCAGTATCAATTTTAGATCATGAGACAAAGATGGAGTTAAAAGTACTAATTGCTAAAGAAATTATATTAAATGCAGACAAAGATTTGCCAGTAAATGTTCACTGCAACATTATTCACGGTATGGAACAATTAGAAGCAATGTCTAACAATAGAGTAGTGGTTAAATGAAAGAACTACATCCCTGTGATGGAATATGTTGCAGGCGTTAAGTCAATTATTTCCAAAAATGAGAATAATCACTTCTATAAGTATTGCAACAGTTAAAATGTTAGTAGAGGAAAATCCCACTGTAAAGTTAAACCAGCCTCATTAAAAAAAAAAAAAAAAGTCACCATAGCCACCACACAGGGTCATTCACCAGTCTTGCCTGTGATCCAGAATTTGTTTTCTGCTTCCCTCACTTCCACCAGGTGAACCCACACAGCTCATTTCTTTTGATAAACACATTAGCCTGTCCTTGAGTTAGCAGGGGCTAAGAAATAAACCTGATTTTTTCAGGAGATTTAAAAAATAAAGTTCATATTCTACATTAAAATATACTGTTTT
Source organism: Phoca vitulina (assembly GCF_004348235.1). Classification (NCBI taxonomy): domain Eukaryota; kingdom Metazoa; phylum Chordata; class Mammalia; order Carnivora; family Phocidae; genus Phoca; species Phoca vitulina. The sequence goes on from NW_022589732.1 coordinate 2,208,546, forward strand.
ATCACAACTATCAATTAAAACTCAAGAGTGACCTGATTACATTCAGATATGAATACTGAATGCATCTTACTTCTGCAGAGAAACCACTTGAACAATAGTACCTCAAAAAGAAGAGATTGGCTCATCTCCCCCTTCATCACAGATAGGGTCACTACCTTCTTTCTTTGTAAACTACATATTCAGTCTCTTAATAACTCATTCGAACAATTCACAGCAGCAGGAAATGTATCCATGTAGGTAACTCAATTTCTTTTTGTTGCAGCCTAAGCTCATTTTCTCCTTGTGCTGAGCTCAGCATAAATGGACATCATCTAGTTACGATTCCTCTCATGATTAAAACTAATTAAGACACTCCTCCATCTCTGCCATTATAAAGACATGCAAATGGGCCTGTTCCCTTAATGCTCTGCTCCTAAACTGAAAGCAAGTATAAAGAAGCAATTCAGGGCTTTATTCAGAACGACTAGGGATTTCCTGTTGTAGACATAAGCAGCTTGATTATACGCAAAATACATTAATACAATGTGGAGAGAAAATGATGCTGTGCTTTTCCTTTAGAAATTTACCTTAAATCAAATACATATTCATTTAATCCAAGTACAAATTTCGCAAAGGCTGTCTGCAGATGTTGGCGCCACCGCTGTGAGGCAGGCATCTGGTACGTACAGTATGTGTTCTTTTCTGACTTCTAGAATGATATTTACCCATTTCTGCCAGTTGCCCCTCTTTGCAGTCACCTCATAGTTGGCCCAGCTAAAGGGACACATGGAGGGGGAACAGAAGGGAAGGGCAAGGCTGCTTCAAGTGGCAACTGTCAGTATGGCCACATTTGCTTGGCAGTAGCTACTGAGAGGGGAAAAAAAGGAACACAGGCAGACGCCCAGGAAAGACCCAATACAGACATATAAATAAAAGCACTCTTTTCTAAATTCTAAACCATATTAAATAGAGGCATCGTTCTATTTTGATAATTGCCTTCTGCAACGACGAGTCTGAGGCTGCGGGCTGTGTCCTGCCTCTGGGGTGTCTGCAAATGCCGTTTAATTTCGACCCTTCCGAGAATTGGAGCTTTAAGATAGCATCAGAGGAATCACTGAACTGTGCAAAGTGCTTACAACACAAAGAGAATGGAGCTGCTGGGAGAATAAAGAGAAATAAGAATAAACCATACCATTCCAGTGTTATAACTCTGAGCAAATTTCAGGCTTATTTGGGCAGGTCTGTTTATATATATTTTTAAGATTTTATTTATTTGACAGAGACACAGCAAGAGAGGGAACACAAGCAGGGGGAGTGGGAGAGGGAGAAGCAGGCTTCCCGCCGAGCAGGGAGCCCAATGTGGGGCTTGATCCCAGGACCATGGGATCATGACCTGAGCCAAAGTCCAACTGAGCCACCCAGGCACCCCAGGGCAAGGTCTATTTAAAGTAGGTATACACATATATACCCCTTGCAGGATGTGAAGCATAAAAAATTAGACCTAGAGATTTTTTTAAAGGCTTTTTAAGTATTTTAATTCTGATAAAGAACTCTAAAATGGGTCATGTGGTTATACATCTGCAGTCCCCAAATCTCCATAGGGTATTTAAAGTAACTTTTCTACAGAAAAGGCCAAACAAGACACACATGTTCTGCTATATTCTGAATCTTGTATACTATTTAATTTCTAATTATATTACTCTTTTCTTTACTTCCATCAGTTGTCCACTAATGATGTATAATACATATTGTTTAGCTGTGTTTTGTTTCATTTCCTTAGCTCAGAGCTCACTGGAATTTCAAAAGAGAGCGGAAATTAACACTAACCTATAAAAGGTTAAAAAAGCAGGTGACAGCAATTAGGTTAATTTCTATTCGTATTCATAGCTCTTACACCATGTTTGCAGTCTTGGGGATGTTGGGTACCAATTATCTTGTACTTTGTCACCTAATAAAGATTTTACCAACACTCAACACAATTTACATGGCTTCATATATTTAGTTTGACCACATTAGTAACTTTCATAAATTGTTTAATTTTAATGTGTATGTCAGTGAAAAATATTTCCCCTGATAAAAATGATCTACATAAAATAGCATCCCAAAGCCACTAGAATTCTCCCCTCCCCTTCTACTTCACAAGATATGTACTTGTGTAGTTAAAATTTTCATTCTTAGCAATCCTGCTTCCCCTGGCTTCATGAGATATACACCAGCTAAAGGAGTCCAAAAGGTAAAATGAGGTGGCCAGTTCAAAGCAGGTGGTGGTTCTTTCCTTGGGAAGTTCTCTAGTGGGTCTGCAAGCTGCTGGGCTGGGGCCTCCCGGGCTCCAGGAGATGCAAAGGAAAGTCATGACCTTGCATGTTCTTAATGTCGGATGATGGATTTCAGAAGTCTTTTATGATCCAGTAAAATTTTTCTTATCTAATTTAACAAGGGAAAGTGAGAAGTGCTTTATCTTAAAAATGAGAACAGGGCCAAGGACTGTCCCCTTCTAGTGATAAAGACATGGACAAGTCAGCATTTTATGAGTGTAGAAATAATCATTTAAACTCAAGGTTTTTATTTATTAACTTGGACTCCCTGGGCCAAAGTCAGGAGATTATTGAACCCCCCAAAAGTATGTGTCTATTAGGTATAGATGTGGGGTAGAAGGCAGAGTCTATCACTTTCATCAGATTCTCAGAGATCTGAAATGCTGGCCTTATATAGCCTTAAATTCCCACTATTAATGTCACTTCCAAGGAGACACTTGGATTTTTATTAAAGCTCAAGTTCTGGAGACTTTATGCCACTTTGAGGGAAGGGAACATTCAGCAAGGGGTGTCTGTGTGTGCGTGCCTGAGGGTTGTTAAGGAAAAAGTACATTCCAGGGTATGAGATGTTTCCCAAGTCGGCAGTAGGGGTCCCTGGACACCCAGGATCAGGCATGAAATTGTGGGTGACAGGGGAAGTGAGGGCTACAAATATGAGTCTGAAAGCCAAACTTCTTGTCTACTTTACATCCAACCTCTAAGCAGCTTGAAAAAAAGAAAAAATTTTGTTTTCTCAAAGGAATAATGCTACTGTTGTCCGTAATACATGCACATACACATGAACGAACAATTTCTGCACAGGGGGAATTTTTTGAGAGGACCTCAAAAAATATATTGTGATAGCAGCTCAAAAAAAGGAGTTTTTGTTTTTTCTTTTTATTACTGTTGTTTCAAGTTTTTATTTTTTTAAAGGCATTTAAACATAATTGTATATTATACTTTTAATATATACATATATAATATATATTTTAAATATAATTGTATAATATAAATTATACAATTGCATACATCCACACTCTATAGAACAAATGATTTCTGCATAGGGAAGGATATATTTTTTTGGCAGCACTTAACCTGAAAGCTGTTCTCTTCCAGGTTCTATTCCCTGCCAATGAGAAAAGTCAGACCTGGACCATTTCTCTTTGGCAGGGAGAATGAAGAAAGTCAGCCCATCTAAATTCCAGCCTTTAGAAACAGCTATAGGATAGCAAATAAGGGCAGAGTCAAAACTACATAACGGATGCAATGAAGATAGCTCTTGGAAGTTTGACTTTTGAGCAATTGTGGATGAAGTGATCAGAGTTTTAATGAACCCACCAGTTCTGATTCAACCTCACCAGCATGAAGTAAACAGGTAGAGGAAGACATCATCCACATGATCATTATCTTTTTTTTCTTGTGGTACTTTGTAAATTTTTGTAAGTAATTCTATTTCTTGTGGTACTTTGTAAGTAATTTCTAAGTTTTTGTTCATTCAATCCTAATAAAAATCTTATGCAGTAGGTTCTATTATTATCCTTAATTTACAAGTGAGGCAAACAAAGCACAGGGAGGTTGAGACATTTGCCCCAAGACATTTGCCTCTAGGTGGCAGAGAAAGAGTGTCAATTCAGGCTCAGTCACAGAGGCGAAGAAGACTAGAATTTTAAGGAGCAATAATCCTAAATGCCAACTGCAGCAGAAAAGCCCAGTCAGAAAATGTTCTTTGGATTCTGAAGTTTTATGATCACTGGTGCATTATTGAGAATATTTTAAATCCAGGTTAGGGGGGCAGGGAAACCTGGGGACAGAGACCAGGCAAAAGTCACATGGGACAGGTTGGGAAGTAAGGCTGCTTCTAGAGCGAGGTTGCAAACAAGTGAGGTTAAGAAGGAGGGGGAGGCACTGGGCAGGGGATCCTGGGGCGACCCTGGCTAGATTGGAAGAGAACTGGGCATATTTGCAGGAGGATGGGAAAGAATTTAAGGAGAAAAATTTTAAATGCAAGCGTGAGAGGAAACCCTTGAAAACCAGGGATCTCACTTCCTCATAACGTCTCCCTTGATTCAAGAAATGACAGTAACTGATAGCTCACAATGGAGAACAGGAAGTAGAAGACCAATTTACTATCCCACCAATGCATATTCCTGAAGGAATGAATTTACTTCTGCTAGGACACAAACACACATAAACATACAAGAAAGCACAATGCCAAGATGGTGACAGTTACTTCTGGTTTGGTGAGACTTGGGGAAATTTTTTTGTTCTTTTCTTCTTTTTTGTTTTTAAAGATTTATTTATTTTAGAGAGGGGGGAGGGGCAGAGGAAGAGGGAGAGAGAGAATCTCCAGGAGACTCCCCACTGAGTGAGAGCCCTGAGGTGGGCCTCAAACCCACGACCCTGAGATCGTGACCTGAGCCGAAATCAAGAGTCAGACCGAATGAGCCACCCAGGCGGCCCAATTTTTATGTTCTTTTTGCTTACCTACATTTTCTAAAATTAACATGCATTTTAAGGAAAATAGTAACACCAGAGTATTAAAAAAGAAATTTTAAAATGCATTTTATTTAAGACAATTGTAAAAGAATAGCTTATGTATCTACTGATACAAGCTGATGCTTTTGACCCCACAGCTCATGCCCAGTTGCAGCCCTGGGAATAGACTGAGAGCACCTCCAAAGCACAAACCATGTATTCAGTGAGGAAAGTACTCAGTGCTGAGACAAAGAGAATGAATCCTTCCTTGACCTAGTTTGTCACAATATTAGGTAGATGGCGAGGGCTCCTGAGGGAAGTCCCTGATTCTGGGGCCCCCTGGTCCTTCCCTCTTGGTTTCCAGGAACACACTTCACAAGACTAAAGAAAGGGACTACTGCTCAGTGGTTGGACATCAAGAACAAGCCTCTAAAACCAGTTGAAGAGAAACAATCTGTCTTGCCAAAGATGAAAATATCCAGCGGGGCCTCTCAGGGAAGACGGTCAGGCAGTTGTGGGGACACTGACAGATGGCTTCATTGTGTGAGTTGGACATCCTTTGATGATGAAACAGTGAGACAACAATGAACTCTAAAGTCCTTAAGTCTAGCTGACCAAATAAAATATAAAATTCTCACTCCCACCCCCTCCCCCATGCTTTCTTCATTCTCTCCTACTGCTCATGGTATTCTGATTCTTCCATCCAGTCTTTTCTTGGCTGCCCCCATCTTGCTCCATCCTGTTTTCTGAATGTTCTGTTTCTGTCAAACGCTACAATCTGAGTTGTCCCCTTCACACACAACACTTTTTATTTTCCTCCAAACGCCACATTTTCCCACCATTTCCTTTCCTTTTTCAAATCCAGATTCATACTTCCAATCACAGCATTTTCTCTTATTGGCTCCCACTGAATATTTTCTCTATTAAGATCCGTGCTTCTCCTCTGACCCCATGATCTCTTAAGCTTTTCCCTCATTTGTGTTCTTTGTCTGTTTTCCCTTCACATGGTGACGTATACTTGGCAAGCATGCAACTCCCCCTAGACTAGAAGTGCGTGCCTCAGGTCCCCAGGTAGCCATCAGAGTATGGACATAACCTTGCAGATACAGTAGGTTCCGTTCCAGACCACCACCATGAATGACTTCACAATAAAGTGAGTCAAATGAATTTTTGGTTTTCCAGCACATGTAAAAGTTATGCTTACACTATGCTGTAGTCTATTAAGTGTGCAATACCATTATATCTTTAAAAACCAACGTGTACATCTTAATTTAAAAATTGCTAAAAAAAGTGTTAACCATCATCTGAGCTTTCAGCGAGTCATAATCTTTTTGCTGGTGGAGGGTCTTCCCTCAATGTTGATGGCTGCTGACTGATCAGGGTTGCTGAAGGTTGAGGTGACTGTGGCAATTTCTTAAAATGAGACAACAATGAAGTCTGTTGCATCATTTGACTCTTCCTTTCATGAATGATTTCTCTGTAGCACGCGATGCTATTTGACAGCATTTTAACCACAGCAGAACTTCTTTCAAAATTGGAGTCAATCATCTCAAACCCTGTTGCTGCTTTATCAATTAAGTTTATGTGATATCCTAAATCCTGTGTTGTAGTTTTGACAGCCTTCACAACATCCTCACCAGGAGGAGGTTCCATCTCAAGAAACTACTTTCTTTGTTCATCCATACGAAGCAACTCCTCAACCTTCCAAGTTTGATCATGAGATTGCAGCAATTCAGTCCCATCTTCAGGCTCTGCTTCTAATTCTAGTTCTCTTACCATTTCCACAACACCTGCACTTACTTCCTCCCCTGAAGCCTTGAACCCCTGAAAGTCATCTATGACGGCTATAATCAACTTCTTCCAAACTCCAATTAATGGTAATATTTTGACTTACTCCAATGAATCACAAATATTCTTTTTTTTCTTTTTTAAAAAAACGTTTTAAGTAAACACACCGCACATGGGGTTCAAACTCACAACCCGAGATCAAGAATAGCATGCTCTACTGACTGAGCCAGCCAGGCGCCCCTAAATCACAATATTTTTTTATTATTAAAATTCAATTAGCCAATATATACTACATCATTTGTTTCAGATGTAGTGTTCAATAATTTATCAGTTGCGTTTAATACCCAGTGCTCATCACATCATGTGCCTTCCTTAATGTCCATCACCCAGTCACCCCATCTCTCCCTACCTCCTCTCCAGCAACCCTCAGTTTGTTTCCTATGGTTAAGAGTCTCTCATGGTTTGTCTCCCTCTCTGATGACTTTGCATTCAGTTTTCCCTCCCTTTCCCTATGATCTTCTGCACTGCTTCTTATATTCCTCATATGAGTGAAACCATATGATAATTGTCTTTCTCTGATTGACTTATCTCACTTGGCATAATCCCCTCTAGTTCCATCCATGTAGATGTAAATGGTAGGTATTCAACGTTTCTGATGGCTGAGTAATATTCCATTGTATATATGGACCACATGTTCTTTATCCATTCATCTGTCAATGGACACCTCGGCTCTTTCCACAGTTGACTATTGAATCATGAATATTCTTAATGGCATCTAGAATGGTGAATCCTTTCCAGTAGGTTGTCTGTTTACATTGCCCAGATCAGAGAAATCATGATTTACGGCAGCGATAGCCTTATGAAATATATTTCTTTAAAAAAGAAGACTTGAAAGTCTAAATGACCGTTTGATCCAGTGCTGCAGAATGGATGTTGTGTGAGCAGCCATGAAAACATTAATCTCATTATATGTCTCCATCAGAGCTCCTGGGCGACCAGGTGCACTGCCAATGAGCAGTAATATTTTAAAAGGAATCTTTTTTCTGAGCAGTAAGTCTCAACAGTGGGTTTAAAATATTCAGTAAACCATGCTGTAAACAGATGTGCTGTCATCCAGGCTTTGTTGTTCCTTTTATAGACTATAGGCATAGAAGATTCAGCAGAATTCTTAAGGGCCCTAGGGCTTTCGGAACAGTCAATGACCACTGGCTCCAACTTCAAGTCACCATCTTTGTCAGCCCCTAACAAGAGAATCAGCCTGGCCTTTGAAGCTTTGAGGCCAGGCATGACTTCTCCTGTCCAGCTATGAAAGTCCTAGCATCTTCCTCCAACAGAAAACTGCTTCCTATACATTGAAAATCTGTTAGTTAGTGTAGCCACCTTTGTGGCTTCTAGATCTTAGCTAGATCTCTGGATAACCTGCTGCAGCTTCTACATCAGCACTTGTGTTTTTATGTTATGGACACAGCTTCTTTCCTTAAATCTCAAGAACCAACTTCTGTTAGCTTCAAACTTTTCTTCTGCAGCTTCTTCACCTTTCTCAGCCTTCAGAGAATTGAAGAGAGTTAGGGCCTTGCTCTGGAGTAGACTTTGGCTTAAAGAAATGTTGTAGCTGGTCTGATCTTCTACCTGCACCATGGAAACTTTCTCCATATCAGCAATAAGACTGTTTGGCTTTTTTATCATTCGTATGTTCACTGGAGTAGCATTTTTAATTTCCCTCAAGATCTCTCTTGATTTCAGCTTGGTTCATGATCTCAGGGTCATGAGATCGAGCTCCACACTTAAGATTCTCTCTCTCTCTCTCTGCCCCCCACTAAAAAAAAAAATATGTGCATTTCTAACAAGTTCCCAGATGATGCTGATGCTGCTGGTCCAGGAAGCACACTTAAGAGAATTGATACTGAAAGAAAAATATGCATGAAACTCACCTCCCCAACTGAATAGCATGTCGAATCTTTTTGTTACCGTTGTTATGTAATGTCAGTGGCATCAGGGCATATCTCTGATATGTCAACATGTGCCAAGCAATGGCGACACAATGGTGTTTTCCCAGCCCTGGTGGGGTCCACGCCACACCGAGTTTCATGTCCTACTATGGTGAAGTTGTAAGGTAGAGGAGACTGGGCTGAAAGTTCCCTATCCTTTGGTAAGATCTTTATGTTGCCTTTCTAAATAAATCTCTGATACAGGTTTGTTCTCTGACTCTTCCTAGAAGAATTTTCCCTTAGAGGTTTAATGTAGAAAAATCTGAAGGCTTTGTTTGTTTGGTGTTTGTCTCCAAAAAAGTGGCAGTTGTATTTAAGTATGAAGCCACCGAATCTGAGAGATTCGAAGCTTCACAGATGTTTGGTCAATTTCCAAAGAGAAAATCAGTATATACTCCAAGAGCAGAGTGAAACAGAATTGTGTGCTTGTTTCTTTTCTTTGTTAGTACAAAAATAGATCTTTGTTTATTTGCTAGAGAAAAATTTCTAGCATGATTAAAAGGTTCAGACATTAAGTGGTACATTTTGAAAGTGCTGCATCGCTATATGGCTTCCATTAACATCTGTGGGAGTAAAATCCTCCATATTGCTATGAAAATGTAATCTACTCAGAGGCCAAGATTATTTCTAGGCTGCAAAATAAAATGAAAACATATCAGAGAGCTAAAACATCAGTGAGCCTTCTTTGAATCCCACAGCCTCTCTCTCGGGGAAGGAAACCTTCTAACCTCTACCTGCACAGGTGAATGGGAGTTCCTCAGCGGCCATATGTAGATTATAAATGTGTCACCATTTCACATTCACATCCTTATTTGACCACACTCCTCTCACATGGTATTTGAGTCAGTTCTCCCTGTCACCTAAAGCAAGGATGGAATAAAAAAAAAAAAAATAAAAATAAAGCAAGGATGGACATTTTCATCTGAGCAGGCCGTATGTGTGTTAATGGAAAAATAAAATCAAGCAGACCCGGGTTTAGATTCCAGCTTTATCACCTAAGGGCCATGGGCTTTTCAGCAAGAAGCAGAACATTTTTGTTTATGAAATGCAAAACATAATGTTTATTCTACACAGTTTTTGAAAAATTGAATGAGATAACAAAACCAGAGAAGCTCTTCTGACCTGTCCAGACAACTTTCTCCTTCTGGGGCAGGGGGCAGGCCTCTGGGAGCAGGGAATGGGGGCGGTCAAACACGAGGAGTCCTAGTGCTGGTGACAGCAGTAGCGGTACTAGCTAGCATTTCCCACGCACTCACAATGCTGACAAACACGACGGCTGTGCATATCGAGAGGATTTGCTCCTTCTCCAAGAAAGTGTACTAGCACCTGTACCTATCTATGGGGATGAGGAGGGGATCGACGCCCTCTGGAGATGGGCAACGCATACATCGCATGACAGTAAGCTGAGCCCCAGAGAAGCATTTTGTGTGCTTATCTCATTTAATTCACACCAAAAAAGCCCACGTGGAGGTACTGTTCTTATCTTTTAACACAGGAGAGGCAGTGAGAAGCCCTGAGCTGCCAGCTTCAACGAAGCATTTGGTGCGTGCAAACCCTGCGCTGCACGCCTCACGCGCAATATTTCATCTTATCCTCACGGCAACCCTATAGATTCTATTGCTACTCCCATCTTACTGATAAGAAAACTGAGGTTTAGGAGATTACAAAACTGGCCCAAGACTTCAAAATGAGCACAGTTGTAGACTGGGACTCAAATTCAGGATTATTCTAAATCATTTTTCTATTCTATTCTGGCTGCCTCTTATCCCTTCTAGCATCTGCTCAAAGCCCCTGGAAACCTGACTGCTTCCTCAGTCAGGAACTCTGCTCCTGAGGATTCTGACCTTCTTTTTCTCTCCAGCCTTGACATGGCTGCTCAGCTCTACACGTTTAGTACTTTTATTCTTAAGTGTCTGGGACATTCTGATTTCTTGAGAAAGTGTAAAAGACCAATGGAAACCAGTAGGGAGAGTTTTTGAAATGCAAAACTATTCATCTGGTGATTAATCATGTTCTGCTCTCTGACAGCTCATGTATCTTTTGGCTTACATTGGTTACCTCTTCTATTATTACCCCAATTTTTGCATTCATGGCTTGTCTCCTGATCAAGTGTTTCAAACCAGACACAAACCAGCTTTTATGTTTCTTTATATTCCACCATCTACCAGTTAGGATGCACCATTAATGCACTGGATAATATCAGAGGTTCCACTAAAATAACCTAAATATGATTATTTTTGTATTCAGAGAACTCCTCATCGCCAGCAGGACCGTATTCTTGGTTCTGTTGCATGGCATGCCTCTGCTTTGCATTTTATGTACCTGTGTGAATGGCTGATGCTCCCAATTGAAGAGTGGGCATCTTAGGGTAAGGATAATGCCTTGCTCATCTTTCTGTTCTACTCTTTGCTTGGCACAGCGCTTTAAACAGAGTAGGCACTGAGTGACTGGTTTTTTGAATGAATGGTTACACAGAATACTCAATTTAGTCAAAGGAAACAGGAAGTGCTAATTTTAGGTTAAAAATATCTAGATGGGTTTTTAAGTACCTCATGACTGAGTTAATCCACATGGGACAAAGGTTTCATTGGAGACTGTCAGTTTCTATGGGGGGTGTGGTCAGTTTGACAAAACAAAATGTCTCAAAGGTGGTTCAGCTGGGACAACTTCCAGAAAGATAAATATAAACCTGTTTTCTTTTGAGTGAGAAATTACACATTCATGAGAAAGGGGAGAAAAAGAAATTGAATTTGTAGGAACAAAGAAGGAAGCTTTCATTTATTCAAAATTAATAAATATTTTTATTAAACATCTACTCTGTGTCCATTTACTGTGCTTGCCTAGACTCTGCAATATGACAAGGTCTTTGTCCTGAAGAACGGGATAATTTATTCTTAAAGCATGAATCAGACTGAAATGAAATGTTCTGCTACATTGCCATACTCCACAACACTCCTTTTCAAAATAAAGGACCTTTTTATTTAAGAAGATAAGAATTCAGATATTGAATCATGAAATCTTGAGTCAATTTGTTTTATTGTTAGATGACTCTGCTTTTCAGAAAGAAAGTATCTTCCGAGTAGGTTGGTTAAGGTCACTATCTCTAGGATAAGTTGGGGGAAAAAAAAAAAGAAACCAAGCATTTAGGAAGCATGCAAATCACAACCATAGTATCTCATAAAAGAAAATCAGTGAACGAGCACTCTGGCGGGCAAAATGGTGCCCAGCAGTACCTGACTACAGCATAGAGCGTATGCACATAGCTCTTAGAAGCTGGTATGGCAGCTGAGGGGAAAAGAACCTTCTCGGATCCGGCAAGTCAGGACGAGGATCTCGGTGAACAATGATTCACTAAGTTTGAGAATCAGACCAGACAAATTAGGGAATAGGCAGGATGTAGAATCTAGGCAGAAAGGAGGTCTTGGAGCAGGAGACTTACAGATCCCACAGGGCAGCACTCACCACAGGATGCTCTACATTAGACTAATTCCTTGAGATGCTTTACGAAAAAGGGGTTCCATCTGAAAAATGCTATATACCAACCCCTCTCTTGAAGATTAATGATTTTCATCAGAAATCAAGGGCTTTGAAGAGTCCTATAGTAGTCTGTTTTTCACGTGAGTGTTTCCCAAACTCACTTTGCCACATTTTTGCTTAACGCCTACAGAAAACACTTTGTCATGAGATAAAGTAAGATTGTGAATCAAACCTAGGTTAGCGATCAATGACAGAACACGCATTGGTGGGCAAGGCATTACGTCAAAGATCAATCATACTTTCTTCATTCTGCAGTGAATAATGTTTTATATAACCATGCTATTGCAAACATTATTTCTAATTTTCAAAAGCAATGTCTAAACAAATCAATTATGCAATAATAATGCAGCACAGTAAAATAGAAATGTCAACAATCTAAAATTACCTCAAAGAGGGAGGGAGAAAGGATGAGGTGGGGAAGTGGATGTCAATTTCTTTACTTTACACAGTACTAAGTCCAGTGAGTGAAGACTTAAGGATTAAAGTATGTCATTTAAAATTCTGAAGGTAATCTCTGGAAGAACCAAATAAAAAAAAGAGAGAAAAATTTTGGAGGAGGCAAGGGAAAGGGAAGGGAGTATAACTAAATCCTCATCTCTCAAAGAAGGAAGCCATAAATACTTCTTACAGCTGATACATAAAGAAGAACATATTTTCGATTATGAGAAGCACTACTGATATATCTAAACAGGAAATGATCAAAAACGGTTCCTCCTAGGAGTAGGAGTGGAGGTAGATCGATGGTACGTGAACTTGGGTTTTATGTACTATGCAGTCATAATGGAAAGGAGCAGGCAGTAAGGATGTGCTCGTGGGCCACGTTTCTGCCTTGTAACAGCCATGGCGGTTAACCTTGAGCACGCTTCACAATCCCTGGGAGAGCTGGTGGAAGCAGACCACTGGGCCCACCTGGAGAGTCCCTGCTTCAGGCTGTCCGGTGTGGGGCCTGGGAATTGGTATTTCTCATCAGCCCCCAGGTGCTGCTGATGCTGCTGGTCCGGGGACGACACTGTGAGAACCACTGCACTAGGGCAAGAGCCAGGTCTACAACTCCACAGACCCGGGCCTTTTGGAGAGGTTGCTCCACGCTGAACGAGCCAAGGGGCTGAGGTAGAGGCAGATCCTAGTTACCACATAGTTCTAAACCAACTCCACAAGGGCTGAGACTGCCTGCCTTTCCCCGCCATTGCCACCTAAATCACCTGCTTTCAATATCCCAAATCCGACAGGTCACTATTTGTACAGACGGAAAGAAGGCGTTCAAAGCAATTGGTGAACTGACTTCAGGTGTCTAATATCACATCCACAGCTTTATATTCCACATAGAAGCCAAGGCAAATATCACTCAGAAAGGTTTTCCTGTGGGTGTAGAGATGGAAGAATAAAAGTGAAATATAGGTAATATAGCTATTAAGCCGGCTTGTCCTGATGCCAAAGATGCTATGCGTGAGCTGAGATTTTATGGGAGAAGAGAGGAATAGAGATAACAGCTCAACAGGTAGTCTGAGAAACACTGCACAAACACACAGAAAACAGATCATAATAGCTGTATTCCATGCTAATCTCAGTGACACAGCCTATTACAAACAACGCTCCTCTTAAAAATGTCATCACTCCCCCATTCTCAACCCTGAAAATTTATCCGTCACATTTGCTATTGGTACTAAATACAGAACTTAAAACCTCTTCAAAAGTTTTTAGATAACAAACACATAGCTGTAATATTTGACTGAGAATAAGATTTTCCTAAGTCACACAACTCAGAAAACAGAGTTAAGACATGGATAATCAGTGGGAGGTAGTTCACTCCTTCCTATTCCACAGCCAAAAAAAGAATTTACAGGTAACTGCAGAAATCTAATTTACTATGTGATTTATACATTTAAATTAAATGTTGGGTTAACTCTGAAAGATGAAAGAGATTGAAATAAGTAGGTTGGGTCTGTACACAAAGAATAGAAAGGAGACATTACTTGGGGACCTCCTCACTCTCCAAAGGCTAGTAGAACTTTCGACATTTGTCTAGGTGGGGCTCCAAAGAAGTACCCTGCTTATAGATGTCACTTGGTTTTAGCCATTTCTCATTGCATAAAGCCCAAAATGCTGAATCAGCAGCCAGTATTGTGAAATAATGCCCAATTAAGGGTGCCGTATATGTGCCTGTGCCTCAATCCAGCATTAAATTGCATTTATTGCGCTATTTATTGCTATCCACGCAAAAAGCTAGCATTATAAACATTTGAAAGATAGGGGAGTGGAGTCCAACGTATCACTCCCAGCACAACCAATCATTTTGATGTTGTTCATTCTAGGCTCTTACTATAAATGCATATGTGTATTTTTTTCTACAGTTGGTATACTATATCCAGATTTTCCTTTTAAGTTATTTTTTCAGTAATTTACCTTATTGTCCATTTTGGTTACTTGATATCAGTATCTCCTGATATAAAGAGTGTTACTATAAGAACTTTTATGTATGTAATTTTCTGCTTCCTTTTTGATTTCTTTCCTTTGGTTAGATTCTTAGAGGTTAAAGATTATGTTAAAGTTTTATGGCTTTTGACATGTTGTACCAAATCCAAAATAGCTGAATCATACCCACTTAGGTATATTACTTCTTTATCTGGATGAAATGTTAATCTTTTAGACAGTGAAGGACAGAAATAGTATGACAACACCAAAGCACCAATTCATCCATTCAACGCCTATCTATTGAGAATCTATTCCTCTTCTAGACATTGCTCTAGACCCTCCTAGATCTCGCACTCTTGGAGAATCTATCATTAAAAGTCACTAATCTCATATTCTTGATGAAAATGCCCTTTAATAATCTTTACATCTCACTCTTTTTTTGTAAAATACTGGAGGCAGTATTCATAGAAAGCTGTTTTAACAAGTGTGGTCCCTAATTAACTAGCATGTCTAGGAGCATAGACTAATCTGGGGAAGATGTCAGAAAGTCCAAAAAGTGGTTCAAAAGTAAGGAAACCACTCAAGTAAATTTGGAAGATTAATATATAACAGAGGTGGTATCTGAAGTCAGTGGATATTTATAATGATTGAGTCTGGAGTACTTGGATGGCCACTAAAAGAAAAAAGTGAAGCTAGGTCCCTTCCTCACTCTTTACACCAAATAAAATTTAAATTTGTCAAAAACACGTGTACAAAATAAACCTACAAAACAACTAGCTGAAAACATGGGCAGATATTTTAATAGTTGCGAAGCAGGGAAGTCTAAATAGAAAACAAAATCCAAAAGTCATAGAGAAGAGAGTTGATACATTTGTATATAAAAATGTAACACTTCTATATGACACACAAAAATGTAAGATCAAAAAAAGGACAAACAGCAAGAAATATAAGCAAGTCGTACAACAAAGGGCTGCCATCCGTATAGTACAAAGGATTCTTACAAATAAGAAAAGCCTCTGTTGAAAGATAATGGGCAAAGGACATAAAGAGAAAATAAGCATATGAAACATTACTCAAACTTACGCATCTTTCAATAAATAGAGACAAAATAATATTATATTGCCTACTAAATTGGTAGAGATTAAGAATATTGATAATAAATACCTAGTGTTGGGGAAGACAAGGAACAATAGAGATCATCGGACACTGTTAGAGAATGTGTAAGTGGACACATAGGGAGCGATCCAGCAATTATTGTTGAGATTTTATGCACACATAACTACACTCACTAAGTGGAAATACATATGCAAAGGTAGGTAGATACATATTCTCTCTCTTACACACACACACTCAGAGTAAGCTACGCCTCATTCCTCTTTGCCCTGGGCCTAGGGTAACAAACTTCAATTTGCTGATTATACAGATTTATTCTCCTGGAAAACCCTGGTGGGTTGAATTACTTAGAGAGAATGGATGTTCTGACCCTCACTGATCTCACCCTCTGCTCAACCACTGTTACATCACATCAACTGAGGCCCTGATATTCCTTTATTGTTTTCTAATGATTTCATACAAAGAACCTTTTAAGTGACTTGAGACCATCTATTATTTATTTTTTTAGTTTCTGGCCAGTACCTAATGCCGTGCTGTACACACTAGACACATGTTTACCAAGTGAATTTGTATGCTAGCTGGTGTTCAAAAGCCTCATGGGTTTGAAATATAACCATTTACATAGTGTTCCATGATTATAAAATGTAGACAAAAGACTGCGTGTCTAATCTCTTTACCTTATCCCTTGTTGAGAAGGACTTATGTGGATTTTTTTTTTTTAAAGAACAAGGGAACATTAGTTTGGTTAACTCTCTGTTGAAAAGATTAATCTTACTACTATGAATACAAGTTTATAGAGACAGTAGGGTTTTCCAATTTTTGCGGTGCATCTGTCTTCCTGCTTGACCGTGAGCTCCTTGGGGTGCCATATCTTGTCTAATTTTCTAAGCATGTGTCCAGAAACTTGGGTTAAATCCCAAGACAGGTATATGCTATGTAATGTGGGATTAGTCACCTAACACCTCTGAACCTCTGTTGCCTCATGTGTAAAACAGAGACATGAACAACCCACCGGATTAGAAGAAGGATGAAACAGAGTGACATCTGTCAACGTTCTTGACAATAAATGGTGATTACATAGTCAAGTACCAGATAGGTGAGTTGATACCATTATAAATCAATTCCTTCTGCTTGTGTCACCAGATGGACTTGCAACGGTAAACCAAGGTAATCTTAATCCAGTGGTTGTCACACTCTAGTATGCAACAGAATTTCCTTGTTAAAACACAGACTGCTGGGACTCAGCCCCTGAACTTCTGATTTCGTGGCTGTGGGATGCAGCCTGAGAATCTGTATTTTTATCACATTCCCAGATGATGCTGATCCTGCTGGCCTAGGCACCAAGCTTTGAGAACCACTGCCCTTAAACATTTAAAAATATGTGACTACTTTGAAACACAGCTTCTTTTTAGCCTAAGTGAAAAATAGGCTCTACGGTTTCAGGTGTGTCCTTGAACCTCTAAGTTCCCTCAGCGCCTTCACCACCACCACGCTTTGCTTTGCTTGCTTCTCTTACATTGGAGGTCTCAGCCAAGAAATGGCTTTGTTTCCTATACTGATTTAGGGTTCTACATCCTTTTTAGCATTATTAGCAACAGAGCAAGGATGAACTACCAATCCTACAAAGGACGAAAGGGACTCCTCCATCTTACTTGCTGCTATTCCCTAAGCAAACTCTTGAGTATTAAGTCTGTGTCACCCCAGCTAGCCCATCCCAAGTCCAGGTGGTATGGAAACCTGGATCTGTCACCAGCTAGAGGCCACACCCTGGCCTTTACTACCCACCTGCTTATACTCACTAACCTTTGTCTTACAGTATCCCCTAAGCTCTTCTTTCTGGCTTTCCTCTTGACTCGGGGCAAATGAAACCTGAAACCAGCCCCCAGGTGATGACGACTGCCCTGACAAGACGGTTTGAGCTAAACCTGACTCGCACCTGCATAGATGGACGACGGAGTGACCTCTAGAATGACCCACAATTACCTTTACCTCATTATATAATACCAAATTCTCCACCCAAGGAGGAACCTCAGCCTCATTTACATAACATACAACGCATGCATATGCGCGTGCATGACCTTATGCCCGCCTCTACATATGATGACAAGGCTTCCCTATCTAAATATTCATCCTAATCCTAAATAAAAGGAACCCATTCACCCTCTTATTAGGAGTCACAGCTTTGGAAGCCATTCCCTGTGATCTCCTTATTTGCTGCAAATAAATAAAAGTTTTCCTTGTGTGACAACCAACCTTGTGTGCAGTTTCTGACTCACCAAGGAGTGAGCTCACATCGGTTCAGTTACAGATCCTTGGATTTTAATTATTCATTCACTTGCCTTATCTGTTTTATGAAAGAAAAGCTCAGAACCAGCCAAAAATGTAACCGGCTGTTTCAGGAAGGATTGGCATTTGACAATCTCCAGAAAAAGTAGGAGGTAGTGATTAAAGACACAGACTTAGTGGTAAAACAGACTTGGGTTTGAACTCAGCTCTGAAATACATTAGCTATGTAATCCAGGACAAGTAATCTAACCACCATGAGCCTCAGGCTTCCCAGCTGTTAAAGAGATACAGTAGGCATTTCAGAGGGCTGAAAAGTTTAAATGGGATATTATACTTTAAGGATTTATAATAGTGCCTGGCATAAAGCCCCTGTATCTGATAGGTGCTATTAATAGTAGTAGTAGTAGTAAGAGCAGTTTTAACACTCATGAGATATTATATTTCTACTTTATAGAAGGGGCGTCTCTACAAGAAAACGAGCTGATTTCATGAGCCATACAAGAAATGAATTCCTAGTTTCAATAGATGGTATCAGCTCACAATGCCTGGAACAGTGTAAGGTGCATGTGATTGGCTCTCAGTAACTGCCTGGTGAGTGAAAAGGAACATAAATAAAGCTGAAAGATCTGCTACCAGATCCGAGACTCTAACTTCTAAAGACAGGAGGGAGGCCAAAGTCATGCGCACATTGTCCACACGTATGGATAGCTCTCTACGGCCATTCCCATTTTCCCAGCACGAACTGGTTTCTGAAGAAGGCTTCCTCCAGGGCTGAGTAAGTAGTGACAAGACAGACTCGTGAGAGAAACACGGGAAAGGACAAAATGCCAACACAACTTTGTGGAGCAACAGTTGGTCTAAGGAGAGACATGAGGAACATTTTTGGTGCAAACTGTTTGGTGTGACACTTGGCCTTTTATTTGCTACTTGAACTTCAACCCTTCATTTAACTTGTGATCTCATGAATTCAAGCAGAGAAATCAGAAAAAAAGATCTCTTTCTGCAAGATGTCTATGCAGTCTGAATGCTGGATTTCATCAGCTCCTGGAGAAAGAAGTACAAAGACCTCGTGTGTTACAGTTTGGCAGGCGATTCCAAACTGAAGGAACTATCCTTCAGTTCTCATAAAAATAGGAAGCAGAGATTAGTTAGGGAGAACTGTTTCATGCTGAGGAAGATCAAATGCTCAACAAACACATCAGTGAAATATTCAGTGCATCTAAAATCCACCCCCATACTTTTTTTAACACACCAAAAAAGTCCAAAATATATGAAAATCTTAATCCTTCCTCTTCACTTACAATCACTGTTTCACATAAAAATGGACTCAACGCAGGTTCTTTGGATAAAATTAACTCACTTTACCTGCTAAAAAACCATGTGAACCCTAACTCTTTCTAAATACAAAGAAAAAGAAGAAAGTATAAAAATAATAGCAACATTGGAATAGGAGCTAGAATGAGGATGGACAGACTCTCCCCCTCTCTGTTCTCCCTTCTAAGAGGCACAAATATTCACGGAAAAATAAGAAACTTCCCAGTAACGAGGGTCCCTGGACAAATCACATCTCCCCAGAAGTAAAGAGAGACACAGAGGGAACAGGTGATAAGACAAGAATGTAGCAGGTGGAAAAAAAAAAAGAGCCCTATATAGTTAATAAGCATTTTTCTGGAAACAAATGGAATAGGACACAATGGTGCTGAGCCTACACGCCTAATAACTAACATATCTATTATTTACATTGTTTTCAAATCGATTGAAATCTACAGTGCCAACCACATTTATTCAGTACTTACTATGTGCAAGGCACTATTCTAGGGAGAGTCAAAGAAGGAAAATGCCTTGTCTCTGACTTTATGGGGGAGATAAGGCAATATACACAAATATCTATAATATAATATGCACACTAGGGTATATAGTAAACATCCAGCAAATGTAGACTATTAATTATGGAGCATAGATGGCAGCTAAAGGTTCTGGCTTTAAGAAGAGACTGATGGGCACAAGGGGCGACGCAGTAGGGAGGGAGCAGCCTAAAGGAAAAGAAGGTAAGAAAGAGCTGTAAGAGCTTTCAGGGAACATGGTCAAAAAACTTTAGAGAGTGAACAGATCTTCACTATACCACAAGCAAGCAATATGGGGTCTTCTCACTCTTGGCATGTTACAAATGGGGGGGGGACAGGCAGATATTAAGTAATTGTAGAAGTTATTCCCCTTTGTCTATGAGTAGATGAAGCAGGTCCGTTGGGTTGCTCAGCCCAATGCTCTCAATCCTGCTTCTCCAGGAAAGAGCCTTCAGAAATCCAACACCAAGAGTCTCTTAAGCCCCAGCTCCTATCTCTAAAGGAAAAACAGCCGTGGAAAGCTACAACCATAACTGTTACCAAGATAAAAGGGAGAGGAGGTTGGAGGAACAGGAAGAGGAGAAACAGTACAGTGTGAGCACAATTTACAGTGTGTGGTGAGGAAGAGGCTCCTGGACAGAAGTGCGGCAAAAGCTGAGCTCGTCCCTGGGGACCTGGGGGGGGGGGGGTTGCAGCAGCCCCTCACCCACCAGCTGGTGGGGGGAAGACAAGACACTGCTGCCAACCTGTGAGTCCCCTGGGCCCTGCCATTCTGCCCAGGCCCTTCACCTGGCTGTCTTCCAGGGAGAATAATTTAGCTCTAATTACTTAACCTGCTTTATTGGTTTCACATAGAAAAATCCCTTAAATCTACTTTCAAAATCAGACAATGCCACTCAGAGGGCACAAACGCATTTCCTCAAATGCTTTTCTCTTAGAAACAATTAGAATTTAAACAATGCAAGAGGCCAGGCTTACTTCTCTCAATTCCAAGTGGAAAACCTCCAGTCCAAAGGCTTCCCACAGTTAACAGGACCACAAGCATTTAAATATAAAAGGTTCATTTAAGGATTCAGACTCAAAAGGTTTTTCTTTGGGGACAATCAGAAAATAAAACAATGAGGGGGAAAGTCCTGGGTACTCCCCCTCCCCACCCTCCATCCCCAAGTCTGTCAATAATCACTAAATGACTCCCCAGATGCACGCTAATGGCAGTCTCCCAGAACGTACATCTGCTGCGTTTTTGAGGCTTGCTTTGACATACAACTGCCAAATATAGAATTATTCACTTCAGTGCTATCACAGACTGCTCCATCCATAGGGCAGGGGCATTTGGGAAATTCCCTATTTGAAGAAAGGAAAGAAAAGACCACTCATTTACATTTTTGAGTTCACATTCTCTTACAAAAATATGCAAGATCTACAGACCATGTTAATTTTTATTTTGAACTTTACTGCCTTGAGACTTTAGGGGAAAACTGCATGGCAGGATAAGGTAAAGAGAAAGCTAACTACAATTCAGGCTGTAGAAGGATCTGGGTGAGCCACAGGGAACTTACAGGGGAAAAGGCAGTCAGAGATGGGCAGGGGACAGCTGCTCAGGCTGGCAGGGCCCCAGAGAACATCTCAGCAAGCATCCCGAATGAAAAGGTACATCCTTATTACTTTAAAAAGTGCTTTCTAGCAAGGATTATAAAACAAAAAGCTTAGATGCCAATGCATTAGAGGCATCTAGAAATGCATTTAAAATGAAAAAAACAATACTATTTTATACTTAACGTCTAGGTGCACAGTGACAATTGACTTCTGTTTATTTGAATCATGACTTCAAGTACGCAGCAAATGGAAAAACAGAGCCTGAGTAATAAACTCTCCCACACCTGAAAATAAAGCCCTCACTGAAGGTTTGCCGTTGGACTTCATTCACACACCTACTCCAACAGATGCTAGTGAACTGGCTGGAGGAAGCGCCCACATTTACACACATGCTGAGTTTTAAGTTCACAGTAACTGCTGGTCCTAGAGACAAGCAAGTGAGCAGCTGTGCAAATGTGGCACCAGAGCCCAAGACCCTTCAGTGCCGGCATTTGTGGGTAAAGATAGTGGACTGAGAGCACAGGTAAGAACCTTATTCCCACGAGGTTCTGACAACCCCCCCCCCCTTTTGAACTGCTCCAACTCTTTCAACACTTGTTTCTCCCCTCCTTCCTTCTCTTTCCAAAAGAAAAGAGGGTGGGGTTATCAGCAATATTTGTTCACCAAACATTTACTCTTTTTCATCTTCCTGTGAATTGCACTCCCTCCCTTCAAAGTCCCAGACCCTTGCCCCCTTCTCCTTACCTCATTTTGCCTGTCTTCGGAATTTCCATGTCTGTATGGGTAGATTCCCATATGTACAAAATTAAATTTGATTTTCTCCTGTTAATCTGTCTCATGTCAGTTTGATTCTTAGTCCAACCAGAAGGACCGTGAAGGGCAGAGGAAATTATTCCTCCCCAACAAAGCTTATGAACTACTCACTTTCCCATTCAACTAAAGTTTCTAAGATTCAGGGATGGTAACTGCTGTGTTGTTGTATGTATACACACACAGTGCAGCTGAATGAGGCTCATATTTAGCTTAAGTAAATCGAACAGGACTCTCTTGGTAGAGGAAGGAAGGAAGAGGAAGAAAGGGATGAAGAGAGGAAAAGAGAACATGAATGAATGAGTGAAAAATAGAAACTGTGAATCTTAGATCCTTAAATTCCTTTAGTCCATGAATTCCCCATAACTATTATCATATGCACTATAGTAAGCCAGGATTGGAGCATTGTCTGATTTGATAGCTACTCTTATTTATTTCACTATAAGTTTCTCTGTAAAGATTTCCTTGATTATCCCTGCCCAACACATCTCCTTGGATTCTCACACATACTATTTACTCTCTACAGGATTTCTTGCCACACAATCTCCCTTTTTATCATTAATTTTGTTGATTGATGAGCACAAACTGAGACTACTCTTGTGTGAGGGAGTTGTCTGGTTTGAAGATGCTATGTGTGACTGAGACCTTTGGCCCATGGCCCCCATGAGCAGCACAGGCAGAACGTGAGCATCCCTTGTTCTGTTTTGTGCATGTGCCCCTGCTTGATCTGGGGGAAAAGGTCAGGAACATTCCACAACCACTGACACTACAAAGGTCACAGGGGTGATTTTTAGAATGATGACCATTGCTAAACTAAACACTGCCCCAGAAACCTGTTGTTTCACCCCATGAACCTCTGCACTTGTTCATTGTCTCAGGATTTTCCAGGGAGATCCCAGCCTGTTAATTTTTCCCAGTGGAGGTCAGCAGGCAGGGCCAGAGAGCCACATGCACTGTTGTCATCGTGGGGTTGGCCTGTGACCAGGCACCAAGTGGCCGTGCTTGGCTGGGGCATCTCCATGCCCACGTGTGGTCCATGATGTCATGAACACTGCTGTCTCTAGCAGAGTATTGTGCCCCGTCGATCAAAATCTAATAAACAGCCCCATTTTCAGCTCCATCCCACCTTCTACAATCAGCTAGACTTGACCATTGAATACTGTGTGAATTGTGAATTGTTCAATGATGGTGAAAATAAACCATCAGGATTTGAGCCATTCTTCACCTCCCCCAAGACAGATGACATATTCCTTAGAAGAGATGTGAAGAGTTTTGAGAAACCCTTGAGATGACAGCAAGTCAAGCCTTCTAGATAACTAAGTGGTTCTCCGGGAGGTAGAGGCATCTTTAGTGATGAGAGATGGAACATGTCTTCGCTTGCTTGAAAAACTGTTCTCACTAGTAAACCACGTTCATTGCCACAGAAAGTCAGACATTATCTTCAAACTCAATAGAAAACTGAATTCGACATTGTTTGCTAAATCCTTAATGAAAACTAACTAGAACCCACGCCATTTTTCAATACTACTTTCCAAAACGCCGGAGTTAAGAACAGCTGTCAGGAAGCTCTTGGCCACCTTTTCTCCTGCAAACCCTAGAGATACGGAACAGAGAACACAAACATTGCTCCTTGCCCCAGTTCTTCTTGGCTCTTGCCTGGATACTGGTCAAGAGAAGGGACAGTGATGTAAGTTGGGTGTTTAATGTCAATTCTTTGCTTTTTCCCTCTTTTAAAGGAGTTCTCCCCTAAAATGTGGTTGTACAAAAAATGTAAACTTTTATCGTAATACAAGTTTATCTTATGCTTATGGAGCTTTAAATTAAAAAAAATACCTTTCAAGTTTAGATATTGATGATTTTATGTTCTCTAAAGAGACAATTCCGCATTTTATATTTCTGCTAAAGAAATAGCCCTGAATCAGATCATCTTCACAATTAATTTTAGAAGTGTAAGATCTTGTATTTTGTAGCTTAATCTAAGAACAGACTTCAAATTTATTTTTATCAAGACTGTTTAGAGAATATAACTTAGTTCCCTAAAAAATTGGGACATGGAAAAAAAGAGTAGAAGAAAATATGCTACATTATTAATAATGGTGAATCCTGGGTGTTAAGACTTTTCATGATTGCTATTTTTGTCTTTTTATAATCTGTATTTTTCATAACTTCAAGAATTGTAATTTTCAAGATTTTGCAAATATATGGAAAAAAAACCCACAACTATTCTTGTCAAAAAGTTCAACTGAAAATAAACCTTATCAAGAAGTCAGCATCTTTGCTTTCCCCTCAAGGCATTAAAAGGGAGGAAATCAATGATCCAATTTTTTTTTTTTTTCAATTCAAGGTTGGATTTTGCGCCACTGTCTTGAATCGCACGTTTTCTTGGGCCTTTACTGGCATAACTTTTACTTGGATTATCATTGCCCATGCTCTCAGGGAACAAGACTGTCTAATGGAGCCTAAATACTGGCAAAATATGCTCCTACGATTTCATCACATGTAGTCTCTGTGAGGCATTTGAGGCCAAAGAGAGTTCAGAAAACATTGCTCTAATTGAGAGAAAGGACAAGCTGGCCGGACATTCCCCCGGAGGCTCAACTTCTCCATGCTCACAAAAGACCAGAAAGTACCTCTTCTCCCCCATAGTAATAGTACAATATTTCTTTCTTCAACTGATTATATATTTTAAGATGGTTTCCAACACCTCCTTCTGGCCCCTTCCTTCATATGGCTAAATTTAGTCAATATCATCTTACCCTCTGATAACTTTAAAGTTCTACATTTCAGACAGAAGTGGAAAAATGAGACCTAGAAGGTCTCTTCCTTCTTTTGTTTCTGCTTCCTGTCTCCTCCCAGAAAGGACAAAGGAGTAACAGAAAGGAGACATTTCAGAGTGCTCGTCAGGCACTGCAATATGGAAATCATGCTATGGTTCAGGCACAGCCCTGCCTTCAAAGATCTTACAGTCTAGCAACAGCAACACATACATAAAACATCCCAACAGAGAATGAAATACATGCTGGGCTGCTGATGTGGAAGCCCGGAGAAGCAACAGTGAAGAGAATGCACTTTCCCAAAGGAAATGGTCTCAAGGATGGGGAGCATTGTCATCTCCTTAGAACCCTGGTTTATTCATCTTGCATATGAATTGTCTTCATGGACTCCCTTGCGAATTTAATTCCCTCCACTGTTACAATTTTCACAGGAAATTATTCTGAGTTCATATATATAATTTATAACTCTCTGAAATCATGGGAGTTGAGTACTCATGCTTTTCAGCATGTATTTACACAATGGATCCAGTCTACATATATAGTCAGTGGTACTCCTGCTGCCACGAGGAAGATCAGATGCCCAGAGAGTTCCTCTGGCTGCATGTTCCCAGCAGGTATGGCATTGACCGGCATCTACAGTTCCTCTCTTGGGTACCACCAGCTCAGGAAGCTAATAGAGTGGTTCCCTGAAGAAGTCCCTGTCCAGCTCATATGTCCAGTGGCTGGAGGACAGAACATCCATGCAGTGGCCCCAGCTAAATGCTCTGCACTCAAGGGGATTAACAACCTTTCTCTGAGAGACTTCCAGGTGCAGTCCCACCTCGCCTCATATCCATGTCACCTTGGTCACTATCTGAGTTCAAGTGTCCCAGACACTCCATACACTTTCTGATTGCCCTATTATTCTAACAGAAATGGGCTGTCTCCCTTAGATCCTGTGTAACCCTTTCATGTGAAGTCTGTTTTCCTTCTATGCCTCACACATAATTCAGGGCCTGGCAGTGGGAGCAGGTGCCCTTCCTGCTCTCTTTTGCAGTTTCCAAGTCATCTCTCCTTCTTGCTCTTTCAGAAACCCAGATCCTCTGAAGCACCAGACTATCAACTATTAGTCTTCCTTGTTGTGTTCATCCGTTCATCCACTGCAATCCTCACTACACCCCCTGCATCACTGATGACAGCATCCTATGGCCCAACATCTTTTTCTCTATTGCTGCTCCCAGCAGATTTCTTAGCAGCTTCAGCATTCATGCGGCTATTTCCAAGGCTCTGGCCTCTCAAGTCCTTGACCTCCTTCAGGCCAATCCACTTCAGCCATGTACGCACATGGCCATATGCCATACTTTATGACCAACTGCTCCATCACCTCCAAAATACACAGTATCTCACTCCTCCACTCTTTCACTCCCCATTACCCCCATCTTGTCTTCAAATTCCTCCTTATTAGCATATATTCCATGTCCTGGCATTGCAACGACTCCCTTTATATACTACGGCCTTGGCATTTCAAACATACCCTTCTGGAAAACCCCCCAAACATGTTTAAGCAAATCCAGTTGCACTTGGATCTGATCAGTTAAAGAATCCCGGAGAAAACGACCTGACCCTGCAGACTAGACTCACTTGAAATTCGTTGCCATCCATCTTGAATGGACACTCCACAGTGCCAGCCAGTCTTATGAAACTTTCCTGGCAAATTCGCTTTCCCCTCCAAAGACTTCACTCCCAGGCCTCCCTCTTCCTTCTCCCAAATCCCCTTGTGTCCTTCACTTTCAGCTGCCGCATCCTTCATGGAGAAGACAGATGCACAGGGATGAGTACTAAGTCAGCTTCTCGCCATTGCCCCTAGCAACCTCCCCAAATCTGTTGCAGGTGCTCTGGTTCCTCTCCTTCTGCAATAGAAGTGGTGTCTCTGCTTTTCTGTGAAGCCAACCCTCCCGTGTGGGCACCGGCTCTCTCAGATCATTCAGGGCTTGTCCTGACTTCCTGAGGACAATTTAGCTACTGTCATCCTCTCCACTCTCTCTTTTGCACTGACGATTTCTTCATCTCTACAGTCTTCTTCCCATCAGTGAGATGCTTTTCCCATCCTTCCCATGCTAATGAAACAAAATGAAAAACCCCCAAACCCCAAACCCAAAACGCTTTCCTGTGGCCCCATTTCTCTTCCAGCTATTCCCTCACTTCTCTAATCTCTTTCATGATAAAATGTCTCAACATAATATCTTTTTGCTTCTTATATCTCTTCTTCCTTTAACCCACTTAGCTCACCAGTAACCTGCATCTTACAAAGTCAGTTGCCAATTTCCTATTTATTTAACACTATAGAGCACCTAACATGCTTGGCCACACCCTCCTCCATAATGAGCTTTCCTCCCCAAATAACCATGTGGGTGTACCTGGTCTTCTTCTGACCTCAGTATGTGGTGCTTCTCAGTCTCTCTTCTGGTTTCTCCTCCTCTTGTAGACCTCCAAATACTGAGGCTGCCCCAGAGCTTGGTGCTTGGTCATCCTTAGTTCTTTAGTTGCCCCCAATCAAGTTCCATTGGTTTAAAATCACTCAATCCACTCACAGATGACTGTCTCAGGTCTCGGGTCTGGACCCCTGATGATCACCATACCTGCACACCTGACTGTCCTGCTGATGCAGCTACAGTTGGCTGGAGAGCAGGCATATTAAGGTTCAGTTTAGCTCTACTTTCTCCCACCCTTCTTTTGTTGACTTTACTCTTGGAACTTTGGCCACCTTTTGGAGCCTAGGACATGCCAGCTGAGACCTACACCCAGGGGCTTTGCACCTACTGTTCCTTCCACTTGATAAGCTCCTCTGGGGAAAAAAAACTTTCTCCTTTTAATAATTCAGATCACAACTCAGATGTCATCTCCCTGAGTGGTCTTTTCCCATCACCCTATACAGAGCAGCTCCCCCAGTCACTACCTACATAACTTGGCCACCTTTACCTTCTCCACACATTTATTTGGAATGGAAATTGTCCTATTGGCCTATTT
The DNA here is from genome assembly GCF_004348235.1 of Phoca vitulina. Classification (NCBI taxonomy): domain Eukaryota; kingdom Metazoa; phylum Chordata; class Mammalia; order Carnivora; family Phocidae; genus Phoca; species Phoca vitulina. The sequence continues at coordinate 2,236,448 of NW_022589732.1, forward strand.
GTTTTCGTATTTATTATTTGACTCCCTTCACTAGATGCGAGCTCCAACCTCTGAGGGTCTCAGGCTGTCTCGTTCACTGCTGTATCCCTGATACTTAGAAAGGTGTCTGCACAAGGGAACTGCTCAGGGAAGATCTGATATTTGACTACTTGCCAGATCTACCTAAATGGTAATGAGGATGAAAATCAGTTCGAAAAGTGTTTTGACTATATGCTCTTTTATAAGCACCTGCTATCCTCATTTTCACAATGTGGTTGACAACCAGTGATACCAGTGGCCCCCATGGCACTCTTCTCTAGCTGGAACGTATGTTACCACCCTGACTGAGAGTGCTGATCAGAATAGCTCCCTGAGAACAATTTCTCTCTGCAAATATAACCAAGGCTTCATGTGGTGAAGAGCTGATAGCACCTCTTCAAATCATACCTAAATGAATTACTACTTCTTATTAATGCTCTGTATCCTATATTGATCAGTTTGAAGGTCTTCACTCACTTGTATTCTTAACCCCTGAATTTACTTTGTTACTGTGATTTATGCTTTCCTTAAACTGGTCTTTTCTAGGTTCCTTTAAACACAAAGCTAATTTAAATCACATGCTGGTTTGAATCAAGAGTTCAGCCATTCCACCTGAGAGTTCAAAATTCCTGATGATAATGCCAACAAATCTAATTTGACCAAAGTAAGAAGGTTAAGCACAGCTCTACTATTCATTTCTAAAATCTCTATTTTATTAGTATTAGTAGTACTCTATTACTATTAGTAAATGGTATTAGTAGTAATTCTCTCGGTACTTCTGAGCTATAACAAAGAGACAGTAAATTAACTGAAAAAAGTCCAAAACACCTAGTTTTTTCAGAATCGGAAAAACAGTTTTGATAGAGTTTTTCATACAGGTTTAAGTCTCAGTGTGTCTGGCACTGTGTGTGTGCACGTGTGTGCGTGTGCATGTGTGTGCGTGCACGTGCGTGAGTGGCAGAGCAGAAGATAACTGCATGTTTAGGCTTACTGTATTCACCTATTTTGACAAGACCCTAAATAATTAAGCACAGATCTAATTGTACTAGAAAGAATTGTTTTATTCTAGGTTGCTGAATGAACATGAGTATTCAGCTAAGAGGTCAAGAAATCTGGAGTGTGATATTTGTTTCATTTTGTTTTAATAAAGTAGATGTGAAATGTTTCTTACCATATAAGGATAAAATTAAGGGTACTATCTAAAACATTAGTTTTCTTTTCAGTGACAGGAGACCCAAGGAGACAGGTAGCTGGATTTCCTGAAGCTAAGAGAAGTCTTTTGGATGAAAAATCAATTTTAACTTTTGAATCTAATATTACAAAACCTTTATCTAAAAGGAGAAACTCTGGATCATTTTTCTTGGTTTCTACCTATGATCTATCCATAAAAGAAAAAGGAAGTTGACATTTACAGAGAGAGATTCTTTCTAAGTGGTTCTTCCTAGAAAGATGGATGAAAATGGAAAATACCGTACCTGCTGAAACTATTAATTAAAAACAAAAGTCCAGGTAGGTCTATTTTATTAAGTAATACAAATTTAAAATCTTTAGTCTTAAGCCTGAAAACTCCATGGTCACATGCAGGCTTTTACAACAAGAAAATGAGTGATACTGGACATATTCTAGAATCAAAACATTAGATCAATTCCGTTTTTTAAAATCTTTCTTCTAGGGTCATCTTTTCTTTCTCAAGTACCTAAGGAAGTTATTCAATATTGTGCAGAACTAATGTGTGCCTGTATCTTTTCTAGTATATTTTCCACTTGAGTCAGAATTTTGTTACTAATAATTACACTACTTAGAAAAAAAAACAGGACAGTGGAATAATGTAAATGAACCACTCTTGGAAGTTTTCACCTATAGCCTTTAGTGGCCTTTAGTAATTGTAATTTGAGATATTGGAATTTCAAAGAGGAATTTTTAAATCACTTCTTCAAAGTTTCTATGGTGAATTGCCTTGTTCATTGGAATGTTCAGAGAATGGAATATGAATTTAATTTTTGGTTTAACTCAAGACTTTTCGGCAAATACTTGTTTAGCCCTTGATGTTGAAAATATTTCGTAAATGCATTAGTTCACTTGTGTTTCACATTGTTCAGCCACTTGTTCATTAAGAAAGGAACTAGCAGGAGTTCACAGTCTTGGATAATACTCATTGTAGTAGAATAAGGTATTGGGAGAAATGGAGGAGATATATTCTAAGACATATTTTGACAACTATTATTTATAGTAGATCCTTGGTTATAGTTTATTTTGTCCTGATTTCCCACTGTTGTAAACATAAAAAAAAGAAAAGGTATGTTAATTCAGGTTTTACTGTTAGTTTGGTTCCACGTGGTGGAGGTTCTATGTATTCTTGCATTAACCTAAAGCGTATTTTTGTGAAAATTATATTTTCTGATTGTAAAGCAAACATACATTATTTAAAAAAATCAAACAATGCAGAAAAACTTAGGCACTGTCTACTCACCACAATGTCTTTTTGGTGAAAAAGACATTGATACCTGCCTCGAGCACAGCTTTGTAAACTGAGAGGGGTTATGCCTCCCAGCCACATAGCCTACTTCAAAAACCAAGCAACATTTTGATGCGATTAGAATATCCTGCAGGATCATTTTTAATGCTTCCATAGTATTCCATTATCTATATAACCCAACTCCTAGTGCTAAGTTGCAATGTTCCCTAATTTTATTGTAAAACACTGCTACAAAAAACCGCCCAAGTTTTGCATACATATCTTTGCACACTTGTTTCATCATCCTCTTAGGATAAATTCCAGAAAGTACAAACTATATTTTAAATTATATGCCTACTCTGGCACAACCAAGAATATTTCCTATGAATAGATACTTTGTAGACTTTCTCAATTCGGAGAGCTTTACTGATTGTTATGCTGAGCTAAGACTTATAACAGCAAAAGACCAAATGATGATTACTATTTAAAGCTGTGTATAAAATTTCTAGGAAGGCAGAAAGTCTAGTGTCCCAAACTAGAATATCTCTATTACACATGAGCCAGCAGGACTTTGGCAAAAAACTCCCCGTAGTACCTTAATGAATACAAGTGGTCAGGGTTGCAGTTTCACATTTCACCAAGGGAATGCCCAGGGCCAAAGACGGAATGTCAGGTGAAGTGAGATTTCCTCACTCAGCACTCTGCCTTTACCTCCAGCAGCTGGCTTTCGGCAACATTCAGGGGATCCACACACCCTGCACATTCATTCTTTCTTTCAGCAAACCTCACTGAACACCGTCTCTCAGGTACCGCGCGTGGTCACGTGGTCCTTGCCCAGGGAGCACGCTTAGTCTAACTGATGACAACTTCAGGGCCAGCTGGATTCACAGGGAAAAACTGCCTGAGCAAATCCGGACAGTCTCACCCGGGGGTGGGGGCGGTGATTAGAGCGGGCTCCGGGAGGGTGAATGGACTGGGTTACCTGGGGTGGAGGCAGACTCGTTCTCTGGTCACCCAATGAATGACCCAAACCCCTCGTTCTTTTGTTACCTCTGCAGTAGAAAGGCTAGCTACTCCGTTTCCCAGCCTCCCTTGTAGGTGGAGGGAGCTAGAAGAGGCGGTTCTGGCCAGTGAGAGAGAAGTCGGCTAGGGGCTGCTGGAAAGGCATCTTCTTTCTCCGATAAAGGCACTGCAGTAGCTAGCCCTGTCCTTCACTTAGTTTTGCCTTAACTGAATATCTATCTGAGGCAGGAAGCAAGGAGTGAAGGTCAACATCACTAAACCTCTGAACTAGCACCAGCAGCGGTTTACCTTCAGACAGCTCATTTCGTGGGGAACAGGAACCTCTCTCCGTTTATACCACTCTGAGTCGGACATACTGCTATTTGCAGCTGAAAGCATTCCTAATCAATATATCATTCCTCCAACTAAGACTGTGTCTGGATGGAGGCAAGAATAAGGGGCCAAGATGGGGCAAAACGGGGAGCGGGTTTCAGAATGAGCACCTTCAACAGCTCTCCGATGCTCTCAAAACATGGCCCTTTCAGGTTCAGGAGGCATAACTATGTATACAGGGCAACATGTCCCCTTAGTGTGAAAGCCTGAAAGTGTGTATTTGTTAGAAAAATATGATGACACTATCTGATAATGAATTTGAAACATGGTTTCTTTGAGATGTAACAACTTCAAAAGTACCAAAAGCAAAACAAACAAATCCTAACATGAATTATAGAATCAAAGAGTAAATATAAGGTAGGAATAAAAAATGAGAGTACAAAAGGCAGCACAATTAGGCAAAGGGCATGTATGCATGTGATGTCCTTTCTGTATCCATTTTCCTCTGGCAGAAACTTCAGGAGTTTATATGAAAACATAAGGCAAATTTTTAAAAAAGCTAACAGCCAAAACATTACCAGCACAGTGGACTTAAAAGAAAGTAGCTGGGTTTTTTTTTTTTTTTTTTGGTTTTTTTTTTTTTTAATTTTAACAGCAAAGAAAACAACAGCATCTAGACGATCATGAATCTTGGCCAACTGAACAGTCTAAGAGATTATTCAAGCCTGCTCAAGATCATAGACATGATGTAAAGAGGGGTCTACAGGAAGAAAGATCTGATGATAAAAATGTATATAATTAGTTAGAAAAATAAGACAAGGAATATGCAGACTGTTGTCCTAACAAACCCAACAGCCACAAAACTGTTTCCCAGGGTCTGAGAAAGTAAGCCAATCATTTTGAATATGGACAATTTACAAAATCATAAGTAAGTTGGGGGGAACCATGTGTTTTAAAAGAAAGAACAATTACCACAAGGAAATCTAAATAGGGAGACATTTTCTGTATTCCCAAAGGCTGAGGGACACTGTCCTACGTGGTGCTATTTTGTGGATCTATTTCTCTGAAAGCAAACAACCAAAAATCACCACACATCCGAGTGTGAAATAAAAAATGTATAATAAATTTCAAGGTATGAAAAACATAGGCCTTAAAATCTAAGACAGCAAGACGCTGACTCTCGTTTACCACGATTTGCTAGGTCTCGAATGGCGCCTGATAAATAGGTGTTCAAATATTTGTTGGAAAAGAGAGAAGGAAAAGAGAAGAAAATAGGAAACTTCCTACAAGAGCAAGATGTTCTTTACAAAGAATACTTTTCCAAGTAGCAGAACAGAAGTATCATTCAGTATAAAATACACATAAGTTGCAAAATGATCTTAAGGAAGTAACAACAGAGGATACATTCTTATGAGGTAAGTTATAGATGAACACTTTAAAGAGCACTCTCAAATTTCATTCTCAATTCCATTAATCAAAACCTGATAAGTAATATGTATCATCTTTTCACTGAACAATTTTCAAATACTTGTTATAGAATAACTCTCTAAAACAACAAAGGGCAATCTGCTCTTAGCGGGAAGACTGAATTATATTGGATGAGGTTACAAGCATTTACGACTTATAAGGAGCATTTCTCTCTTGGCTGCCTAATGCTTAAGAAATATCTTCTGTTGGCTAATAAAGAGAAATCTCTCCATGAAACTCTCAGCCAAGATTTAATCTGAAGTATGTTCTTTAATGAGACAATAAGAAAGCATCGGAGATTTACTTAGCACTTCTGAAACACTTTAGGTCGACCATTCCAGGAAATTGTCCCAACAATCACCTGGAGACAAGGATTCTTGGTATCTCTGTTTCGCAGATGACCAAACAGACTTTGTGAGGTGAATTAACTAACTCAAAGCCACACAGGTGAGTAAGGAATGGAGATGAGACACAGGGAGGAGGCTGCAGAGCTGACTCCTGATCACCATGCCGAACTGTATCAGTGGTAGTGACAGAGATAATGATAACTGATAATAATACGAATACAGGCATACTTCATTTTATTGTGTTTCCCTTCATCATACTTAACAGATATTGTGGTTTTTACTAACTGACAGACTGTGGCAACCCTCTGTCAAGCAGGTCTATCGGCACCATTTTTCCAACAGCATTTGCTCACTTCGCATCTCTGTGTCACGTTTTGGTACATCTTGCAGTATTTCAAACCTTCTTGTTGTTATTATATTTGTTGCAGTGATGTGTGGTCCGTGATCTTTGATGTTGCTATTGTAATGGTTTTGAGGTGACACAGACTGCACCCATATAAGGTGGAGAACTTAACGGATACATGTTGGGTGTGTTCTGACTGCCCCACCGCCCAGCCATTCCTCCATCTTTCTCCCTCTCCTCAGGCCTCCCTACTTCCTGAGACAAACAGTATTAAAACCAGGGCAGTTAATAAGCCTACAATGGCCTGTAAGCATTCAAGTGAAAGGAAGAGCCCATCGATGTGGCAAACGTCAGTGTTGTCCTGCATTAAGAAATTGCCACAGCCACCCCAACTTTTAAGAACCATCACCCCAATGAGTCAACAGCCATCAACATCAAGGCAAGATTCTCCACCGACAAAAAGACTATGGCTTGCTGAAAGTTCAGGTGATTTTTAGCAATAAAGTATTTTTAATTAAGGTATGTACACTTTTTTTTTTTTTAAAGACAATGCTATTGTATAGCTAATAACTCTTAAGTGCACTGGGAAACCAAAAAATTCATTAAACTCGCTTTCTTGCAATATTTGTTTTACTGCGGTGGTGTGCAATTGAACCCACAATATCTCTGAGGTATGTCTGTAATAAATTACCATACACAGAGTTGCTGGAACAACTTCACACATATTTAATCTTCGTAAGATATACCAAACCTCAGTTGTCCCTTTCCTGCCAAGAGCAAACATACTTATTTTTTAAGACCAAAGTATTAAATCACTGTACTTGGAAATTCTTTATCAAAAAAAACAACTGTTTTCTCTCCCTTTTTACTTCAGTTGCTCATGACCCTGCCAGGAAAACAAATATTTTTAGCATCTCCTCCAGGCCCTGGGATACTATCTAGACAGGGCTAGACCTTTCCTCACTGCTTTCACTCTGGTTATATGTCTGAAATTGCTTTGTGTCAGCAGTTGTGACTCTGGGTGTAGTAGGTATTACATTTTTTCAGTTTGGTGCCAGAGAGAAAATGCATAGCTACTGCAACTGTATTCTGAGCGTAGACTTAAGAGGTATTATCTTTCTAATATAAATTATATGGACACAACAAAATAGATGTGTTCATTCACTTGGCTTACACAAATTCTGGGAGCTGTTATCCATATAGCAGGTTATGCTGTGGTCCTAACTTTGTCTTGTTGGTCCTATTTGAAATATTAAAAGTCAGTACCTTCTGGGTTTCTAAAATTCTAGTTCATTGATTAGGGAATTGGTTACTTAAAAATAGATCTTTAACATTTTCTGTTGATGCAAACTCAATCTCTACATGTTTATGGCATGTTATAATAACATTAGGACCACATGACTGGCTTTCCTAGTTACTTCTGAACTGAAAAACAGGCATTATTGAAAATAAAGGACAGCTAGCTGCAGGATACATGTGAGTTATAGGAGCAGGCAATCCAGAAATGATAAATGCAAATGGCTCCCAAACACATGAAAAAATACTCATTGGCACTAATAATAAAATATTGCAAATTGAAACAATAATGACAAGAACATTGTTCAACTGTGAAATTGGTGAAGAAAAGAAAAAGCTAACATTTAACGCTGGAAAGGGGATGACGAGGTCACCACGTTGCAGAGGTGTATGCTGGTTCGGCTGGTATAGAAAGCAACTTGATAGCATGCTTTATCATCAGGAATGAAAATTTCTTTTACTCTCCAGTTTTCGTCTCATAGAGGACACACACACACACACACACACACACACACACACACACACGATTTATATTTTAAATTTGGGGCCAAATACCACTCCTTTGTTTCAAGGTTTGAGCCGTTCTCCAGAGAAACAAGGGAATGTAAGAAGACCAGTTCACCTGTCCCCAGACTGCCTGTGCTCAGATGAGGACACTCTATGCTCTAGCATGTTCAGGGAAGGAAGGAGGGAAGGAAGGAGGGAAGGAAGGAGGGAAGGAGGGAAGGAAGGAGGGAAGGAAGGAGGGAAGGAGGGAGACTATCACCCAGGATTCAAAGTAACCTGGTAGCTAACTGACCTTGAACAAGTAATATAACTTCTTGAAAATGAGAGTATCCTTTTCACAGAATTACAAGGATCAAAGGTGATAATGTACGAGAAGGTCCTTTGTAAGTAACACATCGATACACATCTTTTGGGATTTCGAAATTTTTTTATTTTTTCAGTTTTCCTCTTCAGTGTCCTCTGATGCCACTTTCCAAGCACTGTAGTATCCTATCCCTTCCACCAGTGGACGCACCTGCTCTACCATCATTTTTCTTCTTACTAAATTATACCGCTGTATGGACACTGTATTGTACCCTTCAGGGTAAGGACACCCCACTCCTACCCTGGACAATGTCATTCCAACAGAGTAACATTATTAAAACTTTCTATTACACTTAACTGAGCCAGAAATGCCATAATGATAGAGTCTTCGGGGAGAGACAAGAAAGCATTGGGGCCCCATATTCACGATAGATGTCCACTCCTCAGATAGATGGCACATCCAGCCTTACATAACCGTTCCTACCAAAGGGAAGCTTGGTGAGACATCTGACAGAAACTTGCTCCTAAAAGAGTGTGCTTAAATTTTTTATCGGACTGCCTTTATAAAAAATTGAAACAGAGTATTCTCCAAGTGGGGCACCAGTTTGCTAAAAAGATTAGAATTTACAATTACCTTTTAAACCATCGTTTTAGAACTCTATGCTTTCTATGCCTAAAATGCCAAGCAAGTGTTTGGCTTTGAAATTAGGGAAAGAAAGAATGAATTCTCCCTCAAGCTGAGAGAGCCTTTCACTCTTACATGCCCTGGTGGCAATTTCCCACTCTTCAAAGCCTTTGTCCTTTAGGCAATGGAGAGAAATGTGCTAGAATGACAATGGGTGCCTCACTTCTGGACTGATTATCAGCACACTGTGTAAAAATGCCTTTTGCTCTCCTTCTCAAGGTGATGAGGCTGGTGAGGTGATGAAAGCAGAACGACATCAGAATCACCAAGCCGGGAGCCCAAGCATTTCCCCCTGCTGCACTGCAGATTCTTTCTGACCCAAGTCCCCTGTCCTCAGTGACATTTACCTACAGAAGGTGCGCTTTCCGTTTAAAACGGATGCAGTAATCGAAAAGAACAGATGAGGAGCTCCCTCAGAACAGATGAGGAGCTCCCTCGCTGTTAGAAATCAAATATTACAATTCTGTCAGGCTCAGATACTGAAATGTTTCAGTCCTGGGTGTTTTAGAGAGAAGGGGGGGGCGGAATCTGTATTTTGGATGGTGGGAGCCTGCTGTGAATACAGATGGAAATTTTATGGCTTGTTTAATGCTTGTCTATTTTAATAAAAAGAATAAATTTCAACAGCAGCACAATTTCTTTCCTTCTGTACTCCATGTGTTGCAATATTGAAATAAAAGTAGCCCTCTATCCTGGAATCTTTCATCTCTCTGCAGTGCTCAGTTTATTCCAACCCTGCCTCTGAAATGTATTTATGAAGAAGAGCACATTAGCTAAAAGGAGGGACAGAAAAATCTCTAGGGGTAATATGGAATGCTCAACACACACATTCTCTCTGTCTCTCTCTGTCTCTGTCTCCGTCCATCTGTCTGTCTCTAAGGGAGAGAACAGAAGGACTCTTTGTCTGGTTACAACGAGAACCAAATGATAGAGCCTCACCTTGGAGACCATGGTATATAGTCAGGGAGGAGAAATGGATGTGAAATCTATCTGGCTTGTTTTATCACCCTACAGAGGCTGAGAGGACACCAAAGCAAAGCCTGTTTCTCTACATTTAGGGAATTATGCCAAACTTTTCAGCTTCATCCATGGCATTTATTGTTCATTCTTGCTAAATTTCCATTAATGGGTTATTTATTCGACCCTACAGAAGGGTGACCATACTCTGCAAAGTGAAGGTATAATCACAAAGCACTGCTGGTAATTTTTACCAGAAGTGGAAATTGACATAGAGACAAATTAAAATACAACAAGAAATCAAATTGCTTGAAATCTTTTTGACAGGCTGGAAAGGGACCTGCTCCTCCTTCAGTAACAATTTGACACTTAAGATACACTCATGTGTTTTAGAAGCACTACATTGAAATTCTGCATGGCCAAGTTTTAGATCCCCATTCCTGGCCTATGCATGTCCTTCTGAATTACCACACCTCCCCACCCCCTTAGCGGGGGAAAGCTCTTTAAAAGGAAAACATACTATATGCTGGCTAATTGAACATAATAAAAAATAAATAAATAAATAAAAAGAAAACATAGTTTTAAAGATCCTTCTTGGACAGAGAAGCCTCTCAGAATTAACTTTAAGGTTCAACAACAGTGCTGGGAATCCTAACCCTGGCTGCTTCCAGCGGAGGAGGGACACTAACTGGCAAATGGTAGGAAGGAGCTCCCAGGGGCGATGAAATGCAATCCATCTCGTTGGGGGAATCAGATAAACAACAGTGCATTTGTCAAAACTGATTAAATATATACTCAGGATCATTGCGTTTGACTCATATAAATTACAACTGCGTTTAAAAAATTCTTCCTGGAAACATTAAACAACAATAAGATTCTTCTAAGCACAAAGTTTCAGAATTTTCTGGACATATAATTGTAAGGCCGATAAAGAGAACGCCTTTTGCTGAACGTTTACGTAAAAGCTGAGGTACTCCTGGGGCCACACATCTCCGCTTCAGTGCCACGCTTTCCTGAGACATTACCATGAAGATTTTATTGTTATGAGATGAAAGCAAATATCGCTGAGAATGCAATTAAAAGCTCTACATTAAATTGCAAGTGCAAGCTAAAAGTCTAGGCTAGGCATTCCTGCCACATTCCCCATGATGACACAAGGGACCTAGGGACTTCCCAACCACATCTGAAGCAAATGTCCCAGCTGTGGTCCACAGCACAGAACCGTGAGTGTCGGAAGGCCTCTCTTGAAAGAATATGTGTGCGCCTCGTTTTACGATAATTGGATAGTGGACCTCAAAAGACAGATACATCAAGACCCAATTACTCTAATATAAAAGGATCCCCTTCCATTGTCTAGTGCCACCATGTATTTTGCATCACTCTATCCAGGCAACTTCCTATTTAACATAACCGCCCATTGCACTGAGCAGTAGATATAGGTTTTATCTTTAACAAACCAAAAGCTGTTTTCTCTTGTCTGCTTTGACTCTCCACTAAGCTCAAGCCTTTCATGAGATTTGATGTCTCTTTATTTGTGCTAGAATTAATAGCTGCAAATACTGATATATAGTTGTCAGGCTAATAAAATTAAAAGTACAGAAAGATATACAAACACACATGAACACAAACATACAAAAAGAATTAGAAAAAAAATCATCTCACGAATTTTGGGGTGATGACATTCCTTACTGGTTATTTGGGCTTTAATATTAAAGCAAAATTTTTAATCAAAATACTATGTATGCTTCCCCAAAAAGGTTTTACAAAAGGTCGACTGAGTGCATTTTAATATTCTTACAGAAGTCTTTAATATGCAACTTCAAACTTAAACTTTTTTTTTAGTAAAAGTAGCACATTTCAGAAAGGTTAAATGTAGTGCATGTTCTCAGAATCCATTTCAGAGCATTCTTACATCTCACATGTAATCAAGCTTATAATTATTAATGAACTTATTTGTAAGAAAATCCATTCTCTTGTTTTTCAAGATATTATCTTTTTCATTTCTCTAAACTTCCGAAAATTAAACCTTTAAAGTTGTGATGTGGAAGAAATGCATTAAATTGATCATGCAGTTTATTGCGGATGATTTTCTTCTATTTTTTTCACTTTCCTCCTTTTAAAATAACTATAAATACCTTGCTCACAAAATGGAAGAATACATTAAAACATGTCACTGTTCTAAAGGGTTTACTGTGAATATAGCAAATACTTATAGTGGAAGGGAGAACAAGAACGGAACATCACAGTTCTTATCATAAAGACTGTCATAATCTAAATCTGAGAGGCCTTTCAACCAGCATTTCTAAATTCACCATGCCTGATGAATGACAGCCTAGACGGAAAGCAAGGCTTCCACATTTCTCAAACAATTCAGTAATTATTCTCCAGGCTTTTCATGTATCAGCTCAGTAGGTCTCTGCTCTTTCAGGTGTCCCAAGTGCAGAATTTCATACTAAAAACCCAAGTTAAAAGTCAACATAAGATAATATTTTTGCAAAGTAAAAATTATTAAGAGTTGACAGGAATCAGGGAAAGCAGGAGGAAAAGGGGCACATCCTACACACATGTAAGCCAATACCTCTGCATTCCTTTCTTTTAAAAAAAAAAAAAAAGCTTTTATTTATTTATTTGAGAGAGAGAGCATGAGCAGGGGGGAGGGGAAAGGGAGAGGGGCAGAAGGAGAGTAGCAGATGGAGAGGGAGAATCAGGCTCCCCACTGAGCAGGCAGCCTGATGCAGGACTCGATCCCAGGACCCTGGGATCATGACCTGAGCTGAAGGCAGATGCTTAACCAACTGAGCCACCCAGGTGCCCCCATCCTCCACATTTCTTTCTTAACACAAGGTATAACTAGCCTCTCAGATGCTCACATTTTTTTTTTTTTTTAATTCATTTGACAGGGAGAGAGAGAGAGAGCACAAGCAGGGGTTGGGGGGAGGCAGAGGGAGAGGGAGAAGCAGGCTCCCCACTGAGCAAGGAGCCCAATGCGGGGCTCGATCCCTGGACCCTGGGATCATGACCTGAGCCGAAGGCAGACACTTAACCTACTGAGCCACCCAGGCGCCCCACAGATGCTCACATTTGACAGCCCCTACACATCTTTCTTAGCTCCTTCCTTTCTCTTGCACCCACATTTAGCCATCCTGTCTGACCAGTCCTACCTCTTTCTACAAGTTTTCTAACTGTGCTCACAGTTCTCAGTCTAGAGAGCCAGCTTCAATGTCCACCTCTTTCTACCCTCTGCACCATAGTTGTGCCCCCCACATGGCCTCCATCTTACTTTATACACTTCATACACTTAAGACTATCTTAATTCTTTCCAACTTGTCCATCTTCCTTACTAAACTACCAGTTCCCAAAGGTCTAGAAGTACATCTTTTTTTTCTTTGGATTCCTAAAGCATGTAAATATTTGTTGAACTGAAGTGCTACTGAATCAAAACAATTATGTGTGTTTCATATCCACTGCACCACACAAATATTTCAGAATTTTCTTACTTTTACATCCAAATTAATTTGGCTAATTTTCCTATCAAAATAGTTCCACATAACTTAAGTGTCTAAGGATTCAGTCCATAAAAGTCTCTAAGAAGCCAACAGTTTACCAGTTAAATTGGTTAACCTGAGATATGAAAAATCAACCTTTGATAAAGCTTAACACATCACATTATTTGTTCCTCTCGTGGATCCAACTGATACTGAACTATCTCCGTCTGGTCTAAGCGAATTCTAGTGAATATTCTGATGTTTAAGGAAGAAAGCAGAAACAAGAACAGGAGGGCAGAAGCCAAGTAAAAGAGAGAGAAAGGACAATGCAGGATGTATGGTTGGTACTTAGTACTTACTTAGAAAATAATCTCTGAGTCTGAGGGATAGAGTAATGTGAGATAGGACAATGGAAAATACAGAAGATAAAGTATTGGTGGGGACAGAGCTTCTGTATCTTTATAAATCTGTACTTACTGCTGTTTATAAATGTTCCAATGTGTTCACACATCAGTCGGATGTATGTATTTCAATGCCAACAAAGAGACAAAGCTAAAAGTGAAAGAGGAAGGAGAAAATCCATGTGCAAACCAGAAACAAAGTTCCTGTGAAAAGGGGCTATAGAGATGCTCAATTGTCTTCTCCCTACAATGACTGTGACCGTGGCCTCTTATAAAGAGAGGCGACAGTGGAGGCTGAGCTGTTTCAATACAGCATGAGCTGGACGGTCTCCATGCAGAAGACTGTCAGTTTGGGGTGCACATGATGGCTAACGGGGGAAGATCGGGGTCTCAGGAGGACTGGCTGAAGAAACAGGGAGCATTTCACTGGGAGAGGAGATGCGGCACCAACACATCTATCTTCATCTATATAAATAACTGGCATATGGGTGGACATAGCAGGGTGCTGGATTTAGTCTCAAAATAAGAGAGCATATTCTAACAATTAGAACTGTCCAGAAATGGGGTGGACTATGTTTAGAGGTAGGACGTTTCCAGTCACAGGCGATTCATAAGCAGAGACTGACAAGCCAGTCACAGAACCGTCTGTCCTCAAGGACAGGCAGGCTCCGCAGAGGCCCTCGCTCCGTGACCTCCAAGGTCCCCTCCACCTCTAAGATTCCACGACTCTAGACACTCTGGGGATTTTCCACACAACTCTGCCCTTCAAAACGGATGTAGCTGTCCTTTACGTAAGTCCTATAGGTTCAAATTCAGATTTCTATAGTAGCTCTTCTTTTCACTGAATGAAATGAAATTATTCATTGACTCATCCTAATAAAGTAACTGAATCTTGTTTTAATCTGCAGTCCGTAAAAGTCACTACTAATCCATTAAATACAATTTGAGTGACTGGTATGAAAGTTGGGGCATGATAAATGGATTGTTTTCTTACCTAGGTATCACTGTAAAACAATTTGAGGTCATGTTTGTTATCTCAGTCGTATAAATTTAAGTAAAATGTGAGTCTCTTGCACACACAACATTTTAGTTATGTGGCTCTGCAGTGGCCTACATCAAAACATTTTCTAATAAAATAATGACAGATTCCCTCTGTCGAGGACATGAGAAACTAAATGAGAATTAGGTTGGAAAGTAGTAAAGTTCTTTATTGTGTCCAGTCCCCCACTGCCTGGTGGAAGGAGGCACCCAGGCGAGGAGCTTCTCCCCGGGAGAGATGGGGTGAAGGCTGACGTCTCCTTCCCTTGGTTCAAGTGGCATGGTGGAGGGGGAGACCGCTTTGGCAAGTCCAAGCTGGGAATGATAAAAAATAAGGTGATAGTGCTAGGGTTTTTAATCTCTTTGCCTATATTTTTTTTTTAAGTTTTTTTTAAAGATTTTATTTATTTATTTATTTATTTGAGAGAGAGAGAGAGAGAGAGCACACATGAGAGGGGGGAGGGTCAGACGGAGAAGCAGACCCCCCGCTGAGCAGGGAGCCCGATGCGGGACTCGATCCCGGGACTCCAGGATCATGACCTGAGCCGAAGGCAGTCGCTTAACCAACTGAGCCACCCAGGCGCCCCTCCTTTGCCTATATTTTAATCTTTCCTTTGCCCTGAGCAATTTTCCTTAAACCTAAAGAGTGTATAAAACTAACAACAAAAACAAAAATCCCTGTATGTACTGTATAATCTAAATTTGAGTGGTGGTAAAAATAAATTTAAGCCAAAGATGCAAAAAAAAAAAAAAAAAATTAAGAAGTAAAACACATGATCCAAGGAGTTGAAGAGCCCATGAAATAAAAGTAAAGCAAAAGCAACCGGGCCCTAGATGAGACCTTATATAATGAAAGCAGGAGTTGCCCAAAGCTAGATTTTAAGTACTTCCCTATATGCGCTATGGCATGGCATGCAGAAGGGTCCACTGCACTTGAATGCTCAGGAGAGAACTGAAAATTTAGGAAGAAGTAACACCCACTGATGACAGGAAATTACAAAAATGGGTTACAGACTCCTGGAGGAGAAGGAGGAGATGGAAGGCAAGCCCCTCAAGTTAGCAAAGCCAAGAGAGTTTTAGAAGCAGGGAGTACAGAGGACCTCTTCCTCGCTCTACAATTTGTCCTAGCCCCACCACATGCCACTGGTTCTAATACACCCTTGGGGTTGTCCCAGTTCTATCACTGAAGATGTCCCATCCTGGGAAGTCCCCCAGCCCCGAACAATGAAGGCTGGCTGCTCACACTAACCCCCCGGTGTATAAGGCAGAACCTCTTCTCTTGCCAGTTGACAGCCACAGGCCTCCAATAATCTGGAGAAAAAGCACAGAATCCTGGGCAGAGAGCTGTGTGGCCACTGCCATTTATTCATTTAACAGGACAGAGCCAAGGTGGCCTGGAAGAGGACACACTAGGAATTAGGAGTAAGCCTGCTCCAAGGAATCAGTAGTCCAGATGAGCACGAAGGAACCGCTGGAGCCTCTCCACGCCACCTTGTCAGGGTCCTCAACAAAGAACAGCCACGGAAAGAGCAGCTGAAGGTGCAAACTTAGGGGCCATGCCAAGATTCAAAATCGAGACTTGGGACTTCTTTCACCTAGAGACCTTCATACACAAAGGACTATAGCTCCATATAGCGTTCCTAAGAGACACAAAGAGTTGTACCAGGTACGAGGAAAGAAAGGACCCCCCCACTGGAGGAGAATGGGGGAGGGAAGTGCTGCAGGCCACACGGCACAAAGCCTGTGGTGGGAAAGCCAGGGTATGTACGCTCTGGGAAAGGGAAAGACCGTCCCTCCAATGACAAGTAAGGTCAACTAGCGTATTTGTGGAAAATGAGGTGGTACATGGGGCTCTGGCCTCAGAATGAAGGACCGAGAGTGCTTGGCTAAGGAGTCGCCAGAAAGGAGAGCAGAAAGTGAGAACCCTTCAGTTGTGGAAAAAGATGAAGCCCTATTGTCCTTTGTGCCATTTTTCACAATAACAAAAACTGAAATGAACCAAATATACAAAAATAAGATATTAGTTGGATACATTCTGGTACATCCATAAAGCAGAATACCAAAGACGCATTAAAAACCTTACAAAAATATGTTTATTGACATAAACATAATGTTCACATTATATTGTTCCATGGGAAAAAAATGAGGCAACAAAAGAGGAGGTACTACCATTATCTCCATTAATTTGGGGGAAAAAAGAAAGAAGAGGGAAGAGAAGGAAAGGAAGAAAACAGAAGAAGAGTGAAGAAGAAACTACGTATATACATGCTTAGAAAAATATTGGAAAGACCCATTTCAAAATGGTAACAGTAATGCTTCCTCTGGGTGACCTTAGCCTCCCTGGGTGGAATGCTCCACCTACGATGTACATCAATTATTCACATGGTGGGAAAGACGCAGGTAAGAGGACTGCCAGACGCCCCAGGGCATGACAAGTAATCAAGCGGGGGGTAAAGGTGGCAAACAGGTATTCAATGCGCCAAAAGCTCTTAAAAGAAGTCTTCTTTGATTGGAGGTAATATTTAGCAAGAAAACCTGTCTGCCCACAGTTTGTCTACTTCTCTGCATTTGTCCCGAGGAAACACACATCACAGACCGTCTCTGAAGCCCTCTCAGGAGAGCCGCTGAAACTGAACTCTTGCTGACCAGCTTCCTCCAAGTAGAGTTCAGTCTGGGATTCAAGTGGCAGCTAGCTGCCAGAGGGAGACCGTTAACGCAGAGGTAAATCCATTAGGGCATACCCGGGGGATAAAGGACTGGCTTCTCACTCAGTTTAGAAAAGCTACGGGGACACCTGCATTGGAGGTGGGGCGCTGCTGCGGAAGGAGCTGGAGCTGAACGGAGCGATCCCGGCAAAGGCATCGCACCTGCCCAGAACCCAGGTGTTCCTACACCCCGCACCACGTTCACTGCTCTCTCCAGAAACCCCATTTCTTTCTAATGGAAAGTAAGAGCAATTTGGCTCTGGATTTAACTGCCTTATGTAGAATATATATGAATAATAAATATTTGGAATATATCTAATATATATATACACACACACATATATATGTACATATAATTATTAATATTACATTTTATATAAATATGTATTTTTCTCCACATACACACATGCATATAATTTGTATTTACTTTTACCCTGCTTGGAATGACCTTCAGTGAATTTACTTTCCTCATTTTAACTGACAACTCTCCCTAAATACATTCAGCATAAAATAAACTCATTTCTTCCAAGTGGACGAGGGGAAGAGGAAGGAGCAGGGAAGTGGGAGGAATTAACATTGGCTGAATCACTGCCCTGTGCCAGGCACTTCATGTTCAATTTAATTTTGTCTTCACAACATCTCTTTGTACTAGGTGTTATTGTGGATGAGGGCACAGAGGCTCAGAGAGGTCAAGTAACCAACTGGGGACCATGCAGCAAAGTAGTGACAGTCAGGAGCCTCAAACCCAAGCCTCCATGACTCACGGCTCACACCCAGGCCCATTCCTCATTCCACGTAGCCTCCAAAAATCAATTTTCCTATTATTTCAGTGATCCCCAGCAGCACTTAAAAAAAAAAAAAAAAAAAGGCTGGATTAAGCCCTATGTGCAGATACAGCACAGATCGCATTAATAATTTAGGTTCCGCTAAAGCTGCAAAGCAGCTCTAGGAAAGCAGGTCAAAGCCGAGAATGCCAAATGCACCTAAGAACACTCTCCCTTCCTGACACTGCAAACAAAACCCTAACTAATCCACCAGAAAACAAAAAGATAATGCCTATCAGATGCCAACTGGATGGCTATGTAATTATTTTAATCTGATCCCACAGAAAAATCCACTGAAACATGTTATGTAAAATCAAGTTACAACCAGCCAGTGGAGACAAGCTCTCTGGTGGGGAGCTCGGACAAAGCCCAGGAACTGGATCCACACACAGTGGAGCAGGAGAAGTGAGGCTGCCTTGAGCACGCTCAGTGTCTGTGGAATACCATGCTCGTGTTAGCCAGGTCATAACACAGTCTACAGGGAAAACACCTATTCTAATGTATTCATGGTCCCCTTCAAACACCTAATTTCAGCTAAGATGAGGTACAATCAAAACCTTCTGAAATGAATCACAGACTGGAATTGAGGAGGATTACCAGGATGATTAATTCCACACTAATGATGATGAGTGAATATGTGAGTTTCACATGCCTGTATTACTGGTATTGATATATTAATTCTCTTTGGAATAAATGTGGTTGGAATAAATGTGTACACAAAACCATTTATTTTTAGATGGCAAAGAACGACTCCAGCTGAAGAGGCATAGTAAAGCAGGGATCCTTAACAATGGCCGTTCTTCAAAGGAAAAAAATTAATTGCATTCAGCACTTTTCAACATCAATATGATTATCTTCTTATTTCGAGGCAGGCAAACGCATTTTGAGTGTTGACAGAGCTAAGTAAATACACTCATTATGTTACTGAATCAGGTTGCAGTGGCCGAACCACTGCACAGAGGGAGAGCAGGTCCTTACAAAAGGGGTGGGGGGTGGGATGGGGGGGAAACAGTGGACAGTGTGGGGATTCGGTGACCTCAGAACCTTCAGGCACATCCTCTCTCATTCACCCCTAAAAGCAGCTAGGTAGTAGGAATGTGGCTGGGAATTATGAGATTGGGCATTTTGGGGACTAATAGAAAACAAAATGCATTGTTCAAGATTATGGCTTTGACTAATGTTGCTTCCCTAGACAATGGTAAATCCACAGTGCCAAGGTCAATTATGATTTTTCTGTACCTGATTCAAAATTGCTCTGTGCTTTGCAGTAATACTTAATGTCCCCATGTAACGTGTGAGGATAAAAACGTAGGGTTTAAGTCATGCATCATTATTTAAAAAGTACTTCTTATCTAGTATTTGTCACATAAAACAAATGAACAATAACATTGGTAATGGGGAGGCATAAAAATGATTTAATAACCAATTAGAAAATAATGAAAAATAAAAGCAAAAGCTTTCTCCAAATGTAAGAATCTGACATGAGTGGTGAATCATCTCTAAGCAGAATAGTGTAAGGGGGAAAGGGGTTCAAATTCTGCCTCTGTCTGTTCACTGGTACTGTTAAATTCAGTGTCAGAGTCTCAATCTGCTCATCTGCAAAAGGAGAATAAAGCCATCTAACTCAGAGGTTCACATAAGCGTTAACCAAGAGAACAGCTTTCCACACCTGCCAATTACTTTATTGTAAGTGGAGCCTAACTTTGCTAGCAGGGTCCCTATTGATTCAGACTAAAGTGTGCTAGTAAAACCTAAAATCGTCCTTTCCAAATAATCAATCCATTTTTTTGAGATTCCAATTTTTGTCTACTCCCTTTCCCAAATTTGAGCTTTTTACTCATTGTTCTTACCGTCAAGGAAATAGAAAAAGAAAGAGTATCACTTCCTAAGGCCTAAGAGGTCTTTGCTCTCCTGGCTGAGAATCTGGCGGCGCCTAGTGACTCACTTCCAACATTTGTCAGTGTCATCAGCTCAAGGAGGTTGTTTTTTTTTTAATGTTGATGCTAATTTCTTACCATTCTACAAATTGTTTTTAATTTCTAATTTAGCCTCTGAAAATAAGTCTGTTTTGAGTCCCTGAGTTCTTTAAAACCAGCTTCTTCAATAGCTTTCTCATAAAAACAGTAAGCATGAGGGGCGCCTGGGTGGCTCAGTTGGTTAAGCATCTGCCTTCGGCTCAGGTCATGATCCCAGGGTCCTGGGATTGAGTCCCACGTTGGGTTCCCTGCTCAGCAGGGAGTCTGCTTCTCTCTCTCTCTCTCTCTCTCTCTCTCTCTCTCTCTCCCTCAAACTTCCACCCCTGCTCGTTCTCTCTCTCTCAAATAAATAAAACCTTAAAAAAAAAAAAAAAAACAGTAAGCATGAAACACAAGACATCGGGAATATACTCATTTCAAAAACCACCCAGGCGCCCCTCTTAAGCTTTCTTTAATATCTACCTAGGCTAGCATTTAACTACTGAGAGAATCTAATTAATAATAGTGTTAATGAATAGAAAAATGTATTTAACATGTGAGTCTTTGGAAGTATTTCTCAAAATGACAGATTTAATTCCCCGAGGGCTGTAAAAAAGTTTGCAAAGAGCTGAACTGCAGGGCTCAAATGACTTTTTGAGGATACCAGTTTATTAGTAAAATTCCATCCATCAAATAATTTTCTGAGTGCTTGCTAGGTATAAAAGTTCTTGAAAGCATCCCCTCATTTACTCAGCTCATCCATTTGCTTCTTGGTTACAGTCACCGGTTACATTTGAGAGCCCATGCTCCAAGGAAGGGAGGCTGGAAGCCCTTGCTAACTTCTCCGTTTATGCCAGGAACCTGGCAAAATGCCTTTACAGTGTTTCTACTCTTTACAGTATGTATGCAAGTAAAGGACTAATATCCTGGTTTGAACAATGTGGAAACTGAAGCCCAAAGAAATTTAGTTCAAGGCCACACAGCTAATGAGTGGCAGCTGCAATATGAATTCTTATCGAGGCCGAAAGCCCATTCTTTCCATCACCATGGTTTGTAAAACTTACCCCCTCCCCACAACTTTCTCCTTATTGCTCGCCTGCTTTATTAATGTTTTTAATCCTCTAGTAAACAAAATTTACCATATTTTCCTACCCTCTTCAATTGCATAGACCTCTTAGAAAACTGTACTTTGCTAGGATAAAATGCTGTTCATAGTATTGAAACTATGAAGTTTTTAGAGATACCTACATATAGTTATAAATGTTTTAGTGTCACTGGCTTCCAGTCACTAGAAAACCTTGGACTTACTTCCAACCCTCTCTGGCCAAGTTCTCTGTTCCCATTCTTTTCCACACAGTCCATATATCCTCCCCTTCTATGGTGATGGTACTGGTTGGCTTTTGTTCTGCCAAAGGGCAAGCTATGGGCTGGGCACATAAGAACATTAGTCTCTATCCATTCTAATGGGCTTCATATAAATTCAAACAGAACTGATGATACGATCCTAATTAGTAGAAAGGTCACCTATAACTGAGAAATAATTTACTGGAACCAACTAAATCTAAATTGAAATCTATACTTTTTATAGGCAGCTCCTATATTTGACGATGATGGGCCATTCTTTTTCATGATGCCACTTTGGGTCCAGGACAGCATAATCTTCAATGAAGGGGATAAGCACCAGAAAAATCTGAACTATATGTGAAAGGTCCAGGCTTCATTTCCATTAATTTGCTTTCAATTCTTCTACTTTTAATTTAGACAAACTAGAAACACCATAGTCTGGGTAAAACTTAGAGCAGATTCCTTGTTTTCAAATGTTACCTTTCTATGCAAGTATTTTCTTTAGGATACTATTTGGATTATACAACCGACAGTTTCACATTGTATTTAGACATCATCCCTCAACGTTTAACCTATTCATCAATCAACAGATAGAAGTGAACAATTCTACTTTGTTTCAGCGACTGTATTCCTCTTAAAAGTTATTTTAAATGCACACTAATTTGGGGCACCTGGGTGGCTCAGTCAGTTAAGTGTCTGCCTTTGGCTATGGTCATGATCCCAGGGTATGGGAACGAGCAATGTGTCGGGCTCCCTGCTCAGCCACGAGTCTGCTTCTCCCTTTACCCTTCTACCCTGCTCATGATCTGTCTCTCACTCTCTCTCTCTCTCTCTCAAATAAATAAATACAATCTTTAAAAAAATAAAAATTGGGGTGCCTGGGTGGCTCAGTTGGTTAGGTGGCTGCCTTCAGCTCGGGTCGTGATCCCAGGGTCCTGGGATCGAGCCCCGCGTCGGGCTCCTTGCTCAGCGGGGAGCCTGCTTCTTCCTCTGCCCCTCCCTCTGCTTGTGCTTGCTCTCTCCCTCTCTCCCCCTCTCTCTCTGTGTCAAATAAATTAAAAAAATCTTAAAAAAAATAAATTAAAATTAAAATCAAAATTAAAAATAAATGCGCACTAATTTAAATGTACACTAATTTAAGTGAAATGATTTAGGCAATATTTAGATTTTGCCGTGAAAGATAAATAATTTATAAAATTTCAGATACTAAATAATTTAACTTTTAACATTCCAACAGTGATTATTCTTCTCTTCACATAAGAATTCACCATAGATGTCTATTAGTAAGAACCTCACATTTAAAAATCTAATCCATCTATTCTGATGGCCCAAGCCAGGGACTTAGAACCATACAGAGCTCAATTACAAGGCCAGTTATTTCTGTTACTGAGGCAGGTTACATAACAAACTTAAGCTTAGGCTAAAGCCTCTGAACATGTGGATCACACTCTGACATACTGTTAGCATCTTTTTTTTTTTTTTTCTCCAGTCCTTCACCCCTACCTGTGTTGAGTAGTACAAGCAGAATATAAAAGAGCAGGTAGGAGCACCTGGTGGCTCAGTTGTTTAAGCATTTGCCTTCAGCTCAGGTCATGATCTCGGGGTCCTGGGATCCAGCCCAGCATCAGACTCCCCCTCCCTCCCTCCCTCTCTCTCTCTCTCTCTCTCAAATAAATAAAATCTTCAAAAGAAAAAAAGAGCATGTAGATGGGCCTACAGGTCCCATCGTTTACATTGCCAGTCCCCAGCATGGTGACAGGCACGATGTTGGCACACAGTACATTCTTATTAAATGAAGAGACACTGGTAAAATGTGATGTGATTAATGTATCTTTTTCTAACAATATAACTACAAAAATCATGAAGCACTGCCAAATCCTCTTTTTCCTCAAACATACCTACTAAAAGCAAACATTTTTCCACATTGAGATTCAATAAAACACACATACACACAATACAATATCATCTTGCCAAAGGCAAATCAAGAGACAGAAAAGACCACGAACCTGAAGAGTAATGAAGAAACAGTTCAATAGCTATAGACTGTTGATGACAAAACTAACAAAATTTTAAATAACATATTCAGACATTAATAAATGTATAACTTATACTAACATGATCTTGCACTGATTATAATGGTAATTGATCAAGAGCAAGAAAGTGGTTTTTTTTTAAATGAACATATGACTTTGAGAATAAAAAGATGTATCACGATAGGGACAGAGAGCACAGAGAACCAATGAGCAGACAAGTTTTATTTAATTGCTTCCTTATTCCTAAATGCTATGGAATGTCAAAGGACAAAGGTTTACAACTTTTCGATGAGTTCCATCCATCCTCTTCCAAATGGAGGAAGAGTGGAGATGGGGCAGCAGCGTGCTCCTAGGGAGCTGACCTGCCTGGCTTCAGTGAGTTGACTTGTTGGCACAATCCCTAAAGGCTCAGGTTGGAAACAGTCCATTCATTCTTCTGTTCCTTATGAATATCAATAACAACAGCAACAACTACCACTATGTGGCTCTTGCTTTGTGCCAAGCACCGTTCTAATCCTAATTCACTGAGATCTCATTGCAACCCTCTGACAAAGGTATGTACTATTATTATATTCATTTTGCAGGTAAAAAATTGGGGCACTGAGAGGTAAAATAACTTCCCCAAGGTCACACCAGCTACGAGTGCGAAGACCTGAACTCAGACAATCTTCCTCTACAGTCCATGCTCTTAATTATTGCGTGATAGTGCCTCTCATCTGTCCACCTCCCTCCCATCTACTACCCACTCTGCACCTACCGCTATAGTAGGTGATATGATACCTCCTCTGCCCTCACAGTCTCCTGGGTGAGACATATGCGAGCTTATAATTACAGTGTAGAATATCAAGGATGCTAATAGAGAAATTAGACTCTATAGACATCTGGAGTCTACATACTCAGCACAGCCAGAAACAGAGTAGGCTCCTTTTATCTAATACAGGTCCACCCAATCCTCTCCCTCAAAGGTCCAGTCACTGTAGTCCAAAACCTCCCCCTGCCTGGCATCTTACCTCATGGGTGCTGTAGGTGCATAGGAAACTAGGCATGGTGAAGAAGGCCTATAAATGTCTATACGTTTGCATTATAGATGCACTAAGCATCTACAGCAAGAGATAATACTCAATTGTTTATGTCTCCTGAAATTTATTCTCAAATCCGTACACTGCTTTAATCCTAAAAGAGACTGCCAGATTTTTATTACAATAAACCCAGTGGTTAAATACAGATTCCAAAGGGGTCCTATGACCCAAATTTAAGTGTAGCCCCAACACGTATGAGCTGTATGACCACAGGCAAGTTATTCTCTTTAAGTCTTCATTTAGGTATAAAAAATGGGGATGAAAATAATGCCTGCCTCATAAAGAAGGTGTGAGAAAAAACAGTAGAAAAAATCCATGGGAATCACGCTGCACATCGCCGGGTATACGGCAAACACCTAGGGCACTGTTATGTTATTATAGCAACATGTCTTTGAGGATCCCAAGTCCTTGTGTTGGTAATTTTCCATTTATGTTCAAAATTTTAAAAAGAAATTCTTCAGGTAAAACACTAAAATCTATTGCAGAGGGGGGGCCCTTGGGTAGCTCAGCTGGTTAAGCATCCGACTCTTGATTTCGGCTCAGGCCATGATCGCAGGGTTGTGGGATTGAGCCCCATGTCAGGCTCCACGCTCAGCAGGGTGTCTGCTGGAGATTCTCTCTCTCCCTCTCCCTGTGCCCCTCCCCCTGCTCGTGTTCTCTCTCTGTCTCTCAAATAAATAAATAAATCTTCAAAAAAAGTCTATTGCAGAAGAGAAGAAAAACAGACACACTGCTCATACTGCACTGGGTTACTTAGAGATATAAAGCTTGTTATTTGAGGTTCCCGATGTCTAGGAAATAGCTGATCACTTAGAAGATTCTCTGAATCAAGTCCATTTTGATACACAGCTGTGAAAATATTAATTACATATGCTGTTTCGTGTTGTAGGTTAGAGCATGAGCTAGAGTTAGACATTCCACGCTGGAATCTCAGATGTACCACTAAACAGTATAGGAAAAGCTTAATGGGTTCGTGCCTCAGTTTCCTCATTTGTAAAATGGGGATGATAAAAATACTTTCTTTGTAGGTTTGTTGTAAAGATTAAGGGAGCCTCCACCTACAAAGCAATTTAAAACCCTATCTGGTACATTTTAAGTGGTCAAAAAATGTCCTGGGAGAAAAGACATGAATCCAGGAAATTTAATTATTCATCTTCCGCTTCAAGCCAGGAACTTGGCAGTTACCCTAGAATCCGATCTCTCCCTCTCACATCCTACGTTCGGTCCATTGCCAAGTTCTGTTGAGTCTTCCCCTAAATATCTCCTGGATGCAACACCCCCTCTCCACTGTCACAGTCTCTGCCCTGGTTCAGCCCCTCAGCCTCTCTCACGCCTGAATCACCACCAGCGCTTCCGGACCACTAGCCCGGCTGCTGTCTGCAACACGGACACCCAAGGGATGGTTCTAAACCATGCAGCTGTTCGGTTCCCAGCCTACCACCGCCGTTCAAGTTGGTTCGAGTCCCTCTCCTTTGAGAGGGTGATTTCCAAGCCCATACAAAGGTCTTCAGGACCTGGCTCCGGACTACTTTTCCAGCCATTTTTCCTGCCATACACTCCCATCCCCTTTGCTCTTTATTAATGTTTGTTTCTCACACACCTGAGCGTTCCCTCTTACTTCCACCACTTTGGGCATGGGACTCCTGTCCTTCTCCTTGCCTATCTTGCTCACTCCTCCTCCAAGGCTCAGCTTCACCAATTCAAGTTGAACTGGGAGTCTTCCTCTGGGCTCCTGTGGCTCCCTTTCCACACGTTATGTAGGGTGATTAATGGTGCTCATATCTTTCTCCTCGCTCCGCAGGGAGTTACTGTACTATTGCCATTCTGCCTCCTTTAGCTTTGCTTCCACCACCGGATGCCGTGCCTGACCCTCAGAAGTCACCCAATAAATGTCTGCTGAATGAATGCATGAATGCAAAAATGAAGCAATGAATATTCGTTCCTGCTCTACCACTGAGTAGCCGTATGAGTCTGACGTCAATAATTAGAAAAGATATTAACCATAAAATTGAATGCCACTTTATCCCAGTATATATTATCCTATGTCAGTGATACATATATAAATGTTTCTTTTTTTAGTGTACATTTCCTTAGATCACCTCAAAAATTTTTTATAGGATGTAATACATATATACAAGCATACTTGTGAATATTAAAAAAAAATTATTGAATAAGTTAAGGTCAATTCTCCTAATACCCTTCATTATTGAAACGTATCTTATAGTTTGCATGGAGAGAAGGCAAAACATGTGGGCCTGAGAGCATTTGTGACTTCTAGCCCTCATGAATCCATAGGAGTAGCTTGGGTCGTCTACTGACCAGCGCCCGTGGGCCAGGACCTTGCTCAGCGCAGGGGATATAAAGAGTTCCTCTCTGCAACTTGCTCAGTCAGGGCATGGATCCAATATTAACCCACCCAAAGGCACTCCGTCTACCTTGGGCACGCCACCCTCTCACGGCCAGCCTCAGCAGCCCATCAGGAGAGGAAGAGAGGGAAGGGAAAAATCTATCAGGGAAGAGCGATGGGAAAGTATGCATCAGGGAGATTTGTAAATGCAGTAGAAAGAAACTTTTAAACAAAATACTCATGAAAAGTTTTTTGGATTTTTTTTTTTTTGCTTCAAGTCAGAAAAACTGGTGATAAAAAGATGAAGGGTTCATCCATCTAGGTGTATTTCCTTTAACAAATAGGAAGATCTTTTTCTTGACACGAGTTGCTATGGCAAGAATAAAACACACCCTTATAAAAATTCAAGTCATTATAAATTCCTAGAAGTTTCCTATTTTTTTTAATTGGTAATCACTTATTCATGGTTATCAATATTCTTAATAGACCAAATGTGGGTTTTTTTTTTAAACTGATGAAATGTGAATGCAGTGTTGATTTTATGCACATATTATGATTTGATTATAATGCTTAGTAATATCCCATACTGTATGATGTTACGCCATATGGATAGAATCAGGAAAGGTTCATCTTGGGCTTGCTCAGACCTGAACTACACGGGTACCATGAACCAAATTCCTTATTTTACAAATTAGATACTCTTTACATTTTTCTTAAGTTTGTCTATTTTGTGATTTTAGGAGATTGCTCACTATTACTCTTATGTAATTAAAAGATCCTACAGGATATTTCTACATATGAGCAAGAGCAACGAACCCCATAATAACTCACAAAGTATATAAAAGCAGCTTTTCCAATTGACATGGGACCTATAATATGGAGCAAAGTAACCCACGAGCCTTAATTAGGATCTTTAGGAAAAGGTAGGAAAAAGAAACACCAAGTCAAAACAATTCACTTTGTGGTATATATGCTATATGACCGAAAAAGAATCTAGATTATGTCTTCAAAGTAATCTAACCTTGACTTCATACTTTGAAAATGGTCCCTGAAATCACTGGACTAGGAATATTTAAATGTCCTGAAATACATGTATCTTTGAGAGGGAATATGCATATCTTACTGTGTCATAAAATCTAGTAGTACAACAGCAATGGAAGTGTTATCCCCGAGCCACTTTCTGGATCAACTTTGTGACTGTCCTGAGAACAAAACATTTAAATCTGCTTACACATTGACATAGCGATATTGATATTTCTCCATGTTCCCTTCTGGTTGCTAAGAGATTTACATTGGACAGACTCTGTTGTACTCATTAACAAAGCACTTTGGTCCACAAAGCAATTGCTTCAGCTCAGTGAGTCCAGAAGCTCCCTTTGCCTGGCCCCTTCCCGATTTTGCTTCCAAGTCAAACAGGGGCCCAGGCCCCAAGGCAGCAGGCCTGTCATCACCACAAGAAACTGTGGTGCAAAAGCCTGGCTCAGCCAACAACTCTTACACAGGGTATGAACAGCAATGGTGACGCTGTATCTTTATACAAACACATGTCCCTTCCCGCATGGTCCTTAGAAGCCAGTTTATCGTGGTGGGAGTGGGCAAAGATGTGTGGAGAGGGGGCACTCCATAGTGACCTATCCACAGACAACCTAACACGGTACAATTAGACCAGAACCCAGCCAGATATGGCAATTCCATAACTCTGCTGTGCAAGCCTTTGAAATATGCAACTTGAGTTCGTACTTTCATGAAAATATATCCAAGAAGTTTATTTACAAGACTACTGAAGGGGGGACAGTCTATATGAACCACCTTGCAGCAAAGCAAATGTAGCCCTCCAAACTCAATCTCATCGAGCCTGCCACGTAACAAATGGCAGAGAGGCTCCTTTTACTGATCCTAACTCTGAAGAAAAGGGCAAAGGCACCAAAAATATTCCTGATGATCCCTGAGGAGAGGTACATGTGGTGGATGAAATCGGCATGTCATTTACAAGGCACATGCATCACTGCTCAGAGCAAATTAAGATGATCTTTCCCTTGGGAATTCTCACAAAGAGCCATAAAAATGCGTTATGACCTGACTTTCATATTCAGATCACAGAGTTTTAGTCAATTTTTATTAATTGCCATGGAGGAAAAGTGCTTTGGGCCCTCACTCCCCACCCGGTACCTAGGAGTCATATTTAAGGGCACAGTCGCTAAACACTCAGTAAGTACTCTCAGGCTGTAATAAAACACCACTGACCTAGAATTTTCCTCCTCCCCCCATCCCCACCACCTTAGAATATCAGTTGGGGATGATCAATGCCCATGCTTTAATCAGAAGCAATCAGCGTGGAAGCCTGCAGGTCCCCGCCACTGGTGCCATGGGAATTCCTGCATCCAGGATAATCCCTTTCCCCCAGCCGAGAAAAACAAACCCCAGTGATTTTAGCCTCATGTAACAAAAGAAAGTTATTTCTGGCAGCTTATTTCCATTGCACAAGCTAAGGAGCAGCACCTTACAGAAATAAGGGGCAAGAGGAAAGAAAGAAAGGCGGAAAAGCGCGAAGCAGGAAATGACTTTTCTGCTCCGTCTTTAAGGTCACAGATCTGCCTGAGAAACGCACACGAGTGACAGTAGTTCTAGCACAAAAGCTCCTTTTCCACGAGCCAGACCTCCAAGAAGTACCAAGACTGGCTCTCCGGCCTCTCCCTCAAACCGAAGTCCCTGGAGTCCGTTTCACCTTGATGGGGCTGGGAAGAAACTACTTTTCACTCCCTTGCACCCCCTTTCTGTGTCCTGCCGGCGTGCCCCAGCCTCCTCGAGGTGGAAGCGCACCTTCCGCATCAGCCCTGCAATCACCCCCACACAGCATAAAACCTGCCCTCGCCTCGCCCGTCCTGCGGCCGTGCTCGACCGGTGGGCTTCATCATCTGTTCCCAATTCAGCCCCTACACAGCATGTAAAAATAGCCCTTCATGCCTCCAACAGACGCCAGGAGGAGATTAAAACAAAAAAGCCAGGCAAGCTATATGCTCTGGCAGAGACCACTACCTTTTTCTTCCGATCCCGGGACCGTTTGCGGTGTTTCCTTTTTTTCTCAGGCTCTTCTTCAGCATTGATTTCTAAATCCCTGTTTTTCTTTAATTGTGAGGCTGCATGAGCCATAATGCATTTAAAAAGAGCTTCTCAAGCACGCAGGGCTTCCTCCTATAAGGTGATCTCCTCAGGCACCTTTAGCCAGGCTTACAGCAGCATTCCAATCACTGGAGAGAAACCTTTGACCAGAAGCAGGAACACATGCAAAATGCAAAGATGCTGTAGAAGCTGAAGCTTTTAAAAACCCAAAAGACGGTTTCCAGACTTCATCCTCCACCTTCCTCCACCTGAACCTTTACACGAGAGTGCAGCCATCGTAATGCATTTATCGTAGTGAGAAAGACAGCTGGGGCAGAGGAAGCTGTATTATGGCCGTATCCCCTGCCACCAGCTGGAAGTGTCTAAGTGATTCCTCGGAAGGGGGAATGCTGCAAAGGATGCTTCTCTGAAGGGAAAAAATCCAGAGTCACCACACATGCAGGAGTGAAAATCCAGCACTAATTCTGAAAACCTATTTTAGAATCCTTCGAAAAAAAGACAGGGCTGCAATTTATACATCACCACTAGTTCTGCACAGAGCATAATTTAACCCGTAAGAGAATGGAGCCGTTCCTACTTGAGTTTAACTGCCGATGGGGACAAAATACATAAAATAAGATTTCACAAAATGCACTAAATTTTGCTCTGGAGATCCTGACCGCGTTACGGGGAAAACAATGCATGCATTGCTGGTCCCAACAGTGCGTCCTTTATGCTGAACTATCTGCCTAAATGCATTTTGTGGGCGAGGACTACAGAAGGGCCTGTTGTCTTTTAAAAACAACATGCTGATTACAACACATCATACAGAAAGACGTGAGCATGTTGGTGTATGGAACAGATGCCCGATTCATAGGAGTTCCCCAGGACTCTCCTCTCATGTGGTCCACGGGTCGAGGATGGGCAGTCTGTGCAGCAATCAGGGGTTCGGAGACACTGAAATGGAGATCTGGCTTTCACGTGAGGGGTTGCTTCCATCACCTTACTATTTTTGCCACCTGAGTCCTCACTGACTGCAGCCTCTGAATATTCATGATGTGAAGTGAAGCAGCAGTCACTCTCCAGGCCTGCCGGGGTGGTTCTGCCGAGGCACACACCGGAAGAAACGGACGAAGTCAGGAATCACGTATACACACAGGCGATTCACACGGTTTTAGCAAGAAATGGCTGAATGGTAGACTGGACCTAAAAACACTTGAGCCCTGGTAGGAAACCCTAAAGGCACCAGGAAAATGAGCAGGGGGAAAAAAAGATGATACTCCACTGAAGAGACTTAGTATGTGTACTTCCAATACCATGAGGCCACGTGCTTCTTCCAATACAAGAAGTCCGTAACTTTAGAGATTGGTCCTTTTGGCTTTGCAGGACTGACAGCTAACGTGTGTGAAAGCTGAAGCAAGAAGGCCAAAGGCGCCACGTGAAGAGTCGGCTGGGGTTCTCTGGAGCTGTTGTTCACCTGCTTCATAAAGAACCTCCAGTGTGAGCTCCTGCAAACAACATCCACCCACTACGTTTTAGACTTGGAGATCAAAGATCTTCCTCCCCATCCCCTTGTAGGGGGCTTGACCCTCTGGCGGGCAGTGATAGGCAACAGAAAGGGAAAGATGGCGGGCCCATGGCTTTCCGGCCCTGCTGCGAATGGACGGCACACTCCTCTTGGGCCTCACTGTGAACCGCGTGAAAACCACATGGGCCAAACCATTCCCAGGGGCCTATTCGTGTGCTGATGCTCATGTGCTGCTTCCCCACACAAACTACCTTCAGGAAGAAAGAGTTCTGGAAAGGTTCTCCCTTGCCTAGCAGACCATCATCTGGCAAAACGGAGGAGAAAATGAAGGAGGGGAATGAAATGAGACTCAGATCCAAAAGTGACAAATCACAGTAATAAATCACTTAGTAATAAAAATAAGTGGTTTTTCGGGGCACCTGGGGGGCTCAGTCGTTAAGCATCTGCCTTCGGCTCGGGTCATGATCCCAGGGTCCTGGGATCAAGCCCTGCATCCGGCTCCCTGCTTGGCGGGAGGCCTGCTTCTCCCTCTCCCACTCCCCCTGCTTGTGTTCCCTCTCTCACTCTCTCTCTCTCTCTGTCAGGTAAATAAATAAAATCTTAAAAAAAAAAAATAAGTGGTTTTTCTACCAGAATATTTTTTTTTATTGTAATAGGAATAGGTGGGATGGAGAAAAAAAATTAAAATTAGAACTTTTGTACAGTCTCCCCTTATACAAATTATCCTGTACTTTTGAGGAAAATTCATATGATTTCCTTTCCTTATTTTCTGCAAGCTGAAGAGAACAGCCAGCTAAAGAACTGGCTGGTTTCCCACCAGCTCCTGGACCCTTTTTTCTTTCTTTATAGACACTAGTGATACTTTAAAATATGTAAATATCCTTGATCAGAGTAACCTCTTTGTCTGAGGCTGCAAAGCTATACTTTCCCATTGATCTCAGCCAAAGCATAGTTGGACATTAGGAAAACGGGCCACAGGTATTTTTTAAAATTAGAATAATTCTTGGTTTCCCCCAAATTACTCAGAAGTTGAGAATCCATCACAACTTTTGTCGCCATAATAGAAACTTTTTGTGATGTTGGATTTTGCAGTATCTCAGTAAGTGGTTAACCCACCAAAAAATAAATTCTAAGGTTTGTTTAGATTTTCTTTCTTACAGAAAATGTGGGCTTTTGTCCTCCATTTCTAAGCCAGAAGAACTTTTAACAGCAATACCGCCAAGGAAGGCAGCCCTGTGGGTCTACGATTTTGATTGTTGTACTACTAAAGTCTTAGTTCTTTTCTCCCTGCCCAGCCTACACCCTGACAAGTAACTCTTCAGCTTCTTGTGTACTTATTCTCAATACAAAGGCATTTACGCATGATAGCCACAAATACTAGGTTTTTTCCTCCCAAACTGAATTGAGAGTTCTATCAATAATTCTAGAAAGCAAGCTATTTATAAGAGCTGAAAATGAAACATGAAAAGAACTTTCAAAAACTTGATTCTCTGGTTGAAGATTCCTAAAACTTCTCCACTCGAGTTCGCTCTCTTCTGCAAGGTTACAGAACTAGTAT
The DNA here is from genome assembly GCF_004348235.1 of Phoca vitulina. Taxonomy (NCBI): domain Eukaryota; kingdom Metazoa; phylum Chordata; class Mammalia; order Carnivora; family Phocidae; genus Phoca; species Phoca vitulina. Next base: position 2,269,557 of record NW_022589732.1, read on the forward strand.
GAATCTTCCAAGTAAAACGGATGGTGCAGCGGGTACAAGAGTGTGTCTCTGAGCAGGGCAGCCGGTCTCTGAGAGCAGGAAGGAGATGCAAGGTTCAATCACATCAATTACCGCCTGTATGCAGGGTAACTTCTCCAGTCCCACTCCCTGACATTGGCCATGAGGGTGTACTGCACAGAACTTACACAGGATGGGGATGGCCTGGGCATGGAATGTCAAAGCTGTTGAAAGTTAAAGAAAGACTATTCTTAAGCCACTTCTCTCCAGGGAAGCGGGGGAGGGGAATCTGTTCTGGTTTTATAAAAGTTCCAGCTACAGGAATTCCCAAAGCATCCTTTCAAAAACAAAGTAAAAGTGATCCTTCAAATTTATTCACAGCAGAAATCCTTCTTTGAATGTCCTATAGGAAAGGCAATTATAATCAACATAACAGCAGAATTGAAGGAATGGTATCCTAGAGCCCACCTTTATGTCCCCCTACCCTTCCTGTGGAAGGCAGCTTGGCTGAGCAATTTGAAAACCAGCATCCTACAGCAAGGAGGAGTCCTGGTCTTTTCCTTGCTTGGACCTTGGTTACCAGAACTTAAGTCAAAAACTTTCCTCATGATTCTGCCCAAAATAATTCCTGGGTTCTTCCCAGAAGTGACAAATTTTATTTACAGGATTTCCTATCTGTGCATTACAGTATAACACTAGTACAAAACAGTAAAAATCACTTTCTAGCTTGGCAGCTGGAGTAATGTTTGTACCCCAAATAATTTCTAATCCAGGAATCAAAGATTTATGACTAAATATCCCACTGAAAACAAAACCAAGTCAACTCATTAGGATGTTTTACAGACTTCAGATGCCAGTGAGGGGAATTTTTCTTCACAGTTTAAGCTTACACCTTGTCAGGATTTTGAGACAAACTCTATTACTTCAGCCAATTAGTAACTTGACTACTCTCGGTTGTCATTCTGTATTGTGTCTCCACATTGGTGAGCTGGGTGGACACACAAACAATGTATGTGATTTCTATGAAGAGGATACTGTCTCTTGGTCATTTTGAAGTTTTAATAACTGTGCACTTTAAAAAATATATTACACAGTGATGTAGAGAAGGGGAGGATGGGGAGTGTAAAGAAAAATGGAGGATGGGAAACAGAAAGAAAAAAAAAGAGAGAGTTCTCATCTGCCAGGGAGGCTGTACCTTCCCAAACCTACCCTGTGCTCTCGGTAATGAGCAAAGTGTGTGTTTTGATGGAATGAAAACTATCCGTGCTGCACCCACTTCAGTTTTCTCAGAAGCAGAGCAACCTCACCGTAAGAGTCAAAATATTTTTCCTTCACAATGAAAAATGGATCCGTCGTCATTTCATTAATTTTGGCATCCTAGATAAAGGTGATGTCAAGAGACCTTGAGCAGGTTCTGAACAATGTGGGGAACAGGAAAGAAAACAAGCACTAAACCTGTCAATGGTAATAAATGACAAAAAAGCACCTTGGGAAATTCTCAACTCATAGCACATATTCTTCTTCATTTTCAGATGAGACACATGAAGTGCTTAAAAAAAAAGAAAAGAAAAGGGAAAAAAAAAAATGACTCGCCGGACCACACGGAAAGACTGGTGGTCCCTCCCACGCCGTCGTGGGGTGGCACCTTTGGATCCATGAGGGCTGGCCTCAGGCCCGTCAGTCTTCGTGCTCCGTCTGCCCTCCATCCCTGGAGCAGACAGTCTGTCCAGCTCGCTGGCTCACCTCAGTGCTGCAGAGCCAGCTGGTAGCCTGGGGCCACCTCACACGTGCAGTAGGGACAGGCTTCCCCAAGATCTCTCCACCACGGCCACACTGGCCGGCAGGGACGAGGGGATCCCTCACTCTGCACGGAAGACCCCCGCGGGCACATCCCCAGGTCTCTCTGACCGGAGTAGACTGGCGGTGCCTGGCAGAGTGCTGAGCGGTGGGCAAACGAAGTGTACTGAACAAGCCACTTCCTCTCTGGGCCCCTGTTCCTATAGGAGGAGGTGGCTGGACCACCCTGTCACGAACCCAAAATGCTAGGATTTGAAGTGACAGAAGGTTGTGGGTGTTTGGAAATAAAGAGAGATGTAGAGGAAACGTATATTGAAGAAGAGTTTGTGATCTGTGCTGGTCCATACAGTAGCCACCAGCCCGATCTGGCGATTGGACACTGAAATGTGACTAGTATGTCTGGAGAACCGAGTTTTAAATTTAAAAACGTACTCAATTCGGATACTGGAACACATTGCAGTGTGTTTGGAACAATTTGGATATGGGAATTGACTTTTCCAACTTCAAATTTTATTGGAAAAATACAGATCAAGTTTCCAATAATTTAGCATCCAAATGAAGACATAAAATAACACCGGATTGCAAGACTTAATATGAGAAAAAGCAATGTAAAATTCCTCAGTAATAATTGTATATATTGAGTCATGTTGAAACTATTTTGGATATGTTCACTCAAATAAAACATTAAAATAAATTTAACTTTTTAAAAAGATCTTTAAATGTGGCTATTAGAAATTTGAAATTATGTGTGTGGCTCACACTACAGTGATTTTCTATATAAAGAGCTCATACTAACAAAAAGAGCCTAATTTGCCAGACATGATCTTCCCAAAGGTGGATATTTCTGCAAATGAGCACGAGAAGACACTCAGCAGTCAGTCATTAGGCTTTCTGTTTGAAAAGGCGAAGCACAAAGAGGTAGTAGGTTCCCAGGCGCGTGTGCTAAAAGAACCACTCATGCACGCATGGGCTCGCCCATTCACCTGTTGGTCACTGTGCTCAGCACCTGGACATACAGGTGAATGGGACTGGTTCCTGCTGTCCAGTAATCGATGGAAGAGAGAGACAAGTGACCCAGCAATCCCAGCATGCGTACAGATGCTGTAGAAGCAGAGCTGGGCATATAAGTTAGAGCACAGAGATCAGCACTCAGAAGGCTGCTATCTTGGTCAGGTACGACGTCTCTCTTGACCATCCATAGAACTTACAATTTCACAATTTGATCCCTCACACTCTCGACACATAGCCAACTGCTCATGTGCTGAACAGATCATGTGGAATTCCCTTTAGGGTCCAGGCACTGGTGATATCAATGCAGAATAAGACAGAAAAGGCCCCATACTCTGCAGCTTCCATTCTTGTGAGTATGGGACAGGGGAGTCAACAAGCAAGCAAATCCATGAAGAAGATAATTCCAGATGGTAACACATGTTGTTAAGAAAATAAAGCCATATGACCCAACTGAAAGTGACTAGATGGGGAACCATTGTTCATGGACTCTGCTTCTTTCCATCTTGGACTCTCCAGGAAAAATAAGTCAAGATGGTGAAGAGACAAGTGAGATGAGTCTTTCACTCTATTAGGGTAGTGATTCCCCAAAATAGCCCTCTAACTAAGATACTGATTGTGGTGGCTGATGGCGAATGTGAATGTTTTCTCAAGTAATGTGCTCAATTCAAATATATTTATTACTGAAGATAAACAATAGATATGCTCTTGTATCACTTATCTCCTAAACTATCTGGATAATCATAGCTTCTATCACCTTTTATTAACTTATGATTAAATAACTATCCCAATAAGATTGATGGAGTATGTCCACTCTGTAATAGAATAAATTTTCCTATGCATCTTGCAGAGATAAACCTCGTTTCATAGCCAAACGTAACATTGTAGGAAAGGATATTTTTTAGATGTTTCAGTAAACCCTTTTTATTTAATGTTTACACATAATCATATTTGAAGTGGCCCAAAGGAAAGATAACACAGGCAAGCAAGTAAGGCAAAACAGCTCTTACCCCAGCTTTGCTACATATAGTTGTAAGACTTTAGAGAAGTCCCTTATCCTTCCTCAGGAGTCCCACATCTGTAAAGGGAAAGGAATTCTAAAGTCTTTCTCCCAGCATACACACACTGTGATGCCAAAATATAATTACAATAAGGATGCAATGATGGATTTACGTGTGCTTCTTCCATGGGTGTGTTCTTGTCAAGATGTAAGGAAGTAAGTCTGCTTTCAAAACATTTCTTTGAAGAGGAAACTAAAAGTCAAAGGTATGAAGGAGATAGGATTTGAAAATTCAGGAATCTGCTGGCCTACTCAGTGATCATTTGCTAAAACTCTATATGAGGGATGGAGTGGCGCACATGAGAAAGCAAAGGTTCTTATTTTTAGAAAATTTTTCATTGACTTGTGAGGCCATATACAGTGGCCGAGGGTAGTATAGTAACGACTAAGCACTATGCCAGATGCTGTAAAGGAAATCAGTCAACTATTCACACTACAACTCACGTCATCATTTATCATACTGTGGACCATATCAATCATGCAGAGATTTCTACCTGACAAAAAAGTAAAAAAAAATTCCCTTCTTGGATTTGGCACTGACTTACTGCTGTAGAAAGAGCTATATGCAAAGTTTATAGCCTTTTCCTCTTGTAAAATGGAAATAACAGCATCTGCTTCTTACTAGTATGTTTTGATAGCTAATGTTTATGAAACAATACAATCACCACATTAGACAAAAACAGCTACATGTAAACATAAGGTATTATTGAGGTAGGTCTGTCACACAGAGGCTGCAAGTGCATTTAGGATTTGTCCCCTTCCTACCTGTCCTACACCTTGTTAAGTCTTGGTGGGTTTTCCCTCTCATGTTGCTTCAGAAGGCCAATTATGAATTAGACTAATTAAACCTTCTGTTGTATGTTCCACAACTTTGTACCTTTTTACCTGCCCTTTATTATATCATGTTAGGATATAATCACAAGGGTTAGTAAAGTTTGGGAAAAAAACCAAATAGATTCATAAAGACAGAGAACCGGGGGTGGCCACGGGGGAGAAGGAGAGGGATGGATAAAATAGGTGAAGGGGGTTAAGAGATACAAACTTCCAGTTATAAAATAAATAAGTCACGGGGATGAAAAGTGAAGCACAGATAATATAATCAATAATATGGTAATAATTTTGCATGGTGACAAATGGTAACTAGACTTATGGGGAGCACGCTGTAATGTATTTACAGTTGACCATTGAACAACATGGGGTTAGGGAGGCCAACCCCCTGCACAGTTGAAAATCCACCTATAACTTTTGGCTCCCTCCAAACTTAACTACTAACAGCCTACTATTGCCTAGAAGCCCTACCAATAACATAAACAGTGGATTAACATATATTTTGTATATGTATTATATACTGTATCTACCAATGAAGTAAGCTAGAGAAAAGTATGAAGAAAATCATACGGAAGAAAAAATACATTTACAGTACTGAACTGTATTTATCAAAGACTGTGAGTGGACCCGTGCAGTTCAAACCCATTTTGTTCAAGGGTCGACTGCAATGGCTGATCACCATGTCGCACACCTGAAGCTAACAGAATATTGTCATGCCAACTGTACTTCAATTTTTAAAAAGTAAAGCTTGAATATTCAAAATATTCTGTTTGGGATATAAGGTTATATGTTTGGAGAAAATAGGTTATGAGGCTCTTTTTTAAAAGATAAAAGTTGAAAACTATTTTCTTATCCTTTTCCAATTTCTCTTTAAAAAGGGGGGGCACAGTAGAGGCTAGATCTTTTCAAATACTATGAGGCGTGTGGTCAGGCAGATTCCATCCTACTCATTTTTTGTATTTTCTAAGGTAGGGGTCAGCAAACATTTTCGTAAAAGGCCAGACAGTAAATATTTTGGGCTCTACAGGCCAGATGGTCTCTGTTACAGTTACTCAACTTTGCTGTTGTAACACAAAAGCAGCCAGAGACCATAGGTTAACACGCCAATGTGGCTAGGATTCAATAAAACTTGATTTATGCATACTGTAATTGGAATTTCACATAATTTTCATGTGTCATCAAGGATTACTCTTCTTTTGATTCATTTTCAACCATTTAAACAGGTAAATACATTCTTATCTTGTAGGTGATTCAAAAACAAGGTTGGATTTGGCCCAAGGCCCACAGTTTCCTGACCGCCCTCCCCGCTTCTGAGGCATCACATTGCCGATGACATACAGTTCTGAGGGTTTCTGAAAAAAAGAGTGAATGGACACTACTCTTCAAACGTGATGCTTGCAATATTTATGTGTATACACATGTACATACATATATGTGTGACTGTGTGTATATTTGCAAAAATACCCATGAGCATCCACCCTTTGTAATATGAACATAGTAACTGTCATTTGAGTCATAGAAAGACATATTACTATTGGCTTTTCTAACCCATGTACAGACAAGTCAAATTTCTTTATTAATTCACTCACTGACAAATATTTATTTGATACCTCCCTTACTGAAGTAGCATAATCCTACACATATATTTATGACACGCAAACTCAACAAGTGCTCAGTAGTATGAGAGTAAGAGAACAATTTTAAGTAGAACAACTGATCTCATATGTAGTTCCATTTGAGGAGCATTTGCCCTGGAATGAGCCTTCAACGAGACCAAAACCACGATATTCTCCATGCAATGCATAGGCCACGTGGTTCACTATGGGCATTCTATTTCCTCCCCTGGGTGGGAGCAGGGCAGAGGAAGTTTGATGTTTTATTTGTAATTTACTATTATAGTCTATGTATTTCCTACTAACTGACTTCAATTCCTTTGTAGAGCAGGAATAAACAACTATTTACGGAGTATCTGCCATATTTCTAATATTCTACTAAAACCTAATAGAAAATTAAAGAGAAAATGCATAACTTTTTGTTTTTAATATCAGAATCATGATTACAGATGTACATGCTTCTTTTTGGCATTATTTCACTAAAGGAACTAAACTTGGACATTTGTCAATAGTTAATGAATGTTGTGATTTTCAAACAATTAGGTGGCAAAGATGTGGATGCTATCGAAGACAAGCTTAGAGCTATGATCTCCAAGGACTTCTATCTGCCTGAAAGAGAGTGGACTGTCCTTTAAGAAACAAATGATAGGTCTGTTCCTCTTTTTCAGCTCCAACCTCCTCCTTTACCCCAACGCATACATTCAACTGTTTTTCAGAGAAAGGGAAAGGCCAGATGGTTTTGGGGATTAGCAATGAGGAAAGGCCCAAGTTTCACCTCATGGTTGTTATTAAATTCTAGAGCGGATTGGCAGGGATACAGAATTCAGGCCATCTGAGAGCTCTTGGGGAGTCTTGGTCCGTTTCCTAACGAGCAGGTGTTGACATGGAAAAAACTGCCTATACAACAGCGCTGCAGGCACGGAGCCGCTACAGTTCCCGAGGTGTGCAGAATCTTCCCCAGTACTTCCTCCTACCCCAGAAACCATGCACTCAACTCTACACACCCAGATGTGTTGGGGGCCTGACTGCAGCATACCAGATAAAACATATCAGTAACATTTTTCAAACTGTGGTCTATCCTGCAGAGGGGGTGATTCCACAACACTTGGCCTTACTTTAAAAATCTCTCCAGCATGTATTTAATGTAAATCTAATTTAATTTGGGTCCCACAAAATTTCACTACCCCCTTGTAGACATGCTGGTGCATTACAGATGGCACACTGCATTAACTATTTCCTAGATGGGAACTGGTCCCAATAGTGTAGTCAATGAAAATAAAATATACATCAAAATCTTCAATATAGAGTCTTTTTGTTTTGTAGCCATGGTACTAAAATCTAGCAAAGTTTAGCCAATCAGTGGTAATAGTGGGATTTACTCAATAGAAATACCACTTTATTACAGACATGTAATGTGTTTTACCTTGTCAAGGAGCTGAGCAGTTAGACTGGAAATATATATATGCGCACATGTATATACACACACACACACACACAGTGGAATGTTACTGTCATAAACAAGAATGAGATCTTGGCATTTGTGACAACATGGATGGATCTAGAAGGTATTATGCTAAGTGAAATAAGTCAGACAATGACAAATACTATATAATTTCACTTACACATGGAAATCTAAAAAAACAAAACCAAATGAACAAATAAACAAACAAAAGCAGAAACAGACTCATAAATAGAGACCTGGTGGCTATCAGAGGGGAGAGGGGTGGGGAGTGATGGGTAAAATAGATAAAGGGGATTAAGAGTACACTTAATGGGAAAAAAAAACACTGAAAACAGAACTATCAAATGATTCAGCAATACCCTTTCTGGGTATGTATCTGAAGGAAACAAAATCACTATCTTGAAAAGATATCTACACCCCACATTTTCTTTATAATAGTCAAGACATGGAAACAACCCAAGTGTCTGTAGACAGACAAATAAATTAAAAAATGTTACACAAAACACCACACACACACACACACACACACACACACACACACACACACACACACACTGAGGAATATTATTCAGCCACGAAAAGGAAGATAATTCTGCCATTTGTGACAACATGGATGGACCTTAAGGGCATTATGCTAAGTGAAATAAGTCAGACAGAGAAAGACAAATACTGTATGATCTTACTTACATGCAGAATCTAAAAAAACCAACCTCACAGATACAAAGAGGGGATGGGTGAAACTGGTGAAGGCGATCAAAAGGTTCAAACTTCCAGTTATAAGATAAATAAATTCTGGGGATATAATGTATAGTGTGATGAATAAAGTTAACAATAGTGTATCATATATTTGAAACTTGCTAAGAGAGTAGATCCTAAAAGTTCTCAACACAAGAAAAAGAGTTGTAGGTGATGGTTGTTAAGTAAACTTATTATAGTAATCATTTTGTAATATATATATATATCCAATCATCATGTTGTACACCTAAAACTACAATGCTGTATGTCAATTATATCTCAATAAAACTAGAAAACAATCATATTGCCATTATTCAGAAATAACCACCATTAACATTTTTGTATCTTATCAAAAATACAATCCCACAAATAGCTTCATAATCTTTTAATTATATGTCATATATGTTATATATATATATGTTTTATATGTTTAATTATATGTTATATATACAATGAACATCCATACAGGTCACTAACTACTCTTCTATAACTTTCAAGTGGTTGTATAGTATTTCATGTGATGAATCATCATATTTTAAAAAATCAACCCCCTTCCATTAGACATTTAGATCACCTCCAATTCTTCCATGACAGAAACAATGCTATCAATGACCACTTTTTTCATCGGATGAGTTCACACATACATAGGTAATGTAGGCTAAATTTCCAGAGGTAGATTTCCAAAAAGGTGAAATGAATGTGACTTAATAGCAAGATGTAAATATATGCTTACAGATTTGTAGAATTAAACTGTATTCCATTATCACATGCCCAACTCTACTTACATTTTCTGTGTCCAAGAATTGCTCTACTGACAGACAAGAAGAGAAACCTAGAGACATATATTACCTATGCTAAGGTAAACCGCTTACCTTCCGTATTACCTACAGTTTATCCACAGCTGAGAAATATCTAAGACTCAACCTATTTTTAAGCCCCAAATCAACATACCCATGATAATTTTCACCAGTGCCACACTTTGAATTCTTAAAGTATTATGGACCAAAAAATAGCTTGAAACTTTACTGGTTTGGGGTTGTGAAGATAACCAAAATATACAATTATGTATAAAACAAAAACATATAAACAATCACAATCTTCCTAAGTATTAATGGGAGAAAAGACATTGTTTTTGATTAGATACCAAAAAACTTAATGTTCTGTAAATTCCAGAAAGATGCATGAAGATTGTTGTATCACAATATGGATAAGACAACTATTTACACAAAACTGCCAAATTCATGACAATTCGCCCATAATAGTATACCATAATATGTGATAGATTGCAAAAATGGTTTTAATTCTCCCCTGCCTCACATCCACAGTCATTTGGAATTGGTGGTAAAGTCTATTTTTCAACCTTGTAAATCTGGGTTGTTCTTGTGACTTACTTTGGTCAAAAAAATGTGGATAAAAAGCAATTCTGTCATATCCCAAGACTAGGCCTCAAGAGAACTTGCACATTTCTATTCTGTCTAGGAACACTGCTGACCCACTATGTGAACAAGCCTGGCTTAGCCTGGTAGATGATGAGAGACATGTGGCGCATTATCCCCATTTCCCAGCCAACAGCCACCCAAACCCCAGAAGCAGAGCCACCTAGCAGACTGGCAGCTGGTCAAAGACCCTCTGTGAACCTGCCTGGACTCTAAGAACTTCCTAAATGATCCTAGCCCAAATGACCTACTCATAGATAAATAAATCATTATTATTTTAACTTACTAATGTTGGGGTGACTTGTTATGTATCACAAATAATTGATACCAAAAAAGTCAGAGAATACAATTTACAAATACTATGAATAAATACTAGGGACTAGATATTCAAAGATAAATGAATATTATGAATAACTTCATGCCAGTAAATTGAAAATTTAGATGAAGTGGACAAATTCCTCAAAAAAAAAAATTGCAACTTACTAAAACTGACAAAGGATGAAAAGGAAAACCTTTAGAAATTTTTTTTTATGAACCTAAAATCATATAAAATCATCCTACTATAGAAACCACACCCATATGGTTTCACCGATGAGTTTTATCAAATTTTTAGGAAAGAAATATCAATATTACACCAACTCTAGAAAATCTGAATAGACCAATAACTAGTAACAAAATTGAATCAGAAATTTAAAAACTCTCACCAAAAAAAGCCTAAGACCAAATGGATTCACAAGCGAATTCTACCAAATATTTAAAGAGCGTTAATACTTATTCTCCTCAAACTATTCCAAGGAACAGAAAAGGAAGGAAAGCTTTCAAGTACATTCTACAAGGTCAGCATTACCCTGATAAAAACAAAGACACTACAAAAGAGAAAACCATAGGCCAATATCCTTGATGAACATAGATGCAAAAATCCTCCACAAAATATAAACAAACTGCATTCAATAATACATTAAAAAGATCATTCACCATGATCAAGTGGGATTTATTCCAGGGATGCAAGAATGGTGCAATATTTACAAATCAACATGGTACACCACATCAACACAATGAAGGTTAAAAATCACATGATCATTTCAACAGAAGCAGAAAAAGCATTTGACAAAATTCAACATCCATTCATGACAAAAACCTCAACAATGTGTGTTCAGAGGAAACATACCTCAACATAATAAAGGCCATATATTAAAAACTCACAGCTGACATCATACTCAATGGGGAAAACCTGAAAGCTTTTCTAAGATCAGGAAGAAGACACTCTCACCACTTTTATTCAACATAGTACTGGAAGTTGTAGCACAGCAATCACACAAGAAAAATAAATAAAAGGCATCCCATTTGGTAAGGAAGAGGTTAAACTGTCACTATTTGCAGGTGACATGATCCTATACATAGCAAACCCTAAAGACTTGACCAAAGAACAATTAGAAGTAATAAATGGATTCAGTAAAGTTGCAGGATACAAAATACATGGAAATTGGTTGCATTTTTATACACTAATAATGAAGTGGCAGAAAAAGAAATTAAAAAAAAAATTCCATTTACAATTGCACCAAAAAGAATAAAATATCTAGGAATGAGCTTAACCAAGTCAGTGAAAGATCTGTACTCTGAAAACTATAAAACAATGAGAAAAGAAATTGAAGATGTCACAAACAAATGGAAAGATATTCCATGCTCATGCATTGGAAGACTTAATATTGTTACAATGTCCATACTACTCAAAGCAATCTGCAAATTCAATGCAATCTCTATCAAAATACCAACAGCATTTTTCAGAGAACTAGAACAAATATTCCTAAAATTTGTGTGGAACCACAAAAGACCTCCAATACCAAAGCAATCTTGGGAAAGAAGAACAAAGCTGGAAGCACCACAATTCCAGATTTCAAGATATACTACAAAGCAGTAGTAATCAAAACAGCATGGTGCTGGCACAAAAATAGACATGTTGATCAGTGGGGACAGAGAGCCCAGAAATAAACCCAATTAATCTAGGACAAAGGAAGAAAGAATATTCACGGGGAAGATAGTCTCTTCAATAAATGGTACTGGGAAAACTGGACAACTATATGCAAAAGAATGAAACTGGACCACTTTCTTACACCACACACAAAAATAAACTCAAGATGGATTAGAAACCTGAAACCATAAAACTCCTCTAAGAGAACATAGGCAGTAATCTCTTTGACACTGGCCTTAGCGACATTCTTCTAGGTAGGTCTCCTCAGTCAAGGGAAACAAAAGCAAAAATAAAGTATTGGGACTACACCAAAATAAAAAGCTTTTGCACAGCGAAGGAAACCATCACCAAAATGAAAAGGCAACCTAGTGAATGGAAGATGATATTCACAAATAATATGTCTAATAAGGAGGTAACATCCAAAATACAGAAAGAACTTATCAAACTCAACACCAAAAAACCCCCAAATAATCCAATTAAAAAATGGGCAGAGGACCTGAATAGACATTTTTCCAAACAAGACATCCAGATAGTTAACAAACACATGAAAAGATGTTCAATATCACCCATAATCAGGGAAAAGCACATCAAAAATACTATGACAGGGTTCCGGGAGCAAAATGGCGGAGGAGTAGAGGACCTAAATTTCATCTTGTCCCGGGAATTCAGCTAGATAGGGATCAAACCATTCTGAACACCTACAAACTCAACAGGAGATCAAAGAAAAGAACAGCAACAACTCTCTGAACAGAAAAGCGACCACTTTCTGGAAGATAGGACGTGCGGAGAAGTGAATCCGAGGCGATATTCGGGAGGATAGACGGCGGGGGAGGGGGCCTCCGTAAGCTGCTTCTGACAAGTGATAGAGCCACGGAACACAAAATTGGAACTTTTAGAAGTCGGCTCTGCTGAGGGACGTCACTCCAGTGGCTAAGTGGGGGGTGGAACCCTCGTGGGACAGTGTGGTCTCAGGACCCTCGGGGTCACAGAAAGACTGGGGGTGCCTGAGTGTGGCAGAGCTCCCAGGTATCCGAGCGGGGAAGCCAGCTGCAGAGACGGAGCCGAGGCGCAGGCTCTCAGCTCGGGGTTGCCATAAACCATGATCCGCGGCACAGTCGGGCCACTGCTCTTCCAGCAGGGACCCAACAAGTGGCAGATCCAGGGAGACTCCCCTTCCTCCCCAGGGAGGAGCGGCGCGGGAGCGCACCACAGGGATCTGCTGGGTTTGGAGACTCCACACGGGGTCGGGTGCCAGAGATAGAAACGCTCGATCACAGGCCGGGTGAGCACAGAATGCGGCTGGAGACCAGGGAGATGGGAGTGACTGACTGCTTTTCTCTGGGAGCGCACTGGGGAGTGGGGCCCTGAGTTCTAGGGTCCTCTGGGGCGGAGATTGGGAGGCCGCCATTTGCACTCTTGTCCTCCAAAGCTGTACGAAAGCTTGCAGGGAACAAAAGCTCCTGAGAGCAAACCCAAGCAGATTACTGAGCCCCAAACGGCAAGGGTGGGGCAATTCTGCCTCCGGCAAAGACATCTGGGAAACACAACAACAGGCCCCTCCTCCAGAAGATCAGCAAGAACAGCCCACCAAGACCAAGTTTACCAATCAATGAGAATGGCAGAACTCCAGCACTAGGGCAATACTGCACATAGAATTCATGGCTTTTTCCCCCCTGATTCTTCAGTCTTTCAAAGTTAATTTTTAAAATTTTCTTTATCTATTTTTTTTTGAATTTTTCTTTTCTACTTTTTCAACCAACATCTTATCAATCCATTCTTAAAAATTCTTTTTTATTTTTCATTTTTAGAGTCATATTCTATCCCTTCATTGTAGTCAACCTTATTTTTGGTATATATATATATATATATATATATATATAAATTGTTCTCTCTTTAAAATTTTGGGATACAGTTTCTTCTAACAGACCAAAATATACCCTAAATCTCTAGTGTATGGCTTTGTTCTAGTCTCCTGCCTGATCACATTCTCTCCCTTTTTTTTTTTTTTTTTTTTTTTTCTCTTCTTTCTTTTTTTAACCAACTTCTTATCTTATCAATTCCTTTTATAAAATCTTTTCTAATTTCCATCTTTACAGTCATATTCCATTCCTTCATCGTATTTACCCTTATTTTTGTACATATATAAGTTTTCTTTCTTTAAAAAAATTTTGGGAGGCAGTTTCTTCTAACAGACCAAAATAGGCCCAAAATCTAGTGTGTGGCACTGATCTATTCACCAGCCTGATCATATCTGTTCATATTCTTCTTTTTTTCCTTCTTTTTCTTTTTTTGTTCTTTCCCTTTCTTTTCCCCTGGTTTCAGGTCTCTTCTGATTTGTTTAGTGTATATTTTTCTGGGGTCGTTGTTACCCTGTTAGCATTTTGTTCTCTCATTCATCTATTCTCTGGACAAAATGACAAGATGGAAAAACTCACCTCAAAAAAAAGAACAAGAGGCAGTACCGACTGCCAGGGACCTAATCAATACAGACATTAGTAAGATGTCGGAACTAGAGTTCAGAATGATGATTATAAAGATACTAGCTGGGCTTGAAAAAAGCATGGAAGTTATTAGAGAAACCCTTTCTGGAGAAATAAAAGAACTACAATCTAACCAAGTCAAAATCAAAAAGGCTATTAATGAGGTGCAGTCAAAAATGGAGGCTCTAACTGCTAGGATAAATGAGGCAGAAGAGAATTAGTGATATAGAAGACAAATGATGGAGAATAAAGAAGCTGAGAAAAAGATAAACAACTACTGGATCACGAGGGCAGAATTCGAGAGATAAGTGATACCATAAGATGAAATAATATTAGAATAATTGGGATCCCAGAAGAAGAAGAAAGAAAGAGAGAGGCAGAAGGTATATTGGAGCAAATTATAGCAGAGAACTTCCCTAATTTGGGGAAGGAAACAGGCATCAAAATCCAGGAACCACAGACAACCCCCCTCAAAATCAATAAAAATAGGTCAGCACCCCGACATCTAATAGTAAAACTTACAAGTCTCAGAGACAAATAAAAATCCTGAAAGCAGCTCGGGACAAGAGGTCTGTAACCTACAGTGGTAGAAACATTAGATTGGCAACAGACCTGTCCACAGAGACCTGGCAGGCCACAAAGGACTGGCGTGATATATTCAGAGCACTAAACTAGAAAAATATGCAGCCAAGGATACTATATCCAGCTAGGCTGTCACTGAAAATAGAAGGAGAGATAAAAAGCTTCCAGGACAAACAAAACTAAAAGAATTTGCAAACACGAAACCAGCCCTACAAGAAATCTTGAAAGGGGTCCTCTAAGCAAAGAGAGACCCTAAAAGCAACATAGACCAGAAAGGAACACAGACAATATACAGTAACGGTCACCTTACAGGCAAAACAATGGCACTAAATTACTATCTTTCAATAGTTACCCTGAATGTAAATAGGCTAAATGCCCCAATCAAAAGACACAAGCTATCAGATTGGATAAAAAAAAACAAGACCCATCGATATGCTGTCTGCAAGAAACTCATTTTAGATGCAAATACACCTACAGATTGAAAGTGAGGGGGTGGAAAACCATTTACCATGCTAATGGACATCAAAAGAAAGCTGGGGTGGCAAACCTTATATCAGACAAATTAGATTTTAAACCAAAGACCATAATAAGAGCTGAGGAAGGACAGTATATCATACTTAAAGGGTCTATCCAACAAGAAGATCTAACAATTGTAAATATGCCCCTAACATGGGAGCAGCCAATTATATAAGCCAATTAATATCAAAATCAAAGAAACACATTGACAACAATACAATAATAGTGGGGGACTTTAACACCCCCCTCACTGAAATGGACAGCTCATCTAAGCAAAACATCAGCAAGGCAATAAAGACTTTAAATGACACACTGGACCAAATGGACTTTACAGATATATTCAGAACATTCCATCCCAAAGCAACAGAATACACATTCTTCTCTAGTGCCCATGCAACATTCTCCAAAATAGATCACAAATCAGGTCTCAACCAGTACCAAAAGATTGGGATCATTCCCTGCATATTTTCAGACCACAATGCTTTGAAACTAGAACTCAAACACAAGAGGAAAGTCGGGAAGAACTCAAATATATGGAGGCTAAAGAGCATCCTACTAAAGAATGAATGGGTCAACCAGGAAATTAAAGAAGAATTTAAAAAATTCATGGAAACCAATGAAAATGAAAACACAACTGTTCAAAATCTTTGGGATGCAGCAAAGGCAGTCCTAAGAGGAAAGTATATAGCAATACAAGCCTTTCTCAAGAAACAAGAACGGTCTCAAATACACAACCTAACCCTACACCTAAAGGAGCTGGAGAAAGAACAGCAAATAAAGCCTAAACCCAGCAGGAGAAGAGAAATAATAAAGATCAGAGCAGAAGTCAATGAAATAGAAACCAAAAAACAGTAGAACAGATCAATGAAACTAGGAGCTGATTCTTTGAAAGAATTAATAAGATTGATAAACCCCTGGCCAGACTTATCAAAAAGAACAGAGAAGGGACCCAAATAAATAAAATCATGAATGAAAGAGGAGCGATCACAACCAACACCAAAGAAATACAAACAATTATAAGAACATATTATGAGCAACTATATGCCAGCAAATTAGACAATCTGGACGAAATGGAGGCATTCCTAGAGATGTATCAACTATCAAAACTGAACCAGGAAGAAATAGAAAACCTGAACAGACCTATAAGCACTAAGGAAATTGAAGCAGTCATCAAAAATCTCCCAACAAACAAGAGCCCAGGGCCAGATGGCTTCCCAGGGGAATTTTACCAAACATTTAAAGAAGAATTAATACCTATTCTTCTGAAACTGTTCCAAAAAATAGAAATGGAAGGAAAACTTCCAAACTCATTTTATGAGGCCAGCATTACCTTGATCCCAAAATCAGACAAAGATCCCATCAAAAAGGAGAATTACAGACCAATATCCCTGATGAACATGGATGCAACAATTCTCATCAAAATACAAGCGAATAGGATCCAACAGTACATTAAGAAGATTATTCACCACGATCAAGTGGGATTTATTCCTGGGCTGCAAGGTTGGTTCAACATCCGCAAATAAATGTGATACAATACATTAATAAAAGAAAGAACAAGAACCATATGATCCTCTCAATAGATGCAGAAAAAGCATTTGACAAAGTACAGCATCCTTTCTTGATCAAAACTCTTCAGAGTGTAGGGATAGAGGGTACATACCTCAATATCATAAAAGCCATCTATGAAAAACCCACAGCAAATATCATTCTCAATGGGGAAAAACTGAGAGCTTTCCCCCTAAGGTCAGGAACACGACAGGGATGTCCACTATCACCACTGCTATTCAACATAGTATTAGAAGTCCTAGCCACAGCAATCAGACAACAAAAAGAAATCAAAGGCATCCGAATCGGCAAAGAAGAAGTCAAACTCTCACTCTTTGCAGATGATATGATACTTTATGTGGAAAACCCAAAAGACTCCACCCCAAAACTGCTAGAACTCATACAAGAATTCAGTAAAATGGCAGGATATAAAATCAATGCACAGAAATCAGTGGCATTCCTATACATCAACAAGACAGAAGAAAGAGAAATTAAGGAGTCGATTCCATTTACAATTGCACCCAAAACCGTAAGATACCTAGGAATAAATCTAACCAAAGAGGCAAAGAATCTGTACTCAGAAAACTATAAAATACTCATGAAAGAAATTGAGGAAGACACAAAGAAGTGGAAAAATGTTCCATGCTCATGGATTGGAAGAACAAATATTGTGAAGATGTCAATGCTACCTAAAGCAATCTACACATTTAATGCAATCCCTATCAAAATACCATCCACTTTTTTCAAAGAAATGGAACAAATAATCCTAAAATTTGTATGGAACCAGAAAAGACCCCAAATAGCCAGAGGAATGTTGAAAAAGAAAAGCAAAGCCAGTGGCATCACAATTCCAGACTTCAAGCTCTATTACAAAGCTGTAATCATCAAGACAGTATGGTACCAGCAAAAATACAGACACATAGATCAAAGGAACAGAATAGAGAGCTCAGAAATGGACCCTCAACTCTATGGTCAACTACTCTTCAACAAAGCAGGAAAGAATGTCCAATGGAAAAAAGACAGTCTCTTCAACAAATGGTGTTGGGAAAATTGGACAGCCACATGCAGAAGACTGAAACTGGACCATTTCCTTACACCACACACAAAAATAGACTCAAAATGGATGAGAGACCTCAATGTGAGACAGGAGTCCATCAAAATCCTAGAGGAGAACACAGGCAGCAACCTCTTCGACCTCAGCCACAGCAACTTCTTCCTAGAAACATCGCCAAAGGCAAGGGAAGCAAGGGCAAAAATGAACTATTGGGACTTCATCAAGATAAAAAGCTTTTGCACAGTAAAAGAAACAGTCAACAAAACCAAAAGACAACCGATAGAATGGGAGAAGATATTTGCAAATGGCATATCAGATAAAGGGCTAGTATCCAAAATTTATAAAGAACTTCTTAAACTCAACATCCAAAGAACAAATGATCTAATCAAGAAATGGGCAGAAGACATGAACAGACATTTTTCCAGAGAAGACATCCCAATGGCCAACAGACACATGAAAAAGTGCTCAACATCGCTCGGCATCAGGGAAATCCAAATCAAAACCTCAATGAGATACCACCTCACACCAGTCAGAACGGCTAAAGTTAACAAGTCAGGAAACGACAGATGTTTGCGAGGATGCAGAGAAAGGGGAACCCTCCTACACTGTTGGTGGGAATGCAAGCTGGTGCAGCCACTCTGGAAAACAGTATGGAGGTTCCTCAAAAAGTTGAAAATAGAGCTACCATATGACCCAGCAATTGCGCTACTGGGTATTTACCCCAAAGATACAAATGTATTGATCCAAAGGGGTACGTGCACCCCGATGTTTATAGCAGCAATGTCCACAACAGCCAAACTGTGGAAAGAGCCAAGATGTCCATCAACAGATGAATGGATAAAGAAGATGTGGTATATATATACAATGGAATATTATGCAGCCATCAAAAAAAAAATGAAATCTTGCCATTTGCAATGACGTGGATGGAACTAGAGGGTATTATGCTAAGCGAAATAAGTCAAACAGAGAAAGACATGTATCATATGATCTCACTGATATGAGGAATTCTTAATCTCAGGAAACAAACTGAGGGTTGCTGGGGTGGTGGGGGGTGGGAGGGATGGGTGACTTGGTGATAGACACTGGGGAGTGTATGTGCTATGGTGAGTGCTGTGAATTGTGTAAGACTCATGAATCACAGACCTGTACCTCTGAAACAAATACATTATATGTTAAAAGAAAAAAAAAGAAGAAGATAGTAGGAAGGGAAAAATAAAGGGGGAGAAATTGGAGGGGGAGATGAACCATGAGAGACTATGGACTCTGAGAAACAAACTGAGGGTTTTAGAGGGGAGGGGGGTGGGAGGATGGGTTAGCCTGGTGATGGGTATTAAAGAGGGCATGTATTGAGTGGAGCACTGGGTGTTATACGCAAACAATGAATCATGGAACACTATGTCAAAAACCAATGATGAAATGTATGGTGATTAATATAATACAATAAAATTTTTAAAAAATAAAAGGAAAATAAATAAATAAATAAAAATACTATGACATATCACCCTACATGTGTCAGAATGCCTAGAATAAAAAAGACAAGAAATAACAAGTGCTGGAAAGGATGTAGAGAAAAAGGAACCCTCGTACACTGTTGGTGGGAATCTTAGTTGGTGCAGCCACTGTGGAAAACAGTGTGAGGTTCCTCAAAAAGTTAAAAATAGAAGGATCCAGTAATTCCATTACTCAGTATTTACTCAAATAATACAAAAACACTAATTCAAAAAAATATATGCACCCCTATGTTTACTGCAGCATTATTTATGATAGCCAAGATACGGAAGCAATTCAAGTGTCCATCAATAGATGAATGAATAAAGAAGATGTAAGATACACACACATACACAAACACACACACACCTACCTCTAGAGCATTATGCTAAGTGAAATAAGTCAGACAGAGAAAGACAAATACTATATGGCTTCACTTACATGTGGAATCTAATCAACAAATCAAGTGAGTAAACAAACAAAAAGCAGAAATAGACCCATAAAAAACAGAGAACTGATGACTGCCAGAGGGGTGAAGGGGAGTGGGAGATACAGGTTTTCAGTTATGGAATGAATAAGTCTTGGGGATAAAAGTTACAGCACAGGTTACAGTCGATGGTATTGTAATAGTGTTGTATGGTAACAGGTGGGAGCTATACTTGTGAACACAGCATAATGTACAGACTTGTTCAATCACTGCTATACTTCTGAAACTAATGTAACACTGTGCGTCAACTATATTTCAATGAATATATGTATATATCACACCAAGTCTTTCAGAAAATAGAGGAGATAGAGACACTTGAACTCAGTTTATGAGGCCAGCATAATCTTAATACCGAAGTCTAACAAAGAAATTAACAATATACAAAATCATCTCTCTCAAGATATATGCAAAATGATTTAGAAAATATTAGCAAAATCAAATTTAGCAATAGAATTTGTTTATTCCAAGAATGCAAACTTGATTTAACCTTCATAAAAGTCAATGAAAACAATGCATCACAATAGCCAATAAATAAAAAAAAATCAATGACTATTTTAACAAATGCAGACAATTCATTTGACAAAATTAAACACCCTTATGATATTTTTTTTAAAGATTTTATTTATTTATTTGACAGAGAGAGAGACAACCAGAGAGGGAACACAAGCAGGGGGAGTGGGAGAGGGAGAAGCAGGCTTCCCGCGGAGCAGGGAGCCCGATGTGGGGCTCGATCCCAGGACCCTGGGATCATGACCTGAGCCGAAGGCAGATGCTTAACGACTGAGCCACCCAGGCGCCCCACCCTTATGATATTTTTTAAAAATTCACCAAGTTAGGAATTAGAAGAAAATTTTCTCAATCTGATAAAAAAAAAGCCTATGAAAGACCTACAAAAGCTATCATATATAATGGTAAAATATTGAATGCTGTCCTACTAAGAGTAAGAACAAAGTAAGCATGTTCCCTCTCACCATGTCTATTCAACATCATACAGGAGATCTTAGCCAGTATAAATAGTTAAAGAAAAGAAAGTCATAAAGATTGGAAAGTAAGCATAAAATGGACTCTTCACAGATGACATGATTGTTTCCATAGAAAGATCCTTAGGAATGTACAAAACAACTAGAACTAATAAGTGACTTTAGCTTGGTTTTAGGATACAAGATCTACATACAAAAATCAACTCTATTTTATATGCTGGCTGCAAACAATTGGAAAATAAAATTCAAGGAAAAAAAAGAAAGAAAAAAGAAAAATCCTCCTTTTGAAAGCACCAAAAATCACTAAATACCTCAGAATAATTTTTTAAAGTAATCTCTACACTCAACATGGGGCGTGAACACACAACCCCAAGATCAAGAGTCACATGCTCCACTGACTGAGCCAGCCAGGAGCCCCTACTTAGGAATAAATTTAATGAAAGACATGCAAGACCTCCACAATTAAACTATATTGAAATCATTGCTGAGAGAAATTAAAGAAGATCTAGATAAATGTAGAGATATACCACATTCATGGGTTAGAAGTCCCAACATTGTTAAAATGTCCATTTTCCTCAGATCTACAGATTCAATGAATTCCCAATCATAACTTCACCCAGTTTTTTTAATACACAAGCTTATTCAAAAATTTGTAATAGAATAAAAAGGACCTAAAACATCCAAAGCAATCTTGAAAAATAAAAACCAAGTTGGAAGACTTACCCTACTACCTTAAGATTTATTATAAAACCACAATAATCAAGAGAGTATGGTACTGGTGTTAAGGTAGACAGGCAGATCAATGGAACAGAAATAGACCTACACTTACATCTTTGATTTATTTATAATAAAGGTACAAAGCAATTCAACTGAGAGAAGAAATCTTTTGAACAAATTGTGCAGAACAACTGCATAGCCACATGGATAATAATGAGCCTCTATTCCCACTTCACACTATACGCTAGAAGTAACTCAACTTCTATCTTACCAGATACTTATAAATGACCAACACATAAAAGGCTGCTTATCATTATTAGTTATCAGGGCAATACAAATTAAATCCACCACGAGATACCAAATACCATCCAACTGGAAACGGTGAAGTTAAAAAGACAGACACAAACCAAATGTTGGCAAGAATGTGAAACCACCAGAACTCTAATACATTGTTGGGGGATGGGAGAAAGGGGTGAAACTGTACAATTACTTTGGCAGTTTCTTATAAAACCACACTATGACTCAACAATTTCACTCCCAGACATTTACACAAGAGATAAGAAAGCACATGTTCACAAAATACTTGTATAATAATGTTCACAGATTTAGTCATAATAACTCATAACCAGGGACAGCCTAGGTGTGGATCAACAGATGAATGAATAAACAAACTGGTGCATTCATACAATTCATATTACTCAGCAACAAAAAGCAACCAACCGCTGTTATACACAACTCACAGAATCTCACACACATTATGCTAAGTGAGAAAGATCAGAACAGTGGTTGCCTGTTGGAAGTAGGGATGAGATGGGAAATGACTGAGAAGGGGCACGAGGGAATTTTCTGGGGTGATCATTATGTTTTATATCTCAACAAGGGTCCCTTGTAAAAATTCATCAAAGGGTACTTAAGTTTGTGCATGCCACAGTATGTACATTTTACCTAAGAAAAAAAAAAAAGGTAAACACATATTGATTGCCAGTTAAACTGGTGTGCACACCTTACTTTGAAATGCATAAAAAATAAGATGGAATAATGGATGGATAGATTGGCAGACAGATACATAGGTAATAAAACAAATACAGAATAATGTTAATTGTGGACTCTAGGCAGTGGGAATATGGGCATTCATTGTATGGTTCTTTCAAATTTTTGTATATTTGAAAATTCTCTTAATAGCATTTTTTTGGTATATTTGAAAATTCTCTTATTAGCATTCTCTTAATAGCATATTAATAGCTTAATAAAAACTAAAACTGGTACTACAAGGTAGACAGACCACATTTGTTTCTATACAATTTTCATATATAAGAGATTAGTTTCTTACAACAACTCTGTAAATATAGACAAGGCTTGCATCAACTGTGTTTTACAACTGAAGATACTGTCTCATAAGGGACCTTGCCCAAAGTGTCAGTATAGGAAATAGTAAACTAGTAGTTCCAGGGGACATCAGACTTTATTTCATAAAGAGCCAGATAGCAAGTATCTTAGGACATACATTCACTGCCACAACTACTGCACCCTGCTTTTTGTAGTATGAAAGCAGTCAGACACGATTTGTAAATAAATGGACATCGCTGTGTTCCAATAAAACTTTATTTACCAAAAAAGGCAGGGGCCAGGTTTGGCCTATGCATTATAGTTTGCTGATCCCCAGATGATAATGCAGGTTTATTCACTATAAAAGTTATAGAAAAGGATTGATTTTAGAGTCAGACTGACCTTGTTTTATATACCCCTGGGTTATTATGACACTTCAATTAGGTAACTCTTATAAAGTAACTAGCATAGTACCTGTTTTAAAGCAGATATTTAATAAATTTTTTCAATACCTTGTCTTTTTCTCACTTGCTATTTTTGCCACCATACTTCATATCCTGGATGAATTACAGCAAGAAAAACAAGCTGCTTAATGTTTGCTTCGACCAAACTAATCAACCATAGTAGACTTTTTGTTCAGTAAATCTCTAAATGATTGCACTGTAAATGGAAATGCATGATTGTTCCTGCATTTTCTATGTTAACTCTCAGAAAGGAATTCACTGAGGGCCCTCTAGGTTTTCTACTCTGTTTTATCACATGGAGGTCGCAGTCACTCTCCCCCCATTCCACGCCTGAGTAAACAAATTAGTTAAACTTATGCTTTCTCTCAGGCCACTTCTCTAACCTGCATGACTTCATTTATTCCCTGGTGCCAAGTTGTGTGTCCCTCATATACAAAATCCCACTGAAAACTGACCTTCTCCTTAAGTGTGTGGTGCCTCTACACTCTTATCTTTGGCTTCTCTCCAAACACCTTGAAGCAACTGAGGGAGCAAAATGCTAATAATTCAAATTTATTCCCTTCTACAGAATTATAAGGATGCAAATTACCCAACCATCTCTTCCTCGATATGTCAGTGGGCAAAGTTGCAAGGGTTATAGCCAAGCATTAGGTTACAAGGGAAGAGATTTCTTCCACTCTCTCTAACGGCTTCCTAAAAAATACCACAATAATTATAGATCCATTAAATGAGCATTTATTATGTGCCAGACACTCTGTTAACCATTCTATTCCTTCATTCACATATTCATCAGTGTGTATGAAGAACTCACCAGGCAGCAGGATTTACATAATTTATCTAACAAATCTATACCAAAGTCATGTAAGGTAGGTGTTATAATTCCTGTTTCCCAAACTGAGTAAACTGAGGCTAAAGAGTAATTACTTTCCCAATGCCCCTTGGCTGGGGAGTGGCAGAGCTACCATCTAGCAGAGAACTCGCCTTCTGGAGACTTAACAAATATTGGGAGGGCATATCTGAAGTCACCTGTTTCATGTGTTTCTGTATTGCTTTGCTCTTTTCCAGCATATCTGTCCTGCCTCTGCAAAGGACAGGTCCAGGAGGCTCCCTCCCTATGACT
Organism: Phoca vitulina; assembly: GCF_004348235.1. Lineage (NCBI taxonomy): Eukaryota > Metazoa > Chordata > Mammalia > Carnivora > Phocidae > Phoca > Phoca vitulina. The sequence goes on from NW_022589732.1 coordinate 2,294,221, forward strand.
GCCCCCCATCCCTCCCACACTGCTCTTCATGCCATGGAAGATCAATAACTTTTGTTGCTTCTTACCCGCAGCCCCCCCACCATCTGTTCAGGCAACTCACTTCCCAGCACACCCCCTGCAGGATGGTTTTTTGGGGTTTTTTTTCCACTTTATTCCCAGCTTCTCTAGAATTAATCTGAGGAAGGCAAGAGAATCGGGGACTCCCCCTCTTTTGAAACATTCCCTCAACTTTGAACTTTGCCATTATATTCCAGCAATCAGCTGTGCGGCTCGGACAAGGCAGGGCTCTGGAGGAGTGGCTAAAAAGGAACGAAGGCATCAGCCTATAAGCTCCTTCAGAGAATAAAGTGCAGTGTGGTGAGACATCTCCTCCCAGTGCGCAAGTAGATCACGTCAGTTGCTGGGGCTGATGTGACGCATTCCTCCAATAGCTGGGGCTTCTTCTCTTTCTTTCTTTCTTCCCTTTTTGCCCCCAGCCAGGCTTCTGCACTAACTCGGATCCTTCTGGGCAGACTCCACCTTCTCCACATCTTCAGATGTGCTTCTGAGATCAGCTAATAACACTGGGTACATTAACTAATTAGCAACAGTAAGGAGTTCAGAAAACAAACAGGCATGGAGCAATGTTATTATTATGTGGCTTTTGCCTGACACTGTTGTCCTCATTAAGCAGGCAGCAATCTCAATGTATCTACGAAGGAAGGCAAAGTAAAATCCTTACTGCAAGTTGCCAGCTGGGTTCAAATTCCTTTTTCCTGAAATGAGACAGCGCTACAGCCACGGGGAGCACTGCAGCTGATTTCTCCCCCCTGTTTCTTCAGTTTGATTTTTTTTCAAGGCTCTCTTTACTCCTGTAGCCATGTAGCCTCACTCTGCATTGCTAGAGAGTTCAGTTTATGAAACTTCACAAATAAAGTATGAATAAATGAAAATTCCCAAATCAACTTCTCCAGTTCTAGAAAGACCAAGAGAAAATCATAGTTGATTTTAACCTTTCTCATCAGTTGGGATTCACAGTTCCTTTTTGAAATGAACTTGCTGCAAACATCCCTCACATATCACATTGTGGGTAATCCTGGCCAACTCGTGTGCAACTTGCTAAAACCAACAACTGTGTTCTCTGCTGATTAAAAGATGAATACAGAACAGCCTTGGCTGATTTACTTGCCATTGGTCCTTTCCCTCTTTCCCCCTCTCCCTCCTGCTCTCTCCGTCTATCTGACCTCTTCCCTTGGATGTCTTCAACTGAACAACGTCCGAAAGTAAACACATGATATGCCCCCTCCCCACCGGTCTGCCACTGTTTCTTAGCTAAGTGAAGGGCACCAGCACCCACCAGATGGAAGCTTCTCTCACCAGCCTTTCATCACGGGCCATGTGCTCTGACCCCCACCTCCCTTTCAGCTTCATCTTGCACGTGTTCCAGGCATTCTGGTCTTCTGCCAGGCCTTGCTGTAGCCCTCCAACCTCCACCCTTCGGCTGGATGATGCCTCCTCATTCCTCAGGGGTCAGGATGTGGGAAGATGCCCTGAAGTTCCACATTCCTGACATCCTGACAAAGTAAGCTCCTTCCACTGCAGGTTTCAGGCACCACACACCTCCCTTCAAAGGACTAAGTCTAATGTGCTTATACCAGGTTGTAAACTCCAACAGAAGTTTTTTGTGTTTTTTTCACAACTGTATTCCACAGAGCTTAGAGTGCTTGACACTTAATAGGAGGCTCTCACTAAATATTTGTTGGAAGGAAGGCAGGGAAGGAGGACAGAAAGGGAAAAACATTTTTTTGAATATCAAACTTTGGTTGGTGCAGCGGAAACGGCCCAGTGATTCTCCACACGATGTCCAGTCTTCTGTCGGCCACATACCTTGACTTCCTTTCCCAGCCTCCTTGCAGCTAGGTGAAGCAATGTCACCGACATCGGAAGGGACGCAGACTGATGAGACATATGGCACCTCAAAGCCTGGCCCTTAAAAACTTCCACACAACCTTTGTCCCTCTCCCTCTGTCCCTCTCTTCTAATGGCTGTTGACCAGTTACCAAGGATCCACTAAAGGACTCCAAGGGCCTGGGAGAGGTGGAGCTCCAAACCGGAAGGGGCCTAGACTCCAAATAACTGCACGCCCCCCCAACCCTCCCTGCCAGGCCACACTGGGACTGTGATGTGAACAGGAAATAAACCTTTACTGAGTCAAATTTAGGGGTTGTTTTAGCCATTAGACTACACCAACTTGCAGAGTTGGGAAGAGACAAGATAAAGCGGTTATCACCCTCTGTGAATTTTCTTACACAGACTATTTTGTTTTTCTAACCTGGAAAAGAGAAACAGTTATGCTATGTTTACAGTTCAAAGGTAAATAGGCTTCAATCTGAAAACTACAACTGGTGAGCAATAACTGTACTTTCCGGTCATGGCATCCTAAACAGAAATGCTAAGCTTCTCTGTGCTAGAGAAAGTCGTTGTGCTATTAAGGATGCATTCTGCTTTCTCGCTGGCTCTTGTGTGTGCATGGAACAAGAAGAACAACATCATCAACCACAAAAGCAGCCCTTCTAATGGAGCAGTCTTGGGGAGAAAGGGCCAGTTTGGAGGTGATCTGCCTCGAACACTCAGGAAGGGTGGGCATGGGGGACCCCGGAAGACAACCAGACCCCGGTTGGGGGAGGGGCACCCGGTGCCAACCTTTCCAGCCTTGGTAAGTCTGAACACAAATGAATTCAGAAGTGGAAGCTGCTAAGAGAATAGCTCTAACAGTTCTTGTCAGGAGAAAAAAAAAATTGTTTTTAATTATACGAGGTGATGGAGGTTAACTGAACTTGCGGCAAGCATTTCATAATATATTCATATGTCAAATCAGGTTGTATGCCTTAAACAAATACAAAGTTATATGTCAGTTATAGTTCAATAAAACTGAAGAGAAAAAAAAAAAAAAAGATGCCCTGGGGTCCTGGAGATGAGCCCAGACTCTAGATCCAGACTGCCTGAGCTTGATTCCCAGAGTGACCACTTGCTAGAAGAATGGCCGCACACACATGACCTAACCTCTCTGTGCCTCAGTTTTCACACTTCTAGAATGCTGAAATGAGGACAAAAAAGAAACTTACTCATGAGGTTCATATGGAGATGAGTTAATATTTGTGACACGTTTATTTCAGTAAGTACTGTAGAAGTGCCTGATTAAAAAAAAAAAAAGATTAAGAGCCAAGGCAATTAATCTCAGCTGTGTACTGTCTACTTTTAATGGATCCTACAATTTTGCTTAAAGAGAAACTACTTTTGAATCTCTAAAATGCTTCTAAGCACCAGAGAAGACCCAAGAGAGAAAAGAGCCTGAAAAATGAAGCTGATGAGAAGGCATGTGAGGAGGGTGACTCCTCTTGGCTGCTAGTTAGGAAGCATTTGGAGAGATTATTGCAACCACCAGGTCAATGAACTGTGCAAGTGTTAAAAATCTCACTGCCCATTACTACCCAGCTATTGGGGAGGTTAAGCCAGAACAGCTCCCTGAACACGGGCACCGTCCACCCTTCTCACCATGGTGTCCTCATTGCTGATGATGGCACCCAGCACACAGAAAATGTGCAACAAACATGCAACTAATTGATTTTACCTTTCTAATGACAACCAAGACTTTCTATTTAGGATTCTGATTATTTTAATGTGCATATATTATTTCTCTGTAAAGTCACTTGAGGACGGATTCCATACCTCATTTATCTTTTATTCCCACCCGGCACAGTATCTTGTACCTAATAGAAACGCAATAAAAAATTGAAAGAATTAACAAATCAATAAAAGGATGGATCATCCACGAAGTGTCCTCATTAATCATCTTTCTCCCCAGTTTGTGGAACAGTAAAATCTGAGTGCACAAAACTGAAATGTGAAGCACAAAATAATGATCACCTTTCCATGGTACTAATCTTAAGCACTTTTATAAGAGGGGATTATAGCAATTCTAGCCACTTTTTTTTTTTAAGATTTTATTTATTTATTTGACAGAGAGAGACACAGAGAGAGAGGGAATACAAGCAGGGGGAGTGGGAGAGGGAGAAGCAGGCTTCCTGCTGAGCAGGGAGCCCGACACGGGACTCGATTCCAGGACCCTGGGACCATGACGTGAGCCGAAGGCAGATGCTTAACGACTGAGCCACCCAGGCGCCCCACCACTTCTTTCTCACTGAAGTTTTATGACCTTGAATGAAGTCTTTATTTTGGCCAATTTAGTAGAAAGGATATTGAGTTCATAAAAGAAGTCTATTTCCTCTTGTGATGTTCAGCCACATGGCACACAAGTGAAGAACTCGTGACATGTGAAACCGGTGGCTGCCATGTTGCTTTATGTGAGTACCTGTTACACTTCCGTGCCAAGTGCCTCAGGTAAAGCTCTACAAACAAGTTTTGAAAAGATACAGATAAAATCTTTATTACTCTGACAAATTTCACATCTACTTCCTATCATAGTCACGAAGAAATATCTCTCCTCTATGGAGACAATATAAAAATCTCTAAGACCCATCTCTTGAATTCCAGAATAGTATCATTTACCATGAAATATCCCATTAACTTTAGGGAAATCTACAAGGTCCTGCAAAATGAAATAAACATATAATCCTGCAAAAGTATAAAAGCAAAGCAAGTTTATTTCAGATGAAAAGGAGCTGGAAATGTTTTATTCAGAATGATGCAAGAGTATATTTTTAAAGATTTTATTTATTTATTTGATAGAGAGAGACACAGTGAGAGAGGGAACACAAACAGGGGGAATGGCAGAGGGAGAAGCAGGCTTCCCGCTGAGCAAGGAGCCCGCTGCGGGGCTCGATCCCAGGACCCTGGGATCATGACCTGAGCCGAAGGCAGACGCTTAATGACTGAGCCACCCAGGCACCCCAATGCAAGAGTATTTTAGGGATGTTTAATAAATAAACTAAAATATACTCTCAGGTGCTATATAATTCATAATAAAATTGAGCACAAAAGGATAATAAGCACTATTATCTTGCCCCAATTTTGAAAACATTTGCAATTTGAAAAAGATGGTTTCTATTATTCTTATAGCACAAGAAAAAAATGGCATTTTAGCTCAGCAACATTTCCGTTCATCATGTAAAAACATGCCTACAAGAGACCTGTTCTGCTAAAGAGATTCAATCCGTTCTCAGCAAATTCCCACACCTACCCCTGCTGGGCAGGGAGGCACTGTCCTGTAGCCTCCCTGAGTTCAGCTGTTGAATGTACTCCTCATTGTCAGGTGGTGTAGACTCCAGCACATGACGGGAATGCACAACTCCTGAGTGTTTCTCAGAAGGGTACAAGGTTATTTATATAATGATCGATCTTCAGTGCAATTCAACAAACACAAGACATACTCGCAAATAACTACAGTAAAAGATCTCGTAAGTAAGTACAAACAGAAAAGGTGGTACAAACAAGGAGCTGTACGATTTCTGGGGGAGACAACCTTTTGAGATCAAGGAAGGATGCCACTGTGAAGGAATGGGTTTGGGAAGGTGGGTAGGGTTGAAATGAATATGCCTTCTCTCCTATACAGGATGGACCACAAGAGCAAGGTCAATGGTGTAATGCTGCCAAAATCATATGCATGTTTAACAAGATGTTAAAGTGAGACTGCTTCAATCTCCCATTTGGCTGAGGGCATAAAAAGCCGGGGGGCGGGGCGAGCGCGTCCACCTTGCAGAACGAGGTATCAGATGCGGCAGCATCTGCAAACATCTGCGAAGGCAGCATCACGTCTGAGAGCCAGTTCTGTGACCTCAGTTGACTGCTCACCTCAGACCATGAGAGCTTAGAAGAGCCGACAGGAATCCCTCCAGACGTCAGCATGCTCCGAGTACCCCCACCGCCCCCACCAATGACTGCGAGAGCAGAGTCAAGGAATTTCCTCCGCGGTCTGGGGTTCCAGAAGCTGTGTGCATGTCCACGCAAGTGCCAGGAGGCAGCAGGCAGGAGAAAGAAGGAACTGGACTGCCTGGCAGGTGCCTACGATTCCGCAGGGCACCTGCAGCAGGGCCGAATGCCCAGGTGTCACTTGTGATCAGCTGTGGGCCTCAGGAATGAGAACAGTCTGTCTGCAGCTACCCAGCATCCGGTCCAAGAGTGCCTCCCATACCCCAGAGGCTGAGGGAAGAAAAATGAGAGGCCAGCCTGTGTCGGGGGAAGTACAGCTGAATGTTTTCAGAAGGGGGCCCCTAAAAATGGCAGAGGGACGCAGCAGCTTTAAGCATGTGCAAAGCACAAAGAGGAGAACTTTTCAATTCCTTAACAGCCAGAGGGGACCCTCTCCAGATGACATCAGCGATCAGTCCAGTCTCTGCTCCCTCCACCTGCTCCAACCGCAGAGCGGCTGGAGGCTGGATGAGCTAGTGGGGGAGGGAGGCTAAATGCCCAGTGAGAAAGTGGGGCCCCAACTCCACACTCCTGTCACCAGCCCCAAGCTTCCAGTCGGGCTCCAGCTGGAAGGAGAAAAAAGGCTTTAACTTTCTATGAAGTTCCAAGTTTTTATTATTATTATCATTATTATTATTATTGAAAAAGCCTGTTAATTTCCTAAATGAGAGTCTTCTTGTGACAGAGTGACCAGAGGCCTTTTGTTATTGTAAGAGTGACCAAAACAAGTTGTGGGGCGAGCCCTAATACTTGACCAGGGCAGCAAAGAAAATCAAACATCAGCAAAGATTTCCATGGGCAACAGGGGCACTGACCACAGCTGTTTCTGATTCTGAAATCCTGCTCATTCAAATACTAGACATGTAGATTACATGGGCTACAGTAACAGTAATTTACATTAAGGTTTCTACTATGACGGAAAATACATAAAAATGAACAGCTATTACATGCAACTACATACGGATGAATTTTAAAACATTATGTTGAGCAAAAGAAGCCAGACCCACACATATCTCTGAAGATAGTAAAAACCACTGAACTGTACATTTTCAATATGCATATTGGATGGTATGTGAATTATATGTCAATAAAACTGTTTTAAAAAGCCAGACATAAAAGAAGACAAGCAATATGACTTGACTCATAAGAAGTTCTAAATAAGAAAATTCAACATCAATAGTGCTTGCTGAGTAGGGCTGGGAGGGGATGCACTGGAAAGAGGAATTAAGAAAGTTTGGGGGTGATGGAAAAGTCTTATATCTGAGCTGTACAGTATAGTACAGTCTCCATACGTGGCTATTCAAATACACTAAAAAAATTTTTTTTTTTAAGATTTTATTTATTTATTTGACAGAGAGAGACAGCAAGAGAGGGAACACAAGCAGGGGGAGAGGGAGAAACAGGCTTCCCGCCGAGCAGGGAGCCCGATGCGGGGCTCGATCCCAGGACCCTGGATTTTAAAAATTTACAAAACTAGAGGTTCCTTTTCTCAGCCACACCATCCACATTTCAAATGTTCAACAGCAGCATGTGACGACTATATTGGACAGTACAGAATAGAACACTTTTTCTTTTTTTTTTTTTTTTTAGATTTTTTATTTATTTGAGAGAGAGAGAGTACAAGCAGGGGGAGCAGCAGGAAGAGAGAGAGAGGGAGAAGCAGGCTCCCCGCTGAGCAAGGAGCCCGATGCAGGGCTCCATCCCAGGACCTTGGGATCATGACCTGAGCCAAAGGCAGACATTTAACCGACTGAGCCACCCAGGCTCCCCTAGAACACGTTTTCTTGTTGTCAAAAGTCTTATCAGTCAGTAATGTTCTGTATCCATATTTTGATTTCACCAGTGGTTATACGTACACACACACACACACACACACACACACACACACACACACACGTGTGCTAAAATACCAAAATAAAATGGACTTAAAAATAGCTTTTGAGAGAAAATATCTCTGACAATAGATGCTGTCTAAGATCCAGAGAGAAGTATGAAGGGAAGTGGATGGTGGTAGAGAGGACATTTGAGAAAAGCAGGAAGGCTGGGCAGATTTCTAGAGAAGGCAGGAAGATTTGATGTAGAACATTTTGCAGCATACAGCCAACTGAAAAGAACTGAATTAATTGGACAGAGATGAGTGGGCAAGAAAAAGCTTGAGACCTGAAAGAGACCTCTAGAGAACATGCACATCCAGAGGGGAAAGAAGTCCTGGAAGAGAGGTATTAGACATAAAGGTTCTGGAAGGTATCTCAGACCAAAATGAATCACTGGGCCAGGATTCAGGTGGTTTGAGAAAGAGCAACTTCACTGGGGCCAGCAGAGAAAATCAAATGCCCCAAGGGTTAGATAAAAAGTCATAAACCAGCCAAGATCTGAAACCTGTTATAAAAACAGGTATAGAAGCTGATGTGTTTGTCCAGCTGGTTTCATAGTGCAGGCCTATTTCCTGGGAACGTGGGAATTCTGTGCAAAGTTGCTGTTTCATGTAATGGTTTTGAACTTAAAAATAGATGTCTGAGCATGCATTGTTTCAAGGAGATTGCGGCCGAACAATGGATCCAGAAAGATCTCAGTGAAAGATGGATGTGCCACCTATGAAGTGGTCAGCGTCCTGCAGAAAGAGTGGATGAAAACCTACGTGAACTTCTGTGGTTTTCATGGAAGGTTTGTTGCTACTATCAGAGGGGAACAAAATGGCAGATGGATGAGGCCACAAGGACCGACAGAGATAAATTAGACCCTACAACCTAGAGAGAATTTTGAGGAATGAATATTAAGAAAATAAGTACCACTGTCTTTTTCTTAGACCATTCTTTCCTACCTGGTGAACAGGTGTGTGTGTGTGTGTGTGTGTGTGTGTGTGTGTGTGTGATCAAGGTCATCATATATATATAATCAAGACAACCACCTGAAAGGAAACTAATACACCTATTAATTACCATGGGAAGGGTCTTTTGACAACTGTGTGCACTTCATCCACATACACAAGTCTATTGTCCTGAAGTGAAAACACCTATGTAGTTATCACCTGCTATTTGTGATGTCCACATCTAATCAGCAAGCAAGGCCTGGTGATTTTGATCTCTGGAACATTTGGTCTGGTCTGTTTCTTCTTCAATCATCGTAACCCTGGTTCTGACTCATCATGTCCGAGGTGGACTACTGCAGGAGTCTCCATGCTGACCTTCTTACCACCAGTCCCGTCCTCCTGAAATGTTCCCTCCAGGTCACCCCAGCATGGTGTGTCTGAAGCAGAACTCTGAGCAGACTTAACGTTCTCGCCCCTCTGACTCTCGCTAGACCCTCAACGTACACACACCATGCTGACTCATGCCTCGTAGCGCCCACTGCTGCCGCTGCATCTGCCTGAACACCCTTTGGATGTCTCGTCACGTGGTTAACTTTCTCTCACCTGTGAAACTTGAGCCCAGCAATCGTTCCCTGTGGAAACCTTCCCTGGACCACAGGGCTGGCTGCGCACCTCTGCTCTTTGCCCTCAGAGCTGCACTTAGCACAACAATTCTATCTGTTCAGGGCTGCTCTCAACGCCTTCAGGGAAAGAGGTGCTTTATTCATTTTGTGACACCTTGCACCTAAACTGGGGATGATCTAAATAGAATATGAAAATCTTCTAAAAAATAGTAATATTGGCAAAAATTAGAAATATAATAGAAATAAGTTTACCAGATTTAGCAAATAATATACAGTTAAATCTGAATATCAGATAAACAATAAATAAATTTTTAGTATAAGTCCCAAATATTACATACACAAACTTTAACTAGAAAAAAAATTATTTATTGTTTATCTGAAATTCAAATTTAACTGAGCATTCTGTATTAACCTGTCAACTCTAAATAGAAATTTTCAGAGAACTTAAAAAAAATTTTTGATTCCTCTTTACTTCCAGTGACACTTTCAGAGATATAAAATACCCTGGGTTTCATAAAGTTTCATATTCTTAAACTGATCCAAACCCAGGCTCTACATCCATATTTTTATTAGATCTTTTAAAGGTAAAAATGTTGTATTTACAATCTATTTCAGGAGAAAAGAATTCTCTCCTAAGTGTTTTTATTTCTAAATAATAAAATTTTAGATTAAAATAAAAATTCTTAATTTGATTATTTCAAAACACTAATGCGTGAATTCAATCATCTATGGATATAAACATCTGTATTCTCAAATGAAACTTAAAGTTTTGGCAACATTTATAAATGTTCCATGAGTCTAACACACATTCTTTGAGAAGAGATGAATTTAATATAAAAAGTACTGGACCAGGAGTTTGCAGACCTCATTTCAGCCCCACCTAGTCATTAGCTTGAAATGTGAATTTGGGCATGGCACATCACTCATCTTTCTCATCTATGAAAGGAAGAGGGATTTTTTACATGATCTCAGTGGCCCCGTTCTCCAACTCTGACAGCCTATAACTGCAGGAAGCCAAAGCCATGAGACCCAGTGCGAAGGAATGAGCACAGGTTATGAGCCAGTAGACTTGGGCCTACAACCGAGTCTTCTGAGCAACTTTCGTATAAAGTATGCCTGCCTTCCAGTACAGTTACTGGTGAACTTATTGTATAAATACAGTTAAATTCTACCCAGAACAGGGAAAGTGCATGTTCCATAAAGTAAACAAATATGAAAAAAATGTTTCCAGGACAGTTGTGTATTATGTATTAGTCTGGATCTAAATGAACTGTTCTCTAGATAGGGCACTTGCCCCTCCCACCCAATGGGCAGTGCTTACACATAAGACGCAGATCCACAGCAAGCTCCAATAATGCATCTGGTCATCTCCAGACTTGGGGAGAAGAGGAGATGATCTCTTTCCCAAAAGGGAATAAATAAAAATTTATAGTTTGGTGGTTCCTCAAAAAGTTAAACATAGAATTACGATATGGCCCAGTGATCCCACTGCTGGGTATATACCCAAAAGAAGTGAAAATGGGTTCAAACAAATACTTGCATGTGAAATGTTCACTACAGCATTATTCAAAATAGCCAAGGGGTGAAAAGAAGCTGTGCCTGTGCCCATCAGCAGAGGAACAGATAAACAAAATATGATACAGACATGCAGAGGAATACTGTCGGGCCATAACAAGGAATTAAGTTCTGATTCATGCTACTTGAAATATCTGAAGTAAGCAGATTCATAAAGACAGAAAACGGAGGTCACCAGGGGCTGGAGGGAGAGGGGACTAGACAGTAATTGCTTCATAGGTACGGAGTTTATGTTTCCGGTGACACAAGGGTTTTGGAAATAGATCATAGAGACAGTTATAAACATTGTGAATATAATTAATGTCACTTAAAAGTGGTTACAATGGCAAATTTTACGTTATATATATTTTACCACAATAAAAATAATGGATGGGCAAAAGGGGAAAGTTTTCTTTAGTAAGCGTGGGTCAGGGGAGAAGATAACCAACCTCTCAGCACTCCCCGCAAACTACAAGGACACTGTGAAGAGTGAGGAGGGGCCATTTGCGCCACCTACTGCCCTGTGGGATTGGAGCGATCAGGTATCCATTCCTTAGGAGGAAATCAAGTAAGGGGCAATGAGTAGGCAATGAGCATTTCCACCAATGGAGTCCCTGCAGGTATGACAATGCCATGATCCCGTGACCTCTCCTTCCACCCCCCCAGCCGTTCCCCTGAAGCCCTCATTCTAAGGGGCTAGCTAAGTGAAACCTTAGCCCTTCTGTTGAGTGGATAAGCACTCCAGGAAAGTGCTAACGAGGCACAGATAATCTCAATAGACCTTTTAAAATCTATTGGTAAAAATCCAACCATACTCTGACATTGTAAACATAGCATTTGTGCTGGAATTCAAACTTGGTCATTGTAATCAAGTTACATCAGTCAGGTCTATATTTAAAACCCACAGGGTTCAATTATTTTAGGGGACACTCTGGTGGCCAAAAGGAGAAAGTCTGTTGACATGTGGCTTTCGTTGGAGGGCCCAGACCCCAAAATGGATTGTTGGAACTAGGTTGTATAAAAATATAGAAGTGCTTGGACAAAAGTTCAGTGCAGACATTATGTAGCAGGGCTGTGGAAATGGGTTGGGTTTGAGGGATGAAGAAATCATCTATTTTCAGACTCTATGCTTGGAGTATTTTTTAAATGTTGACTTTGTCTTGTCTTTTAATTTTAAATAACTTCCACCAAAGTTTTCCCCAAAACAATTCTACCTTTAATTACTCTTGGCTGTGGCTTAGAGCCACAGATCTTGGCTAATAAAAGCCACAGGAAACATTCATTCATTCACTCACTTATTCATTCATACAAATGTCAACAAATATCGGTTGAACATCTTCTATCTACAAAATTATTCGCTTTCATATGTGATTAGCAGTGTAAATTTTAATTGGGAAAACTGCTCTAAACTTTGGGTGATTTGCCAAGAGACCCAGACCCTATACTGCTATCTTAGTTGAAATAATCATAAACATCTGCCTAACATCTAAGCTTCTAGGGGCAAGAGGTAGGATATCCTTTTATAAGATTTTTATCTGTTATATTTCAGTTCAATTTGGATTCAGCAACACATTATTTCATTCATTTCTGGGCACAAAGCTTGAGAAAAACATTTTCCTTTTGCCTTTCATTAATTTGGTTCATACATATGGTCTCCTTTTTTCCTCCTAATCTGTAATGGCCTTTGTACAGCTGTTGCAATAAGGGAAGTTTTAAAATGCAAATAGACAGTAGGTAGATTGCAAAAGGTAATAGAGTTAGTTCTGCCAAATATTTTTTAAAAACTTGTCAAAATAATCACATCAACTAACAGAATAAAAAGGTCAATGAGGAGTAATTTTCAGTGACTTCAAAACCTAAAGACATTGTTTCACCGTTGGTACATATGAAGAAAACAGAATATATGCTCTCCAAATCAGAATATATGCTCTCCAAGCATTGCACAAAAGGGCACTACTGACATTTGGGAAAGGACAATTCTTTATAGTGCAGGACAATTCTGTGCATTGAAGGGTGAAGGGTTTGTACTCTCCCTGACCTCCACCCAACTATCAATGGTGTCCCTCTAGTTGCTATAGCAATCAACACACCTCCAAGTAATTCCCAAAGATTAGTCCAGATGAAAACCAATCTAGTGAAATTCTCCAAAGGTATATGTCCTAAATATATTTGTAGTGCAAGAGGAGAACCAAAGAAGATAAACTTATCTCATATGAGTCAGAAAAACTTGTTTGTGGTCTATTTCCAACTCAAGTATCTGCACATCACCTTTCTTTTATTGACAAAGTTGGTTTAAAAAAGAAGAAAAAATAATATTTACAGCTGCCTCTGAGCCAAAATAATCTTATACAAGGTAGGATAGAGTAGTATGGAATTCTGCAATAGCGTTTCCCAATCCTTTTGTTTTCACAGCACACTCTAGTTTAACTCCCAGAACCACCAGCAATCAAACAACAGCAGAGACACTGACTCACAGTGTCTCTGATAGCATCTGTATTTGTCCCAATCTCCGTGTGGATACACTTCTGGCCAGAGTGACTACTGAGGACAACTGCCTTCACCGTATCTCTTACATACCAACAAAGCAAACCTCTTGTATATTCCAGGAAAAACATTATCTTTGCCAATGGCTTCGTGTTGCCAAACATTTTATCTTTTAACTAAGAGTCAGTTGGTCTCTATTCTCGATTGCATTTCATGACCAATTACGTCAGACAGGATGTCAACAGACAGGCATTCTAGAGATGGCATGAAGACCGAGAATACACATTTTACGTGATGATCCAAACTTGGCAGTATTCCCATAAAAGGCTTACAGCACACTAGAGGTCCATAGCTCTGGTTGCAAACAACTCTCCTACCAGCGTTTCTTAAAAATTACCTCTACTGTATGATCTCACTGATACGTGGAATTTAAGAAACAAGGCAGAGGATCATAGGGTAAGAGAGGAAAAAATGAAACAGGCTGAAACCAGAGAGGGAGACAAACCATAAGAGACTCTTAATCATAGGAAACAAACTGAGGCTTCCTAGAAGAGAAGAGGGTGGACAGATGGGGCAACTGGGTGATGGACATTGGGGAGGGTATGTTTGTAATGAGCACTGGGTATTATATAAGACTGATGAATCACAGACCTGTGCCCCGGGAAATGAATAATACATTATATCTTAATTAATTGAATTAAAATTAAAAATTTTTTTAATTTAAAAAAATTTAAAAAAAAGAATGAAAGGCTAAAAAACCCCAAAAAACAATGAAAGCCTATACTGTTGTAGATAAATGTACTATGTATATAGTTGTATAGTATATAAATATACTATATTATAAACTATTATTTCTTTTAATAACTTTATACCAATGTACTTTTCTTGACTAAATAATTTTATTAAATTTCATTAATAACTCAAAAAAATTACCTCTACTGGTGGTTCTGCAGAAAAATAAACTTTGAGGTACATGCAAGCATATTGATATTAGTAAGAACATACGAATTCCTTGACCGTTCCAGATTTCTTCCAGGAATTTCACATTTTGCGACGATGTGCTAGACTGCCGGGGCTTTTCTACAATATAGGAAACTGAGAAGAGAACAGTCTGATTTAAGGGCTTGGTCCAAAGCACTGGATTAAGTCTCTCCGCTCTGTGATGCATCACACTCATGGGGACCACACAAGCTGGTTCGCCCAGGACAGTCCCAATTCTGTCTCCTCTCCTGATGTAATTATAAACAACATTCCCTCTTATTCTCAAAAGTGTGATCAATTATTTGACCACTCTCATTATTTCTATACTCACTGGAGACAGATAACAAAGTCACCAAGAAGAGGAACTGGAAAGCTAATTTTAGGGGGAAAAAAACAATCAAGTCTTTTTGAATGTCTGCAAGCCATAAAATAGTTTATAGTGTCTCTTTAGCATATATGCCAAAGTAGAGGTGGGTCCTATGTCCCAAATAAAAATAATCAAAAGGGGTAGAAGAAGAGAATTCAAATCAATCCCATTGAACATTATTGAGCACCTCCTATATTAATATTCTGGGCTTTAGGGAATGAGAACAAAAAGGTATCATTCCTGTACTTGACCTTAAATTCTGTCCTTATGATTAGATGGAACAGACAGAAATTAAAGCAGAAGTTTGGTATGCAGTGTGGTACAGCAGTTCCTTCCCCCAGTTCCAAGCTGTGAACCTTAGTAAAGTTAGTGAATCATTTTGAAAATGAGTTTTATCATAGGAAAAATCTAGATAATACCTCTTCTAGGCTCATTGATTCTATTCAACAAGCCTTCCCTGATTGCTTCCTATGTGCCAAGGATGAGGTGGTTACAGAGATTAAAGAGGAATTAACAGTGATGACGTAAGGTAAACAATGACGTTTACAGACATTTATTATTATTTCAGTGTACCATGTCAGTGATAGAACAGGACGTGCAAAGGGATATCTGATCCCCACCTAGGGACAGCAAAGAAGTATAGTTCAGGGCTACTTCTTAGACCAGATGGTGCCTCAGCTGAATCTTGAAGGATGAGTAATAGCTGGCCATGTTCATAAGACCTGTGTGTTTAAATAATAGATTCCTTGAAGCAGTTGCAGTCATTGGTAAGTAGGAGAGCTTCTGCCTTTCCTTTTGCCCTGGGAGCCATGTTCATTCACCACTGTGTTCTCCATCACCTGTCTTTAATCTGGGCTAAAGCCCTTGCTTAGGTAACCAACCCTAACAATAGAGACATACTCTGTGAATGGAAGTTTTTCTTCCTGAGGCAGGCTGTTGCCTTGGTGAAAAGCTCCATAGCCAGTGGATCATGAAAGATTAATGAAGTTTGGGTGGACCCCTGTGGCATGCAAGGGAATGACTGAGGTAAATCAGCAAAGCCCACATAAAGAACTGGGTCTTGGGTTTCAGTTCAAATAAGCTTAGAGATAATAAAAGGGGTAGAATAATGAGTGTGAGTTACCAGAGGATCAGCAGATATGAGGTGTGTTGAGTCTTCGTGCTACTACTTCCCATGTGACCTTGAGACAGCCTCACCTTTCTCATCTGTTAAAATGGGTACAATCCTAATCATCTAAAGAAGAAAAAGGGAAAAGGAACAACAACAACAAAAAAGAGTGGACTCCTTTGCTAGGTTAGGAAAAAGCCTTAGAGATAGTTATACAGGGAAGTAAAAATACTTTGAGAAAGCTTGAAGTGGTATGCAAATGTAGACCAACTTCAAACTAATTTTCTTGTTCTTCAGTTGATTTGTATTTTAACCTTTGCAGCTCTAACCTTCTCAAACATTCTCTAACCTTCTCCCTTGGTCTCCTCTTGCTTCTTGCTTTCAGTGCGGCCAATAAAACCCCCACTATATCATGGATGCTTTACTATCTAACATAAATAAACCTAGTTCTCACTCCCACCGCCTTGCTCCAATAGAAGTCTGTGTTCCATCCCACCTGCTCCCACAGCTGGCACGTCCCTATATTTGTCTCCAGTTGTGACATTACCGTCTTCTACTTTTCCTAATTTCATGACCATACAAAGCCTCCTGATGTTCTCTGTCTTGTTTCATGATGCTATATCCTATTATGACAAGAAGTCAAAAGCTAGGATCTTGCCTTCTAATTTCTTTAAATCCCACCAACTTTCATTTACTTATGGGCAGAACACATAGTGGGGCATTCAACAAAGCCTTGTTCAAAGTTCTGTTCATCCAGATGATCAAGTCTGGCCCTGTAGTTCCACAAGGATATCAAAGATGAATGTGCTAATATGTAAGAGGTGCTTTTAGCTCTTGTAGGAAAGACACTCTATCAATCCAAGAGATTATTATTTCAGCTGAAAGGCCATCAAGCGTCTTCCCACAATTACTTATTTATAGCTTTAGAAGCTTTTAGAAGCAAAGCAAAAATCAGCATGTTCAATTAGGTCACCCAAGTTCTACATTTATGAAGTAAGGAAGACAGTATGTAAAGAGCAGCTGATGCAAATTGGGGCTCTGAAAACTGTAGGTGTCGTGTAACCATAGTAAGGGAGAGGCTGCCGTTTAAGCAAAATCATAATATCCGATTCCCAGAGAGGTTCATTGGGAATGAACTTGGAGCCTCTGTTTCCTCATCTGCAAAAACAAGAGGGCTGAATCTGACACTCTGAGTTCCTGTCCAGCTCTAACATTCTGTGCAACCAGATGAGCAAAGTAAGTGATAAAGAAGACATTACCACATGGGAAACTAACAGAGCATTTGGTGAAGGTCATTCTGAGAATCATCCATAGACAGAGCAACAGTTATACCCCGAATTCCAAAGCAGGTAACCAGGTCGACAAAACACTACATTTACATCAAGAAAGGGATCAGAGATTATCAAAGAAGACAGCAGTCAACATTTCTTTCTGGTAAAAATTACAGAAAGGTCTTGACAGAGGCAGCCGGAGCCATCCTGGCACTGGCCCACACAGGTGTCGGCATCTTAGGGGAAACCCCAGGGCAGTTCACACCCAGAAAAAAGTGAAGAGTAAAGTGAGTCTTCTTGATGAACCATGAAGAAGAGAAAAAAAAAAACACAAGGTAATTGTTTTAAAAGTATTTTTGTATCAATAGGTCTTATGACATTGAATGTAGGGTTTTAGAGCCCTCGGAAACCTCTGGAGTTCCAACTCGGGAAGTGAAAGGAATGGCCAATCAGAATCGAGTCTGTTAAGTATCTTTCAAAAATAACCTATTCAATATGATACTGTTTTTGATAGTACTCACCACGGGCATTTTGTAATTTAAAAAAACACAAGGGCATGAAATTTTAATGTTTTTAAAAGGGTTCATGGCTTAATAAAAGAAAAAGAGCAGAAAAACACTGATGGTGTCTCATCTTCAGATCCAGAGCAGCGAAGTGACTTTCCCAAGATCACCAGGTTAGTCGGTGGCTTAGACATAGAGCCAGACTGGAGCCCAGACTCTTTGTAAGTGCACGGAATAGGTGGGCACCACCCATGTTCCTTCTGAGAAGCACATGGTTACATGAGCAGTTGCCAGTATGGCTGCTGGTGAGGATCTCAGGCCTCCACTCTGGCAGGCACCCTTGTCTTCCTTCCATGAGGAGGCAGCAAGCACTGATTCAGAGAACGCAATCAGCGCTGCCATGCCCTCTCCAGAGCCAGAGCCCACGTCAGCAGTACCAGCTAGATCTCTTTTCCCCACTGCTTCGCTTCCTCCAGTACCCAATTCTGAATGGCTAATTGAATTGCATTTTCATGCAGTGAGTTTAGGCAATGAACTCTTCAAAGCTGTTTATAAAGTCCCTCAAAAGCCTGTTTGGACCATCACTGAATTAAGCAAGCATATCAAAAACTGAAGCTCAAACAATGAAGCTGTCCGAAACACAACCAAGCATGAGTACAGTTCTATCAAATGCTGAATGTGGAGCCATTCCTAGATTCTGTGTTCAGCATTCCTTTGAAATATGGTTAGCTTCTCGAAACACAACTCATCGTTTTTCAGGGTGCTGTGACTTGCTTTGGTGTCTCCATACCAAGACAGATAAGGCCTAAGAAGACATTTATCTAAAATATTCCCCAAAAAAGCTGCTCTCCATCGTTTTCCTGTTCCTCACAATTAACTTTTAAGTGACTTGATTGCTTCATCACTATACCATGACATCATTCCCTGCAGTGCCAGAATTGTAAAAATGACACCACAACCCTGGAGAACATGGATTTACTGGCAATGTCATGTGACACTTGTTTCCAGAAACTCCATGAAATCACTTCCTAAGACTTAAGAAAGGGCTGGATATGAGACATGCTGAGTTTCCCTGAATAAATCAATACTGTCCTTTCCCCATAATTTCAATAGAAAGAGCTGGGTGGTTTCCAACCTTGTTTCCATGGGGACTAGAATGGACTATAACATTTTGGAAACAGCAGCGACTTGCACTAACTATGCATAAGCAATGGAGAAACTCTACCAAGGAGGTTTTCCCTGTTTGGGAGGAAAAAGACACGTCTTAATTTGCCTTCCATGTTGTGAGAAAGACAATTCAATATCATTCCCAATCCAATCCCCAGGAATAAGCACTGCTCTTTATATTGAGACTTCCATGTGTTTTATTGGATAATATTAACAACTAATGCATTGGCAGCTCAAATGTTCAGTATTAAAATCTGACTGTAATTCTACTGCCAAAATTTAATGTGATTACAGACCACAGGGTCCCCATCTTTGGATATGGAGTCATTTGGTTTTGAAGTTATGATCCCAAAACTCTGTATTCCATCAGATCCAACTGACAATCATTAGTCACTTGTAAACAACATAACTTGAGGTGCTTTTTTTTTTTTTCTTCTTCCAAGCAGCCCCTATTCCTACCTTCTCTAAAACATTAGGAGAAAGTAAGGGAGGAGGTGAAAAAGGCTTATGTAATGAGATGTTGAATAGAAGGGAGACATAAGGTAGGGGAAAAACGGTGCAGCCACTCTAAACAGAAAACGGTGCCTTCACTCCAGATAGAGTGGGTATTGTTTTCTCCAGAAAATTCTTTATAGATTATTATTTTATTTTGTAGGAAAAAAAATAAGTGAGTATAACCCAAATAAGCATGATTTTTAAGCTTTTGGGTCAACATACCAATGAAATGGAAATGAATAGTCCGGGGTTTCTTTGGTTTGGTGGAAGAGACTGGTCTGGGAGGACAGTTTCCAGTTTTGGCCTTGACTTTATTTCCAACTGGTAGAAAATCACTTAGACTCTCCCCAGCACAGGTGCTTCCTCTATTAAAACAGATAAAATTTCCCACCCTACTTTAATCACAGGAGTATTGGAGGATCAAATAAGGTAATAGATGCAAACCTTCTTTGAAAAGTCAGAGCACCATATGCAAATATGTTATTAATAGTACACATTATTTAATATCTCATCACTTTCGAGTTAAAACAGGATAAAGTGAAACTAAAAAAACCCCACTGCTTTGATCTTCATACGCTTTTTCCCAAAGGCAAAACAAAAGTTTAGAAAGTGCTAGTGTTCCTTGATTGTGATGACTGGTAAGAGTATCTATTTATCCAACGTGGTTCCAGATCTGCTCATGTATAAGTCATAACCAGTTGTATGAAGTTGTATGAAATCGTAGGAAATTTTTGGAAATTTTACTTGAGCATCTCATCTGGCCCATAAGACTATAATTCCACCAGGAAAGCTTTTATTTAAAGTTTTTCGGACCAATGCATTTGATTAACACCCTCGATTTGGATATGGAGTGGCCAATGTCTCAGGAGCTTGGAAGTCTGGTCAGAAAGTTTTGACACTGACAGAAGGACGAGTGCCAAGAAAATGAGGAAGGGAGAACCGTGGTGTTTAGATACAGCAGTGCAAGGGAATACCAGCCCAGAATTCACTGATCTGCAGCGCATAACATCTAGATTCAAGACAGTTCAATGACCAAAAGTTGTCATTCCTCTCAAGAGGACTGCCTTGGGGTGGAATGGGTGGTCCACAGGAAAGCAAGAGAGATGGCTACCCATCTGCTTGTGGACTCCAAACTGACAGGTCGTTTCTCTTCTCAGATCTGCTCTGGCGGAAATGAGGTTATACATAGGGTGACCATGTAACTGGTTGTCCAAATTGGGGCACTGCGGAGAATGGAAGGGGGTGCTTACCAATCATTACATCAGTGCAGCAGATATGAGCAGATACACCCCTGGCAATCCATGGGTAGTCCTCCTAGTTACCTGTATTGTTATGGACTGAATGTTCATGTCCTTGTCAAATTTATACGTTAAATCCTACCCCCTAATGTGATGGTGTTAGGAGGTAGGACCTTTGGGAGGTAATTAGGTCATGAGGGTGGAGCCCTCCTGAATGGGATTAGTGCCCTTATATGAAGAGGCCAGAGAGCTAACTAGCTTCTGCCCCGCTGGTGAGGACCCAACAAGAAGGTGGCAGTCTAAAACCTGGAAGAGAGCTCACACCAAAATGTGACACACTGCCACCCCGCTCTCAGACTTCCAGCCTCCAGAGGTGTGAGAAATCGTTTCTCTTGTTCATAAGCCACACAGTCTAAGATACTAATGACAACAGACTAAATTAGGACATGTTGTCCCCCCGAGAATTGATTAGGGTAGAATACAGTCAATCAACTTGGGGGGAAATAGAAAAATCATGAATGCTTATTCCCCCATTTCCTGGAAGAATCAGATTCCCAGAGTTTCAGAAACATCTTTTGTAACTCAAAATCATAAGTTTGGAATCGAAGATTTGGATTGGAATTCTAACTCTACCAAATCTAGCTGTGTGACCTAGGCTGAACAACTTAACCTCTCTGAGCCTTAGTCCCCTCACGTGTGAATACAGGGGGTAAAATGTGTGCCTTACAAGTCTGTTTTGAGGATTAAATGAGTTTATGCATGGAATGGATTTATCATAGGGCCTAGAACATAACAAATGTTAACTTGTAATATTATCATTGAAGTATAAATTCTGAAACAATATTTGGCCCCCAAAATGTCCCCTGTCCAACCATACACTTCTCGATGGTGCTTCATGTGTCTCTACATTTCTGACACACCCTACCCATTGCCTGTCGGCCTGTATTCCAAGCCACCTGGACCACGAGCTGTCTCCATGCCACACTCTGTCCTACCTATCTCATGGACTGCAGTAAACATTCGGAATGTTCAAAGAAGCCTACACTATGTCAAAAGAGGTCATCAATAAGCACTGTTCTGATGGCTATTTGCAAAGTGGGTATCGATAACTTCACAGCAAGTAGGCCTAATGTTCACACAAGGCAGAGCAACTGCTCCTCAGGGCAGGGCTCCAAGGCTGCCATCTTCTTAAATGCAGAGATGGTGTAACAATTGCTATGACCGCACGGATGCTGATTTTTCCTCAAACCAGTTTTTCTCCTGCTTTATATGAAGACCTTAAGAGGTAAGTGCCCTAATTGCCCAGGAGAAAGCTGGCCTAGAAGGTATTTTGTATTTCCTTGAGGATAAACTTCCCAAAGGTCTTCTCTGGAGGGCGCCAGGCTGACAGGACCTAGTACTCTGTAACCAATACCTCCTAGGCCCTCCTTTGATTCAGGCTGACAGAACACCTGCCAACACTCACGAAGCTAACCATCTTCACTGCACTCTTCATTCCAAGACATTTATTTTATTCCTTTTTAACTCTGGGAATTGACTAGACATGGAGGAATATGGAATATAGTATTTTCCTTCTCATATAATAATTAAAATGGACAACTTTAAAAAAAAAAAAAACCATCTGAACAAGCTGAACCAGAAAAAGCTGAACAAGCATAATATCAAATATTACAATCCTTGATATGAAGGTTGAGGCCTAGGAGGAGGCCCTGCACGGGTTCAGGAATAAAACTGTTATCAGCATTATTCTAAGATCTTACAGTAAGGAAGAGAGCATGGCAAGTTCTTGCCAAGTGAAATCATCCCCGTGTGGCTCTTCCATCTTTCTGAGAAAGTCATTTACAGGATGAACTATTACAGCTTATGAGCAAGTTGAAAATCTGCCCCAGGCCTTTCTTCCTGCGTCAGGCCAACTCCACCATGAAGAATCCCCTTCCGTTCCAGCTTCCGCCAATGGCTGGCCATGGAGATGGAAGCTTCCGTTGCAACAGTATGATCAGGAAAACAGAAACTAACCCCAACACTCTAAAACATCACCCACCAGAAGGCTGTGTGTATATGACGGCAGAGAGTATGTAGAAAATCTCTGTACATTCTGCTCAGCTTTGCTGTGAACCTAAAACTGCTCTAAAAAATAAGGACTATCCATAAATTTTAAAAAGTTTTAATACCGCATTTCTAGTACTGATCATAGCCTAAATGGCCAGAAACTGTATGTAAAAAAAAAAAACTTAAAAAAGAAAAGAAGACAAATGAAGAACACTGACAATGGAAATGTAATTAGTGGAAATGAATCCTTAAGCAACTTGGGGAAGGTGGGTGGAGGGTGGGGGTGAGGTAGGTGGGGGTTGAGGGATGGAGGGTGGGGGGTGAGGGGGGGGGGGGGAGGGGGGGTGGGGGGGGGGTGGGGGGCCAGGTGAATGGAGGGTGAGGTGGGAGGTGAGGTAAGTAGAGGAGAGGGGTGAGGTGGGTGGGGGGCGGGAGGTGGTGGATGGGGAGTGAGGTGGGAGGTGAGATAGGTGGAGGGTAGGGGGTGAGGTGGGTGGAGGGTGGGGGGTGGGAGGTGGAGGGCAGGGATGGAACCAGGAAAAGGGTTTGGGATTATTTGATAGCGTTTACAGACTGTTTTAGAAAAACATTCTTACTACATCACTGATAGAATTTCCCGGAGTACATTCAAGTTCTTGATCTGTTTCCAGATCCTGAGTACACATGAGACGGAGCTCAGATGAGTATTGCTTTCCTTGTGCAATCATGCCAGCAGCATAGGCATGGGCTGCAGAATAATCCTGAATCTCTTACTACACGTTATTCCAGCTGATAAAACTTTCTAGACTTGATATGTATCAACTGGGTTTTGAAATTCACAGCAAGTATCAGTTACATTATTGCTCATTAACTTACAAACAAAGTCAAATGTTTTATAAACGTGAGGCAAATAAGAGTATATAAGCAAAGCTCTGTACAATAAGGAAGGACTTAAACATTCAAAATCTCTGTGGAATATTAACAAACACTTCTGTGTTCACTCATATTTTTTTATTAAATAATATAATTTTACCTTTACTTGTGAATGTTCATCCTAATTTCAACACAATATATAGATACTTGTAAGAGCCTATAACTTTGATTTTCAAAATTTATTTTCAATTATGTGACTCTATCACAGCCCACATTTGTAATATTAAGAAGCAATATAGTCTATTTATTGTACAATGGAGTTATTGGCATGTGGCCTGTAAATCAAATCACATGTTGAATAATGTACATGAACTCACTGTGTGAATGAATATTTGTGGGCTAAAACAAGAACAAAATAAAGCCAAAAGAAATCTGTAATGTGATTCACCTTCCATCTTGTGTTTTATTTTAAAAATGTAATCCGGTGTAACATTAACTCCTAGTTCAGAAAACAGTCTTTTGTAGGTAGGAAGCCTTAAATTCTTCAGCAGGGCCAATTTATGTACCAGAATATTCAGTCCAAATGGACTTTCTAACAGTATATGGCTTCCCTGCACTGCCACCTCGTGGAAGATTCAGAGAAGACACTCAGACAAAAAAAAAAAAAAAGCATAACTTGATAAGAACGCTAGCACCACCCGCCCCAGAATACTCGACTTTGCATTATTTAGTACAGTACATGCATTTTCACAGAAGCTCAAATCAATGGTTTCATAATGTACGTATCTGCAATGACTTTGCACTTTGGAATTTTTCACTGAACACTCTGAATAAGGGAAAACTGATGTTCCGTTTTTGATTAATGTAAAAAAAATTCAGCTTCATGTGAACTTGGGTTCCTTTTCAACATGTGCACTGTTTTTCCAAATCAGAATTTATGTAAAGCTCTGTACAGATGTAAGAAGTAGCTGAGGGAGTGCAGGAGGCAATGAACTAGTGTTACACCGTATCTGAAAGGAGGCTGAGGTCAGAGGTCACCCGAACACTCACCTATTCCCATGGTCCAACCTCAATCCTGAGAACTATGATTATTTTTATACAAGTGATAACTGAAATAGCACAAGAAACAAGGGGCTTTTCACAAAAGATCATAATACTTTGCTCAAGGTTTTTAAAAATATATAGTGTTTTCTGGTATTACAAGACATTAGAGGATTATGGGTTGAATTTTTTTGTGTGTTGGTTGTTGGAATGTTTACCTTTAAGAGTTTGTAAATAAATTTTATTTTCCTGCTGGTTTGATATAAATGATGTTTTACATCGGAAATAATGATCCATCTATAAAAAATACATAATTGGTGCTTTGAGAAATAAGTGTAGTTGTGTCTCCCTATTCATTGCTCTTATTTCAAGTACATCACCTTTCCTTGTAAGATCTTTTCTCTAGATGAGCTCTAATCACCAAAACTCTTTGCCTTTCTCAAAAATCTTCCTCCATTAAAAATTCTAAAATATGTGGGGGGGGCACCTGGGTGGCTCAGACCGTTAAGCGTCTGCCTTCAGCTCAGGTCATGATCCCAGGGTCCTGGGATCGAGCCCCGCATCGGGCTCCATGCTCTGCGGGAAGCCTGCTTCTCCCTCTTCCACTCCCCCTGCTTGTGTTCCCTCTCTCGCTGTGTCTCTCTCTGTCAAATAAATAAATAAAATCTTTAAAAAAAAAAAAAAATTCTAAAATATGTGGAAAAAATCCTTATAATTCAATAATAAAAAGATAAATAACCCAATTAAAAAAGAGCAAAGGATCTAAATAGACAGCTCTCCAAAGAATGTATTCAAATAGCCAACAAGCATGTGAAAGAGGGTCCACATCATTAGCTATGAGGGAAAATAATCAAAGCCACAATGAGATACCCCTTTGCACCCACTGGGCTAGCTATAATCAAACAGATATACAACAAAACAAGTGTTGGGAAGGATACGGAGAAACTGGAGCCCTCACACATTGCACACATAGTGGAAATGTAAAATGGTACAGCCATTCTGGAAAGCAGTTTTGCAGTTCCTCAAAAACTGGGACAGTTAGCATTTGACCCAGCAATGCCATGCCTACATATATTCCCAAGAGAATTAAAAACCTATTTCCACATGAAAAGTTGTCCACAAATGTTTACAGCAGCATTAGTCATGAAAGCCAAAAAGTAGGAACAATCCATCAACTGGTAAGCAGAGAACCAGAACATAGTTTGTCCATATAATGGAATATTATTCGGCCCTCGAAAGGAACAGAATGCTGAGACATGCTACAGCGTGGATGTACCTCAGAACATTATGCTCAGCGAAAGAAGCCAGACACAGAAGGACAAATATTACCTGGTTCCCTTTACAGCAAATGTCCAGGATAGGTCAATCCTGAGACAGAAAGTAGATCAGTGATTGACAAGGGCTGGTAGGGGGAGAAATAGGAGCAACTGCTGCCAGTAGGCATGGCACGTTTCTTTGGAGTGACGGAGTGTTCTGGAACTGGATGACGGTGGTGACTGCGCAGCTTTGTGAATATATCCGATTGGCTCTTTGTCAACTGATTTGCAAACCTGTTTCCCCCTCTGTGGACTGTATTTTCACATTCTTGATGGTGTCTCTTGAGGCACAAAGTTAATTTTGATAAGTCCAATCTATCTAGTTTTACTTTGGTTACTTGTGTTTTTGGTGTCATATCAATATAACCCATCTCAGTCCACAAATATTGTCTTGGACTTAGAACAACAATAGACATAAACACAGTATTGCAGAGAATCTGTATCACGGTACCGAGTCTGTATCCAGTCCGACGTAGACTGGGGTCAGAGCGCACCAGTCCTCATCACAACCGTATTCTCAGAGGCTCCTTCCTTAGCACATGCTGTTCCTTCCCTGCACCTGGAACACTGCTCCTTCTAACAGAGTGACCGTCTGTTTCCCAGAGCTACAACTGACTCCCCAGCACATTGAGACATTTGTTTGGGCATCAACAATTCACAATTACCACCTAAAAGCAGCTGAAAGCAAATGCAGTCTTCAAATGCATCATGCCGGGCAGATAGTCCTAATTAGCGGAAGTAAAAGCCTTACTTGCATGAGCCAAACAGCAGGTGGGGTAGGATTCCTGGGTGCCATATTTTAAGGAAAATAAAAAATGGAAATGTAACCAGATGCTGGGTAGATAGGACAGTGAGGAGGCTAGAGACCACAGAAGACACTTCTTAGAAGAAAAGAGGCACGGAAGACATAAGGATTGTCCTTACCCGGCCAAAGGGCTCACATGTGGGAAACTTGCATTATCGCCGGGATGGGAAGAGGGGGTCCCAGTGCAGAATTTATAGGGATATTGACTCTGAATTTGATATAAAGAGCAGTGCCCGGCTCAAGGAGGGGCTCAACAACTATGACTGAATACAAGAATGAATGAACACACGCAAGCTCCCAAAATAGCAAATGCTGTCCAAAGAATTAATGAGTTCCTTGCTTCTGGAAATAAGCAGAACATGGTGGAAAGAATTCCTAGAGAAGGTATAATAAAGGCAGGAGGGCAGAAATGTGAATGTATTTATCTCTTGACCCAGAACAAGTACTCACAACAAGCTTACTCGTTAGATGTCTTCATCCTGACTGCTCTGTCAGATGAAGAAACAGACTTAAAAGGATTGTGTATCTTATCTGGGACTACACAGCAAGTCAGATTTGATTTGAAGTTTGCCCCCAGAATGCGTATCTTTCCATTTCATCACACTGTCGCGAGTTAGCTCTGAAGGTCTTACGAACTCCAAGATTCTGTGCTTCTATAACATTTCTGACAATTATTAAATAACAAAGCACTATTTCCTACTTTTTCAAGATGGAAAACCTGAGTTGTCTACCAAAGCTGAAAGGAGACAGAAACATCTTCTCCAGAAATTCACAATGAACCCTATGTGTGGTTACTGCATGGACTTCTCCACTCGATTTCCCATATTAACTAGTGCTTTATCATCGTATCTAATGAAAAATAACTTTTGATATACCAGGTTTTTCTCCTCCAAAGTTACATACATGCACCTGTGAGCTGAGAGGGTGAGGCAGGGGTGAGGTTGGGATGGGCAGACATGGAGAAAAAAAAAAAAAAACCCGAACTCTACTCTCTGAAAAAATGGGGTCCCAACTCTGCCATCCATGACAAGATATGAGGCTCCTACTGCAATTTATTCTCCCAACTTCCTCCTCCTCGACTGTATCCCTTTAAGGACCTACCCTAGTTCCTGACGTTCCAGCATCTGGTGCTCTATTTCTTCCATTAAAGCAATAAAAAGCCTAGTCTAAAATGCAAGGTAGGGGGAGGAAGATGGCAAACGTGAATGCAGGAGCCATCTGCAGCCATTAATGACCTCACGGTGATCGGTGGGGGGGGCGGGGGGGGGCAGGGGGAGTACATTTTAAGAGAAGACGACCAAATAAGTCCCTAGAACCACACCTCCACAGTCTTGAGCAGCCAGCAGTAACTACTCAGGGAAGGAACTGGTAAAGAATAACCATGTGCTCTCTATAATTCACCATGAGGAAAACTGTAGCAGAGCTGTGGGATCTTTCCCTGATAACACTTCGCTTGTCATTCCCCTCAAGAGCAAATGACTTGGTCCCTTGCTGCTGGGCGTGAGTGAGAGAGACACAAATATAAAAGCGAGGAAAATTCCTTTGGCCATGCCACAGAACGAGCATGTTTCCCAAGTCCCCCCAAATCAAGTGAGCAGAGTCTATCATGCCCTCAGAAAGCCTCAGGATCTTGAGGATGTGGGAACCCCTGTGATTCTAGTGTTAGAAATAGTATTTTATTTCTTTTTAAAGATTTTATTTATTTATTCATGAGAGACAGAGAGAGAGAGAAAGAGAGAGGCAGAGGGAGAAGCAGGCTCCCAAAGAGCAGGGAGCCCGATGCGGAACTCGATCCCAGGACCCTGGGATCATGACCTGAGCCGAAGGCAGACGCTTAACCATCTGAGCCACCCAGGCGCCCAGAAATAGTATTTTATTTCTTATAACATCATTCTCAAACACAAACCAACTAATTCCATGGAAGAAACAAAGATCTATTCCAAAGCTGGAGGGGAAATCGGTATTGTTGAAACTGAGAGATGATACGTTACCTAAGTGCTTTTCAAGGTTTATTTTGATATGCCTTGACTTTTAGATCTTAGCCACTGAGTGGGATGTGACGCTCTAGTAAATAGGATTCAATGTGCTACAATTTGTTGTTCCAAACTCCCCTTAAAAAACACACACACACATACATAATAGAGCTGGTCTGAGAACTTAGAGTTGGAGTTGTGAAACCCTGAAACCAGGTACCCTGGGGGTTAAATGTTAACCCCTATAAGCCTCGGGGTGCCATCTAATCTGGGATAAGAACACACACTAAACAGAGGTGGTACTCTGGAGTGAAGATTTCAGTTCTAGATCTGACTCTGACCATAACTTGCTGAGTGGCTTGGACTGGATACTACAGTCTCTGGGCTTTAGTTCCCTTTTCCATGAAATAAGAACATTGGTTCCAATGATCTCTGAAGTTCTCACAGCTCTGACACTTCATGATTATACTTCAATTTTGTCCTAAATTCCCACCTTAGCTGGACATCCCTCCTTCCAGCAGCTGAATAAACTGTGTGAAAACCTAAACAAATTGTAGCAAATTTCACCTCGCTGAAAAAAATTCAGTTAATTAACACATTCCACACACGGAGTTTTTCAATCTGTACACACATTTCCGTACGCCCTTCCCTGCTGAGTGCCCCCAGGAACCTTCCACGATTCAAAGACGACTCAAGCTGCCAGCAGGTGGGTATTCACAAGCTTGGGGGCTCCAACAATGTATGCCAGAAAACAAAATAGAAACAAAACAAAATTCAGGGTGAGTGGGAGGAAGACAAAGAGAGTAACAATTTCATCGACATTCACCTGCTTGTCCTTGACTTTGTGTGGAGTTTCACCAACTTGGAGCTCGGGACCAGCTGTACCAAATTACTTGTGGTGGCGGTGGGCTGGAACCAATGCAGATTCCTAAGCTGCTCACCCAAATATCCACTGACTCCGGCTCTCCAAAAGCGGAGAACAGGAATTTGCATTTCATCTTGCTCCCTGGGGATTTGATCGGAGAGGTCCCAGTGCTTGAGAGACTATGTGGCAAAAAGGAACCTGAATTTATTCCAGTAGCCTCAATGAATGTAGGACATACATTGTAGGAGTCTGGCAGATTGCCTCAACAATTGGAACTAATATTAGAGACTGTGTACATGAAAAAATTAGAAGTCGTTCTCTATAAACTGGTTTTAAAATAGTATTGAGTTTGAGGAGCGCGTGGGACATTCGCATGGCACTCAGGAGACATATTTGAGCTGGTAATGTGGATTTAGGGTTTATTGCTTGTAGGCAGGAGGGTGGGGAAGAGAGATGGGGAAGCAGCAGAAGACAGGAAAACATTTAGAAAGATATTCACCAAAACATTCATAGTAGTCATGTCTGGGTAGCAAAAGGGATTGTGGACAATTTCTACTCTCTTTATAATATGATTCCTCTTACATTGTTTGAATTTGCTTTTCAATAAGCATTACTATTTTTATAATCGTTAATCAAAATATTATCCCATGCCTGATATTACAGAGATCAGAAAAATTGCTACAAATAGCTGAAAACAAATAACTTCTTGAGAACTTAAAATCCAGGATTGTAATCCGAATATACTTAAAAAATCTTTCTAAGTCAAAGCATGAGTTTTATTAAGGTATCATGAATTAATACACAGTGAAATCTCCAACTCATGTTACCAAAAGATTTTTTTTTCCTCTGTATCTTTTGCTAATAAGTGATGTTTCTACAGCTGAATCTCTACTTCCTAAATTTAGCATTTTTCTTTCAGAAATGCTATATGTAGGTCCCTTACACATACGACAGCAATTACGTGAGCAGAATTCCTATAAAAATCTGTTTAGTACTTAAACAACTTACTCAGGTTTAGAAAATGGTTATATCTAACATAAGGAAATAAAATATTTTTTAAGTACAATAAAATCTCCATTATACATTCCTTTCTGTGTTCTTTTGCTATTCGCAACACTCCCCCCTAGTGTGCAACAGGAGGAAAGGCATAGAGGTGGGGAAACAAAGGAGGCAGGTTAGACTCAAGCATTTTTCATGTGCGTGTGCGCGTTGGACTAGGGGAGGAAGCAGGGTGAGGATGGATCCTTGCTGTCTGATGGCCTAGATGAAATGCTTAGCTTTTTTCTGCCCTGCCTCTGATTCCTCACTAGGACCCTGAGACAATGATGAAAGTGAAAAAAGAGATTGTGCACAAGCCTTTCAAAAATAACAAACCACAAATTTCCAAAATTGCCCAATCACATCGTTCAATGCCCACTTCCAAGCTAAACTCCTTCATTTCAGCATCCCCAACGTTAGAAAGAAAAGCCTTTGAAATTTCAAGGAGAGTGCCCCAAGTGTGATCCCGACAGACATTGGGGGATCGGAAAAGAGATGTCCATCTTGGGTTAGTATATAACAAAAGCTCTAATCTACAAAATTCTGATTTAATAGTGAGTCTACCTCCTTCATTCAGCAAACAGTTACTGACTCCCTGATGGGTGTCCTGCAAGGTGGCAGATTTTGTTTACTTGGGGCCCACATTCATCTCAGCTGCACATACATCAGAATAAGCTCAACCCAACATTTTACCAACACATCTTAAGCCCTTGAACTCACCTTCAGTCCACCGGGGAGCCACCCCAATGCTGCTGCTGAGCTGACATTTGGCATGAGAATGGCAGTATTTTTCATTAAAAAAATGATAAAAGATACATCTCTATGTCAAATATTAACACTAATACTTCTGAGTAGTGGGATTATAAGTGTTCATTTTCTTTTGGTAGTATTTTTTTTCTACTTTTACCTTATATCCATTTACTGTGCACCCCTAGTACTGAAATTCTAGCCAGTGATTACAATACCAGAACTAAAATACATAATCCTAACTAAAGAGCAAAATGGAGTATTACTGAAGTTGAAAATGGTGAAATAACTCCAAAATCAATCTGCAAGCTTGTACATTTGAGCCCCTTCACATGATCTAATACTTCTTAAAAAACCCAAAAAACAAAAAAGAAGGTATAAACTAAATAAAAGGAGAGATGGACTGGACTATTAACACTTAAAAACACAAAGCGTGTCCTATTTACCCTTTTTTTTTAAGTTTTTTTTTTTTTAATTTATTTATTTGACACGGGGCGGGGGGAGAGAGCAAGCACAAGCAGGGGGAATAGGAGGCAGGGGAGAAGCAGGCTCCCCGCCCAGCAAGGAGCCCGATGTGGGGCTCCATCCCATCCAACTGACTGAGCCACCCAGGTTTGCCCCTCACGCTTTTTTTTTTTTTTTCACATTTCAATCTACTGATTTTAGTCATAACTCATGTTTCCGCTGAAACACAGGGCTTTCCTCCCAAGGGGTTTGGAATATTAACCAAATGGCATTTGACTGCTAATTTATGATTTGTCACCAGAGGGCGCAGTGGTTCTTTTTTTCATTTTAAATAAGTTTTTAAGTTGCTAAGAAAAACATTATTTTTTCTTTAATGTGTTTAACATATATTTAAGTTTTGAAATGTGAATCTGTCATAAAGGTCATGTGGTATCTGGAGGACCTTCTAATTTTCTGTGTTGATTTGGTTGCAATTTTGTAGTTACATCAACTGAACCCAACACAGTGTTGATAAATTAAATCTCATCATATATAAGGTCTTCTAGCATTTACACTGTTTTGAAAATGAATCCCTCCTGTGAGCATCACAATGATATAGCTTGAAAGTGAGAGTAAAGTAAGAGAAAATCTGTTTTGAGAGCTAGTTTTACTCTTTAATAAACTTGATCTTAATTTTGAAATAAAATACAATGGTCCAGATTATAAGAAAAAATTCATTTGAAGTTCTGTGTTTAGGAAAAAGATAACATTTGGTGCTTGGCACAAACTAGGATTACAATAACTAAATTAATAATTCAGCTGAAATCACAGATTTAAAGAAAATTCAGCAGTCTGTCCCCTCCACCTTATTGCAAAATGAGAACTGAAATTCAGATGTAACCACCATTCCTGCTTTTACAAGTCTCACTATCAAATAGCAGGTTTCACACATCATCAAACACAATTTCATAAGTTACTGCAATAAGAGCCTCAAACAAGAATTTCTGGGTAACTTCCAATCAGAACAGTAACCTAAATAATGCGCCATAGTTCTCAAGCCTTGTGGCCCACCAGGTTATCAGGGAAATTTCTAAGGGGCTGATTCAAGGTTAGTTACATCTTGTTTACCAGTCTTGTCAGCAGTAGATTCATCAGTGACAAAAATACAGACACTGGAAGTGGGGGGAACACAAATCCAGAAAGCTAATGTGTTTTCTAACTGCCCGAGGCAAACACGGACATTTATCATCAACATTTTTCTCTATTAGTGCTGCTCTTGAAATTACAACCTGTTTGTTCAGAGGAACGAGGAGGAAGGGAAGGCGGGGGCAATGAGGACCTGCTATAAATACCCAACTTGAAGCACAGCAAGACCGGTGCCTGGATGCTTTCATGTCTTGGTACTTTTGACAACAGCTAGCCATTTGGAATTTTAAACCATGGAGGGTTTTGTATTTCTCAACCATGAAGAGGTATATTTTAAGGAGCAATTTTTCTTGCCTGCAGTGAAGGAAAACACTCCCAGGAAGCAAATATCTCAACCATCAGAATGGAATGCATCCATCCAGGGCCAACTGAATTTGAGAAAATTGCATCTCACAGTGTGCTCCATTATGCCCCCAGGAACTCCTTCATCTCCAAAGCTTAAGCAGCTTGAGTTGGAATCAATTAGTATTAATTCTGGGTAGCACCTGATATGCTCCGTGCGCTCCTCTATCCTCTCCATCTCTTCACTCCTACGATTAGCACGAATTAATAGGAGTTCCCGGTTTGTAGATGAATTCAAGGTTTAGAGAATTTGGGGGGACTTCTTTGGGTTTGGAATGACATTTGGTGACAGAGCTTTATCAAAACAAAATATTTTATTCTCCTTTATCTCTCTCGTTTGTTCTTTGGAGCTCTTCTATCCAGCCAAGGTAACATGTGCAGGCTATCAAGTTTGATACTGCTTTTTCAAATAGCAATGGCAAGGTTGTTTTAAAAGCATCTTCAACTTCAAAGGGTAATTTGGGGGCTTGTCTATGGGAACGAGACTAGGCTACAGTAAGGTACTTTTATTTTAATTAAGACAGATGAAGCCTTGCTCAAAACTACCCTAACTAATGACAACGCCTCTGAAAAAAGTCGTAAGATGGCACCCAAGAGGTGTCTGGAGGTAAAGTGCCACTTAAGATGAACGTACTTAGCCATTTAGTCATTCTGTTTGATCCTCGGGTTACTGTGGATCTTGTATGTGAGAAGTGCTGCGGAAGCAGGAAGTCTGCTTAAAATACAAACCCACACGGGTTAGCAAAGGTGACAGGCAACAAATTCCACAAGTACAGGAAATGCCAGGGGAGTGTGAGCCCGGGCACTGTCCCAGGGCCCACCGCGCTGCCAAAATGCCACCCAGCTGCATCACGCATCACGGGTGGCCGTGAGCCCTGCTTCCTCCTAGAGGGAAAAGGGAGAGGTGTGTGTTCAAAGCCTAGAGGGCTTCCCCCAGGTAGAAGAGACCAGGAAGAAAATGAGGCGTTTTACTTTAAAGCATTCTAAAAACGTCCCCGCCTGTGACCCAGGGGGATCAGGACAGAGGGAGAGCAGAGATGAAGTCCCAGCGTGAGGGTGGGGGGAGGGGACGGTGCCAGTGCAGGAAAGGCAAAAATAGAAGCGTTCCTACCGCTGCTGGAGAAGCTAATTCTCCCTGAGGAAACTTCATACTTTTTTGAAGGATACTCAAGTTCCCTTTTTTTTTCCTGTTTAACAAACAGGAGAAGAGCCTGTGCCGCTCCAGGAGGAGCAGGAGCTCAGTTCCCGTCATCTGCACGAATAGAAACAAATGAGCTCTGCCCAGGAAACCCACAAAACCGATGCAGCTGGGAATTCCAAAATCACGGTGAGACAAGATGCTCCCTGGGCCAAATACATCATGCACGCATTTTTGCATCTTATGCCAAAAAGGGGCAATCACTTATTTCTGACCTTGATTTAAAAGTAGGATCCCGCCATCCTAGTTTATTCCTGTGGCTGCAATGAGGACTTGCTGGCACGGTGGGGAGGGGGCTAGGCTAGCAGCACCAAGGCCTATGGACGTGACCCTGCTTGAGGACTTAACCGCGCCGGCTGGTTCACTTTAAAAATTAGGGAGCGACGAGATGACTTTAAAAATCTTTACCATCTCTGAAGCTGTTACGGTTTTGTTCTCCTTAGAGGAATGGTATTAACCGATATGGAGACCGTGACCCCTGAAATTCACACGGGGCTCCGTGAACGAAGGAGCAGGTGGGTCCTCGCCCTGCCAGGGGAGACCCTCCCTGCCACCCTCCACAAAGCCCCGCGCATTCCCAACAGAGGAGTGTAGACAGGACCCGTTCCGTGCACCGGGGGAATCTGGAGAAGACAGGAGGGAAGGGCCTCCTGCAGCATTCTGCAACCGCTCGTCAGAGACCGCATCAAGCTCGCCGCAGCTTGGGCACAAATAGCCAGGCTCCGTGCCTGCAACATCAGTGAGATTCACGACGCTTCCGGGGCTTCACAGAGAAGCTTAGATCACCACAGAAAATCCAAAATAATTACATGAAACTACAGCACTCTGGAGAAACATAACATGTCATCATAACATTTTTGGAATTTATTTCTTCGTTAGAAAGGCAGGAAAATTAGGGCTCCAACATCTTCTCTTTCCTCTGACTCAGAGCGTGTGAGAACTCCCCTGGCAGAGAAACAGAAACGCGAGGAGGCCGGTGGATTCCTCTGACTGACACCTACTGGTGTTTCATTTTCTCTTTTCCAAAGGATTTGACCTATTTACACAAATCATACAACTTCCTTCCTTCCTATTTGCCTCCTGCGATAACCTGGTGGGGGAAGAACAGCTAAGTCCTAGCTACCTGCTTTGTCTCTTTTCTCTGCTCCTCTGTTTGGAGGTGACTGCCCATCCCCATGACCTCAACCTGCTAGTTGGGGAGAGCTGTGGGATTCTAGCATGGCTTATTCTGTGTTTACTGGAAGCAGTTTCCTGCCCTCTAAAGGAAGAGAGGAATCGATTACTAATTCCTTTGAAATATCTTCTTTTGAGCTGAGGCTTCCCTCCAACTGAGCAGACATAAGATTTATTGTAACCGATATTCACAGATTATTTGGAGATAATACTTTGGCCAACGGCTCCAACCTTGTTCCCTGACTCCCTGGATGCCAGTGTGACTAGGGCACTGGCCTCTATCCCTTTATCCCTGGCAAATGCTCGTCTCAGAGGGTCAGGGCAATGACCGAAAGCAAATTCCGGAGGAAGTTAAAGGCATGTGGAATAGTGTCTGAATGATCGGGTCTGGCCCTACACAGACAGAGACCTCTGGGTACACAAACGCTGTATAGCAACTCAGCAGCTACTGTTCCCAGGTCCCGGGAAACAGCTGTGTCTATTTCTACAGAAATATAGTGACGCCACGTGTGTTGTTAAAATTTCCTAGCAGCCATATTAAAGAGGTAAAAATTATTTGACTTGACCCCATATACCTTACTCTGAAATATTACTATTTTTTTTTTTTTAAGATTTTATTTATTTATTTGACAGCGAGAGACACAGCGAGAGCAGGAACACAAGCAGGGGGAGTGGGAGAGGGAGAAGCAGGCTTCCTGCTGAGCAGGGAGCCCGATGCGGGGCTCGATCCCAGGACCCTGGGACCATGACCTGAGCCGAAGGCAGACGCTTAACAACTGAGCCACCCAGGCGCCCCTGAAATATTACTATTTTAAACATTTCAATAGTTAACATTCACTTTTTCCATACTAAGTCTTTGAAACCTGGTGTTTTGTACTTCAAAATTCAGACCAGCCACATTCTCAACTGTTCAATAGCCACACACAGCTAGTGGCTGCCCCTGGATGGCATAGGTCTGGGGTAGGAAATTCATCTGACTCAAGAAAACATGTAGGGGCGCCTGGGGGGCTCAGTTGGTTAAGCGTCTGCCTTCAGCTCAGGTCATGATCCCGGGGTCCTGGGATCGAGCCCCGCATCGGGCTCCCTGCTCAGCGGGAAGCCTGCTTCTCCCTCTCCCACTCCCCTTGCTTGTGTTCCCTCTCTCTCTGTGTCTCTCTCTGTCAAATAAATAAATAAAATCTTAAAAAAAAAAAAAAACATGTAATATAGTGTTTAAGAATTAGGCTATACAATCAGATTTTGGGCAAACTACTCACTTTTCTAAGCCTCAGTTACCATCTATAAAATGGGTCTAATAATAGTACTTGCTTTACAGAGTTCCTGGCACGGAGCGAGGGCTCAATAAACATTGGTTGTCCTTACTCTTTTTGTTCCTTTATCTAACTCAATTTAACAAATGTTTGCTGAGCATCATCTATGTACTAGGTGCTGTATTAGTCTGCTCATCTGCTTTAACAACATCCCACAGACTGAGGGGCTCAAATGACAGACTTCTATTTCTCAAAGTTCTGAAGGCAGAAAAGTCCGAGATCAAGGTGTCAGCCAACTAGGGTTCTGGTGAGAGCTCTCTCCCTGGCCTGTGGATGGCTGCCTTCTCAATGTGTGCTCGTAGAACAGAGAGAAAGAACAAACTCACTTTCTAGTGTCTCTTCTCATAAGGACACTAATATTGTTGGATCAGGACCCCACCCTTAGGATGATATTGAACCTTAACGACCTCGTTATAGGCCCTGTCTCCTCCAGATATAGTCACATTGGGGGTTAAGGCTTCAACACGTTCACCCTGGGAAACACCAGTCCATAGCACGTGTGCTGTGAGATATAAGACAACTCTAAGAATACAGCCTATTTCTTCGGTGTCAAAGAACTCAAGATCTACCAAGCTCATGGCTATTTCAATAATTAAGAATAGATAGATAATGTTTATGATGCTAAAAGAGAGGCAAAAACAATGTGCTACAGAGGTGCAGAGAAGGGGAAGACGCAGTGGTGTGCTAGGAAAGAGAAAGAAAATGCTCTCCTTTGAGGCACTTGCCAATTTCCATGATGGAAACACTCCCACCATGGCTAAATTCAAGCTGCCAGAGCATTACTGAATATTTAACCCTCAGCATTCGGCTCTCTTGGCAGTGTGAGCTAGCTTCAGTACATTCCTGGAGGAATTTCAACTTAGGGGAAGAACAGTTAGCCAAGGAAGTGGGCTATCAGCCCAGTCGTGGAAGATAAGTAGGAGAGAAAAGTGAGTGCAAAGTGAGGGGGCAGGAAAAGCGGGGGAAATTAAGAGGGTGTGGTGCATGAGGATTCAAAAAATAAGTAATCTTTGGGGCGCCTGGGTGGCTCAGTCATTAAGTGTCTGCCTTCGGCTCAGGTCATGATCTCAGGGTCCTGGGATCGAGCCCCGCATCGAGCTCCCTGCTTGGCGGGAAGCCTGCTTCTCCCTCTCCCACTCCCCCTGCTTGTGTTCCCTCTCTCACTGTGTCTCTCTCTGTCAAATAAATAAATAAAATCTTTAAAAAAACAAAAAAAAACAAAAAACAAAAAATAAGTAATCTTCTGGGGCCAGAGTGTAAGATGCTGTAGGGATTGTGATAGGAAACAAATCTCTAGATACAGCTCAGGATCAGATCATAATGGAAACAGCATAAAAGAAGAGGAGAGCGGCTTCCACAAATGGGGGGGCGTTCACAAAGGCCTCTGAGCTGGACGGTGACAAGAATAAAACACAGCCCTTGCCCTCTCACAAAACACTCACATGTAGGTTATCTCACGGCTCCCTAACACGCACCTGTGCAGCAGGGAAAGCAGATACTGCCACCCCGGTAGTGGGTTGAATACAAAACAAGGTATGTCCACTCGGACCTTTGGAATGGGACCTTCCCGGGAATAAGGCTCTTTGCAAATGTAATTAAGGTAAGGATCCTGAGATGAGACCACCCTGGATTAGGGTGGGCTCTGCATCCAGTGAATAGCATCCTTCTAAGGGACAGAAAAGGAGACATACGGAGACACACAGAGGGAAAGACCACGTAAAGACGGGGACAGAGATCGGAATGATGGGACAACCATCCAAGGCAGGCCGAGGATCGCCAACAACCACCTAGGAGCCGGCACAAGGAGCCAACCTTGCCAACGCCATGATTTCCAACGTCGTGCCTCCAGAACTGAGAGAGAATAAATTTGTGTTGTTTAAGCCACCCACTCTGTGGTAATTTGTTACGGTAGCCCTCGGAGACTCCTAAAACCTCTAAAAGGAGATGAGTGTTAAATTAAGGCTGCAGAGAGGTGAGGTTATGTGTTCAAAACCACTGGTCGAGAACTTGGTGAGGCTGGAACTGCGACCTAAGTATCTCGGCCGCTGGTCTAGTGCTCCATCTGTTATTTCACAAGGCCCCACCTTGTAAAGAACACATGGGGGTCCAGGAAAAGTACAAAAGCTGCACGAGGGGAGAGGGAGAAGCAAGCGGTAAACTTCACCTTCTGCCCAGAATACGGAATCATGCTCTCGTTCCTGTCTTTTCCTTCCGGCCCCGATTGCCTGCACCCACGACTGTTTCCAAGCACCCAGACCTGGGCCATCTAGCTGGCCTTATGGTATCCTCGGGCCCTGGGGCAGCGCCGAGGGCAGCTGGCTCTGTGCTGTTTGCTCTCATGACTCACACTCCGCTGCTGTGTGGAGCCTTGCCTGAGAGACAGAAGTCCCTTAAGGAACGGAGTGATTTCTGCCACCACTGAAGGATTTGACAAGTCTATCCCAAGGGTTTCTACCATCTTCTAGGACACTGAACACACACTGGAGGCCCAGTGGCAAGGTCACATGGAAAAACACAGGTGTCAAGCACCCTCTCTGTCTCGCTCCATAAACTCTGCTCAAGTACATTGTCTTCTAGGGAGGAAAACAAAAACAGCATAACACGTCCCGCAAATTCACTGAACGTGTTATCTTTAAACTTGAAATCTTGCGAAGTGTGGGGTAAGAAAGGTGACATCCATCCCCTAGCAGAGCAGAGCACAAACCCGCAGAGTGGATGGATCAATCTCTGGAACACTTTTAGTCACCTTTTTCCAGGGACAAACTTCAAGGAACTGTTTCCCTGCCAATCACGTTGCCAGAAATGTGCCCTTATCGATCTCTGTGTAACCACCACGGCTGCAGCCCCACCGGCTCTCCTATGTGGTTTCTTCACGGCAACCAGTGGTGTTCCTTTGGGATGAAGGTCTGGCAGCATACAAGAATGGCTGCTCACCTCAAGAGCCACGGTGAGGGGCGCCTGGGTGGCTCAGTTGGTTAAGCATCTGCCTTCGTCTCAGGTCATGATCCCAGGGCCCTGGGATCGAGTCCTGCATCGGGCTCCCTGCTCCGCGGGGGTCTGCTTCTCCCTCTCCCCCCTCCTTCACCCCCCCAGCTTGTGCACGCTCTCAAATAAATAAAATCTTTAAAAAAAAAAGAGAAAAGAAAAGAGCCACAGTGATCTTGTTCTTCCAACGAGGTCTCTGGTGTACATCGAAAATAACATCAGGCAGCCCAGAATTTCCTCTCATTGTGGACCAGACTCTCCTATAGACACGGACATTTTGATAGAAGTGCTAGCAAGAAGGGCAACCTAACGCTTGCAGACAGGAATGCAGGAATGGCAAAGCCACTCCAAAAGAATAAAGCAATGGCAAAAGAAACAAAAGCAGGGGTGCCTGGGTGGCTCAGTCATTAAGTATCTGCCTTCGGTTCAGGTCATGATCCCAGGGTCCTGGGATCAAGCCCCGCATCGGGCTCCCTGCTCCGCGGGAAGCCTGCTTCTCTCTCTCCCACTCCGCCTGCTTGTGTCCCCTCTCTCGCTGTGTTTCTCTCTGTCAAATAAATACATAAAATCTTAAAAAAAAAAAAAAGAAAAGAAACAAAAGCAGCAAAAACAACCATCACTAGAAAAATCACCCATTATACTCTTTTAGTGTTCTTGATACTCTATAGCCAGAGAAATGAAGTGGGACCTTAGGGAGTATTCATTCTGCCTGCCATGTCTTGAAAGTCTTAAAAGGATGGAGAGCCCTTGTAATGAGTCTGCCTAAGACCACCAAAGAGTGATAAATGCCAAATATAATTCACAAAGTGAATTTTCTGATCGTAAGTTCTTCTTTTTTGAATTTTATGAAGATACCTAGAAATTCAAACTCAATTTAATTATACGAGGTTTTATTTTTTTAAGTGAAGTTCTCAAAGATCATACTTTTGATCTAAATTATATATAGGTTGCCCACAGAATTTGGATACCTCTTTTCATTTAACTTGTCCTTTTACAGGTTTTGTTGGGAAAGGATGTTTCTTATAGGGCTACTGGAAAGCTTAACATAGCTGAATGAATTCAAGAAATTCACATGTTCACAGCCTCAGGGAAAGGATGCCATCACATATCCCTGGACACAAACCATCCTGGACACATTCCGTGGCGCCTGGGGATGTGTGGACGACGTCAATGAGAGCTCTGTTCCGTGGCACACAGCAGCAGGGGACAGAAGAAAC
The DNA here is from genome assembly GCF_004348235.1 of Phoca vitulina. NCBI lineage: Eukaryota > Metazoa > Chordata > Mammalia > Carnivora > Phocidae > Phoca > Phoca vitulina. Next base: position 2,335,289 of record NW_022589732.1, read on the forward strand.
TCGGCAAGTCAATTTTGTCGTTGGCCTCAAAGAAAACGAAACTTATGAATATGATCTTTGGGGGAAGAGGCACCGTGGAGCACTTTTAGAACCTCAAGGATTTGAATTTCAATCTTGGCTCCAGCATTTGCTAGCTGTGAAAACCTGGGTAAAGTGCTCAACCTCGGGGTGTGTCTACTCCTACATCAAGTTCATTAGCAACATGGAAGCTACGCAGCGGTGGTGGAGCTTGAACATACATATGCCTGGCAGGATGCTGACGCGTGACAGGTGCTCCTGTCCCGCCCCCACCCCCACCCCAGCACACTGCAGAAACTTTCTGGAGAATAAAATCCTCTGACCCACTTCCATAATCCATTCCAGCTCCTTCAAGTTAAGAGTTCCCTCTTTAACTTGAATACATTTTCCAGCCATTTAAATTGTTCTCATGATGTTCTGTTCTCAAAGGAAATTAAAATCTATCTCCAGTTCTCTCTGAGTGCTGCTACCAAATTCCCCGTGTCTTAGAGACCGCAAAGACGAAGAGTAAAAGGCCTTGGGATTTGGATAGGATCTAGAAGACATCAAGAACAAACGGCAAATAAATGTCTGAGAAAGTTGAACTCCCCCTTCACATTTTCCCTTGTTTTCCCCTTTATTCTGACGGAGGATGGACCTTTTACTACACTAGACCCAACCAAAAGGAAACAGAAAATGAAAATATAGTTAAGCGGGAATTTCCCAGATTGTTCTTGTTTCTGAAGTAGTTACAATTTCTGAAATTTTATGCCTAAATATTAGCAGTTACCTGGGATAGTCCCATTAGCAGGGATTTATAAGAATCTGGTTATCTGGTTACTACTGGTAACCAGACACTGAAAACAAATGAAATATAAATTTATAGCCAGACCGAACATGACCGGTTTATGGGTTTCTAACTATTTACATCTAACAATGAACCAAACAGCTGTGGCATGTTTTCTTTCTAATATGCAAACTCGGTCTTTTTAAAGCCATTTTTCTCCTCCACCACTCTCTTCCCTTCTATTTTGAAAGTGTGGATTTAAATTCACAAGAAACTGGATGCTTCTTCTGTATTTTTGTTCCATCTACAAAATCATAATAGCAGTTGGAATTCTAACTACTGAACTGTCATGTTGATTCAGAGTAGAAATCTCTCAAGGACTGTATCTCTTGATAACCTCATTCTCGGTCCTCTCTGACACTAAAATGTTCTGTTTTCTATATGCTGCAAAATGAGAGGGGGAGAAAAAGCACAATCCACGGAAAGCGAGTAGAAGCACAATCTAGAATGACACTTTTTTCCTTCTCTTTTCCTACCCACAGAATGCCCTCAGGCTCTTTCCTTCAGTTCCTATTAATGCCAAACCAGCCTCTTAGGATCTCTCATGTGTCTCCTGGCTTCAGAGCCCCCCTTGAAATTGTAACCCCAACACTGATAAGGACAGGAAGAGCACTTCCTTTATAACAGGGAAGAAGGCCAAGGAGGATGGTTTACAGGATGGCCCCGGTCAAAGAGAAGCCCCATTCAAAGCACTTGGGATGAAAATAGGCCACCCTCTGGCTGTGCCTAAAGTAGGACATCCTGGAGTGATGTTTTCATTGAATACACAAAAGGGATCCTCTGTTCTGTTTGCCTCTACCTGAAAATCACAGATAAAGTAATCTCCCTCCATACTTGAACTTGTCAGATTCACGAATAAGCTTGCCGGGCCTGACACACTAATGAAAGACGTTTTTACTAAGAAAGTTGAGCCACAAAAGAATCTAATGTCAAGACAGTAAAACTTCATACGTGTTCACAAATAATTTTTTAATCATTCAAAATATATTGAATACAAAGAAGGCCACGTTCTTAAATTTGGAAAAGTTGTAAATAATTGTGAAAACTACATTTCTGTATCATAATAAGCAGCATTAAGTAGCGTTCTTTGGTGTGTGTCTAAACATTTGTTGTGAAAATGTTTTTAAAGTAGAGTAACCATTTTCAAACAAAATCTTAAGAAGCCCTCAATGCAGAGGACAAGAGGTTTTTAAATATTAAAATTATTTTATTAAATCTAATTTTTCTATCAAATTTGCTCACTCTAAAGTTGATTAATGAGAATAATGAGGTTACTAGATTTATCCCCAAATTTCAAACTGAGCATTATAGATCATATCTGTTTCAGCATTCAAATTAGGTCTGTAGTTTCTTTTGGGGTGCACAGTACTGAAAAATGCCAATTAATACAAATAGTTTCAAACAATACTGTTTAATTTTTTACTTTGGGTCAAGATATTCTTCAATTAAACATAGATGATGATATAAGCTTTATTCAAAGTATGTACAAAATAATTCAACTGGGCAACAAAAGTTAATGCACTGAGAAGCTTCAGTGTGCTAACATTCTGTAATTCCTTATAGATTAAGTAGCTTATAGTTGGTTACTTTAAAACTCTTATGTCTGTTGTTTAAACACAGTTTAAAATTTATTCCCTTTACTTTGCCTATAAATGTAAACCATTTGTCTACATCACACTCCAAAATTACTTTGACTTTAATAAAATAGTTAACTAATTTTATTTCCATGCCTGTCTCATTATATGTCCTCCTAATTCCATACATTTGAGGCACTGTGACTCCATCAACAGGTTGACCCTGTTGCAGGTTCATTCTTGGCCCTCATCAGGCAATGTCTGAACTCAGTCTTGGCTGCTGGTTTAAGAACGAATCCTTCTTAGGTCTTAATGGTGTCCATCCTCTTTCCACTCTAACTTTAAGAGTCACCCTTCTTGGGAGACATGATGATGATATATGGAGAGAGCATCTGCAAAAAGATTTTTTTAAATAGTTCCCTCCTCAGGGCGCCCGGCTGGCTCAGCTGGAAGAACATGCAACTCTTGATCTCGGGATTGTGAGTTTGAGCCCCATGCTGGGTGTAGAGATTACTAAAAAACAAATAAAACTTTAAAAAATAAATAGTTCCCTCCTCAGTCTATCTAACCAAGTCCTTTTTGGTTAAAGGTGCATCTGTCTTAGAGTCTTCTAGGCATGGAAGGCCAGGTCTTCACAGCTGGTTTGGCTCAGCATGTCATCTTTTTAAAATGTCATGCATGCAACATAATTTGGAGATCCATCTATATTCAAAGACTGAATCACTAATCCAATTAGTGGAGGACACCTGCCAGGGGTTCATTCTGAGAGCAAACCCTCCTTTCCTGCATCTAACCAAGGAAGTAAATGCCTGTCAGGAGTTGTCAAAAAAAATTCCAGTTAAGAGCCAAGCCACCAGTGCCCACTTTGAATAAACAAAATTAGCTCACCTTCCCCAGGAGATTCTGATTCACTTCCTTGGAGTGAATCACTGTATTCCCTACCACTCGCCAAAAAGAACCCGTGGAGCTTTAGTTTCCATACTCTATATTATAAAAACAATAGGGTTGTTTTCCCCCCTGGGTAAAAAAGTTAAAACACTGATCAATATTTTTTTTCAAATATCTACCCGCTAGCCTGATCACACAGAGAGAGGAAACACACCCTTCCCGGCACAACCCCCATCTCCCTACCGCCTCCCACCATGACTGACCTAACTGAAGTACCAGTGATCAAACTATAACATGATAAGGAGCAGGACCGAAACTGACCGCTGTGATCCTGACTACATGTCTGCCTGGGACACCATGTGTCCTGTCCTTCTGATTCCTTACATTCGAGGCACTGTGATCATCAACAGATGACCCAGCAGCAGCCTCTGGCACCACCCTTGGCCCTCATCAGCCAACATCAACTCAATCTAGCTGCAGCCCTAGCTTTAATCTGCACCCAAGTTCCTCCAAAACTCAAGTCTTGCCTTGTGAGAGTTAACTTGGGGATTGCTGTCTGACTCCTAAAGCCCCATCTCTTAGTCTAGGTCTCTGCTTCCTGCGGTCAAGTTCCTGATGCTAACCAACCTTAGCCTATTGCCTATTGCTCTCTGCCACTAAATAGGATTCAGTGACTCACTATGCTAATATATACTGGATAATGGATATTGAAGGAAATGGGCAGAAAGTTAAGTCAGGTAAAACAGAAGCCTGGAATTTACAGACTGGATTGCTAATAAGTTTTAAAATTGTGTTTTTCGTCATATAGATGGGAGGATGTGATCGGGGTCAGAAACAGGCTCAATCATGGGTCTGTTGTGCTATTTCTAACATGGTCTTGGGTAATAACCTCTCTCTATATTCTCACATACACAGGAATATACAATCTTTTTCATAGAGTTATTGTAAGGATTAAAAGAGGTAATGGATAGAAAGTACCTTTGAAAATATCTAGTACATGGCATGAACAAAAATCACTTTGCTATTATTTCCTATATGCAAAAATTTTTCAGGCAAGTTGTGCTATTCTGTGCAAAAATCATCTTCACTGAATTGGCACCCTATTGGTAAGGAAGGAAATTTCTCGGAAATGGAAGTATACTCTTTTCTGTCATGTTCCTCCATTTCAAACTAGCTTCTTCCAATGATCTCATATTGCTGTCAAAGTAACTTGAGAAAATGAAATTTGCTAGCAGCACATGCTTTCCATATTCCATAATTATGTCCCATAACTCCCCTCAAAGGAAGATACAATTCAATATTTCTAGGGTCCTACCATGTGTTTGGTACAGCTTAGGCCACTGTGAGGAATAATAAGATATTCACCCCCTCAAAAAAGGAGTTCATAGTCTAGAGAAAGAAAAAGACAAATGCCAGCTGATTATGACATCACATACAACAGTTGTAGGTGACAACAGCTATACTAAGAAAATTCAACAAGAACCTGCTGGAGAAGGAGATTGGTTCTATCCTTTGGGAGCAGAGGAGATTAAAGCAAAAGGTTACCTTTCCTTATGAACTTGTAATATTATTTTGGATGGGTAAATGAAAGGGAAACAGAGAAAAATAAGCTTACATAAAAATATCCGCCACATAGCAATGGGCAGTGTAAGGGATAGCAGCAGAAGAAAACTATTAACTTCAGCCAGAGTTACATGAAACTCCCAATTATTTCAGTGGAATTTTGCTTGCATGAAGAAGGGAAACTGGTCTCATAGTTTAGGGTCTATGAATAATGTAGTTAAAGTAAGAAGGACAGGTAGGTTATTCATATCCCCCAAAACAGAAACTGTGGATATTCATCTCCTTTATCAAAGGGGATTAGATTGGTCTTAATGCTACTGGCAAAAAAAAAAAAGGTAGATGATATATTTATTCTACTTAAAATATGGGTGAGATTTTTTTTATATGAAATAAAAGGCAAACTAAAAAGTACCACAAAATACAGTGCATCAAAATGAGTGATGGCACCTATATCATAAAGAACCTAAGCTGAAAAATCCTCAACGTTACCTTGGGACAACTGGTTTACAAGAAACAAGCCTATTCATTTTTTAAAGGACAGACGTGCTATATAAACAGTATGAGATTCTGTCCCTGTAACATTTAATAGACTTTTAAATCACTTGGTGTGAGAGCCAAAAGCTTTTGCCAATATTTGCAGTGTTTCCTTTACCTAAAAGCTGTCCACATCTGCCTGTCTCTTGCCATATACCTTACTTTCAGAGCCTATAAGGCCTGGCAGGTTGGAGAAACAGCACTGGATCCTGTACTAACCAGAAGCTTCTACCCGACAATCACAACCCTGGATGAGATGAATGAGGTACTATGGACTCTTCCAGACCCTGCAGCTGTAGCTGTTTTTACACTTGCCTGGGACCCTCCTCTGCCTTATTATAACCTGCTTTCAATGTTGAAGCACTGTTCTAGGCCTTTTCTCTTTCTGACTGATTGCCACTTTTGTCAGCTCTAATTAATGATGCATAATGGTGTTTCAAACTGTTTCCAAAGAGCTTTCCCAATCTTCATCGCCCAGGAAGTAAAATGCAGCCACTTTATGGAATATGACCTTAATTAACCCAAGTGATCTCAGATCCATCACCCTGATTTTCTTCAGACTGTCCAGGTGAGGACATCTCCAGTAATTTACTTCTTTTGGAAACCTACACACTCTCTTAGACATGTTTCTAGTTGGTCTTTATAAAACCCCCTGCACCTGTGTCTCTGAAATATATAATACACCTGGTGGCAGGAGCTTCAAAAGTAGTCAAGAGTATGAGACAGAAGCCTGGTACAACAAGAAACCCCTCAGCTCAAAAGGGCAGATGGCAGAATGGTTTTATCACCAATACCCTCTGACATCTGAAACAAGGTCTAAAGAGAAAAGCCAGAGAAGAACATGTTACCAATTCCTTTGGGCTCATCCACCATGAAATCTGCTATTCCTGAGCTTAGCTGCACACTTGCTCTGCAACAACTGTGATTTATCAAGAAAGAAGCCAAGAGCAGAAACACCTAAGCTGCTAATATGTAGGCAATCACTTCTCATCGGGGGTGAATCCTTTGGGAAATAACTACATGTCTCCCAGAGGCATAGGCAATGATTCAGCAAACTAAAGAAACCAGAAAAGCAATATTAAGAAAGCAAAAAATCATTAGAACCCAGGGAGAAAATATAACTTTGCATGGTACTTACCTAAGCGATTTAAAGGCACAAAAAGATAATTACCATAAAGTACTGTGTTAGAACAAAGAAACAAGCACATCCGATCCAGAAAAGGTACGGTTTTTGAAAATTAACAATAGCAATAACCACCACCACCACCACCACCAAAACAAACAAACAAACAAAAGCATATCTGGGTCATTTTGTCAATTGTCCTAGCTGGCTATGACCGATGTAAACTCTCAATTTTCACAGAATTAAAATTGGCATCCACCCGGAGCGTAGGGGCCCATTGTTCAAAATGCAATAGGAATCATGCAGTTTCAACAGATACATCATCTCATTTTTCCTATATCCTTGAATATTTCTTTAAGAAAGTGACGAGTTGTCTCCCTGGGCGTTTACGTTAGACTGACTAGTGTTTTCAGGGCTTTCTGAAGGGCACTGCTCAGATTTTATCCCATTGAGTTATCTATTTGTATTATTTGATACCTGTATGTTGAATTTATATTCTCACTAATATTTTGAAGTGTCTAAGTAGTTAAAGTGGCAGTGAGAGGGCAAATGTTATAGTTCTCTTGATTTTGAAAGTATTACAACTCCCAAAAAAAATACATGAGAGTCCATATTGCCCAAAATCCTAAGAATTTATTTTATTTTCCCTGTAAAGATGCCAACAAGACAATGCAAGAACAGCAAGTTTATATAGATGAACAAATTACTTCTAAGTCTTATTAAAATATAACTATGGCGTAATACTATTAATTAATGGGATATGGCTTTATAATGATAATACCATAGAGGTTTTTGAGTGACAAGAGATTGTAGAATTATTCTGGTCAAATATTCTCATTTTACAAAGACACAAGTGTTCAGAAAAGTTGTGGCTTCTAGTCAATGACCCATCAGAAGCAGGGACATGATCTGAGCATGGGTCACACAACTCTCAATGCATGTCCATTTTTAACTGTGCACAAATCTACCCTGAATGCTCTCATTGGTTTTTCATGTGTGGCCTCACCCTAGCATCACCTCCTATCACAGGCTGCTAACATCTCATTAAAATGAAGGCCCTGATTTCTGGCCCATTCCCTCACAGAGCAAGCATTCCTTCTTTGATACTAAACCTGAAGAAACTCTTTTCTCAAACCTGAACAATCATCAATGAATGCTACTTCTTTACCCTGACAAACAATAATGAAAATAACACATGTTAATAATGCTTTACAGTTATTAAAATAGTCACCATAAAAATAACTGGATCAAAATGATAATTTCAGTGCACAGATTCATTGCTAATGGATAGGAATGTCTAAACAACTGTTACAGAGAATTTCACCTGCTGACATTGTAGACCCGTTGACAAAGCAGGCACAATAAAGACTGTCGGCCCAGATGGGTCCAATAACACATTTCTTTCAGGTACATTCTGTGTATGTAAGACAGACTCGGGTAGGCTGCTTAGTCTAGGTATATGCTTGGACTCCAACGCCCCATCAAAAATCACAGCAAAAATGTCCTCAGGAAAAGGCTATCAGTGACTTGAGGACAAGTTAATAACAGGGCAAACATAACTGTCATTGAAGTGGCTCAATATCCACACAAGTGTTTGAAAGGACTCCCTTGCAAGCTCAGATTGGGCAAGGTTGAGAATCATGCAATCAAATATCAATTCACACATTTCAATCCCGACAGAGTAAAGAGATTGAAGTGAAAATAACCTCTTCTCACATTCTTCCCCCTTCTGTCCTCACCAAGCCAGTCCCAGCTGCCCACCTCAAGATGGAAGAGGAAGGGGAGGTTCTTTAGAACACTGCTCAGTTGTGAAAGAAGCACTCAGTGGTTTGGGTGCCCGAGGGAACTAAAGAAAGAACAGTGGAAGCGCAGGTGTAGAAATATGCAATTTGATTGTGCTTCGAGAAAGGAACTAGAAGAAACAAGAAATTTACAATGTTCTTTAACAAGGAGGGGCAAAATGGGAAGATTTGGTCAAGGGCTGGCAGAAATCAGTGGTTTCTCAACTGGTCTGTTGACGAACAACAAAAAAAAAACACCACAAGCGTTAATACACATGCATATACCCTGACTGTCAAAAGAAGACTCAGTTTAAGGAAACGCTTATTTCTTGCAAGAAAGCCTCGTAATATGCAGACTCTCTATAGGCAATCTAGCCTAAGGTTTTTTGTAACATCCCCAGAATAGTAACCCAGAGGACTCTTCCTTGATAGGCCGGAGTATAAAGGTACACAGGCAGAAATCTCTTCCTTAAAAATGCTTACTGCCTGTTGATGTTAACCATCTAAGCATTTCCAACTGCTTAAAGAGTTCTCAGAGAAGACCTGCATCGTTCCACCATTTTAATCTTGTTCTTCCCTTTTTTCCATAATACTCTGTGGTTTTACCAAGCAAGAAAAATTTAGCTTTTTAAAAAAGGTGGATGGTCATATCTGTTACTTCCTAACCGGCTTTATAATGTGCCTACATAATAAGTTCAGTCATTCTCTACCTTGGATGCACAATAAAATCACCAGGGGAGGTTTTTAAACACACCAATACATGCACTTCAGAGATTCTGCTTTAATTGGCTGGAGTGATGCCCAGGTATTGGCATTTTTTTTAAAGCTTCCCAGATACCCACCATGTGATTCGAATGTGTAACCAAAGCTGAAAATTTCTGCCCTACATTTTTCCTTGAGGTTCCATAGCTAAGAAATCTCTCTTTTCTTTTGGACTTGTTCCATAGTTTTTCTTGAATCTTACATTTTTCCCTATTAAGATTCATCTCTTTGATCCACTTTTCCAGATCTTGTTACAATATTTTTTGTCAAGAAGATTCTGTCTACATTTTATCCTGGCCACTGACAAAAATGGTTGGGTCAAGGCCCAAGACAGAATCCTGTGGCATGTTTTTATAAAACTCCCTGTTATCTTTAGGTAGGATCATTCAACTATTTGCCATTCTTTGTCTTCCTAAAATTTCTCCATCTTTCCCATAAGAATATCAAGGGTGATCTTATCAAACATAGACTGAAATTTCCTGATCTACCAGGCTAGCAACCTGTCAAAGGAGAAGCTAAGGAAATTCTGGCATGCCAGAACTATTCTATTTCACTCTCAGCTGTAATGGTTTTATTACCTTGCTTTAAAAAACTCCAAATACCCAAGAACATCCCAGATTTGAGAGAGCTGATTGGAAAGTATTTGCAAAGAAAGTCTTTTTCTTTTTCTGAACCTAAATTTAATGAACATAATAAAATAGACTCAATTCTTCCTCCTCCAGAAAGATTTTGTATTTGTTTGGAGGAGAGTTCTCCATGTATCTAGTGCTCCCTGGGGAGTGATGGCTTCATTCCATCAAGAAGACATTTTAATTCTCTGCTGGGGAACAAAAGATTCCTTCTTCTTTGCCAAGAAATGCACTCCACTATAACTTTAAAATGGTCCAGAAACACAGAGAAGATTGGCATTGCTTAACATGGAGAATTTATCTCCAGGCTGTGTTAAACTTTGCACCTCCCATGTGGAGACTTTAGGTACTCACATTAAGGACGAAACAGCTAAAAGTCTACTGGGAAATGATGATGCTAGAGGTTGAGTGTGCTAATTGGTGCTTTTGTCACCATACATTAGAACAACCCGCATGATGGAACTACTCAAGGGGTGTGCACAATCCGAATGACTTATTTGGGAAAGAAAAATTCTATATATGAAGTTACTGAGGGTTTTTTCCTTCAGTTTTTGCATTTTTAACTAAAAATACTTTTGTTCAGTTCTTGCTTTAAAATGTGGTACATCAAAACAACAGTTTTTCCTTAAATAATTTTTCATTATTTATTTCCAGGTATTTTTTCATTATACTATATTTCCAGATTATTTCATTATATTATTTCCAGATAATAGTGGACAATGACATAACCTCTAATTATTCCAAGATTTCTGCCATAATTTGTCAGATTCGTAAAGTTTTTTTATGAGGGCAGGGAGATAGGCAGTCTTCTCTAAAACTTCTTAAACATTATCTGACTAAAAGTGATCCCCTCACAGAATGTACTGAGAACTACTGTTTGCCAGTGTCTTTGTTTCTCTCCTTTAGCATATGAAGATGGGACATTTTTGCTCTATTTCTTATCTTCAAAAACTAAGTAAATTATGCTTATGCTCTCCTTGCTATTCCCCAATGTCAATTGCCTCATGGCAAATAGTCAAAGTTGTAATACAAATGTCACTTATAATTTGGTTGCAATGTGTAGAACTAATTTTATACCCACAGTATTTAAAAATGCAAAATCTGGGGCGCCTGGGTGGCTCAGACAGTTGAGCGTCTGCTTTCAGCTCGGGTCATGATCCCAGGGTCCTGGGATCAAGCCCCGCATGGGGCTCCCTGCTCAGCGGGGAGCCTGCTTCTCCCTCTCCCTCTGCCTACTGCTCCCCCTGCTTGTGCTCTGTCAAATAAATAATAAAAAACCTTTAAAAAAATAAAAATGCAAAATCTCCACCCTAAAACATTAAAAAAATATAATGCTTATAAGAACATTTCCTTCACCTGCTGCAGTTTATTCTCTATCTAGAAATCAATGAGCCACACACTACATCTCTGGGGCTCTTCAAAGCAAATGGTAAAGAGTTCTATTTTCTTACCATGTTTCTATGGTAAACTAGATTATCATGAGAAGTTCTTAATTTACTACTGAGACCAGGACAGGAGTTTCACTAGTGAGTTACAAAATTCCAGGAAGCATTTGAAGGAGTGTTGCCCTTGAGTCTAACAGGGAAGACACTCAGAATTTCTGGAGTCTATGTAGACCATGAAAATTCCTATATACCTGCACAAAATTGCAGGGCAATTTTTATGGGTTCTGAGTTACTTGGGATACCATATATATCTACATCTACCTATTCAATGTCCAGTGAAATATATTCCTGACTAGTCATCAGTCATTGTGTCCATAGGGCAGGAAACTGTTGAGTGCAGAGGAAAAGACATTGCTATAGAAGAATTTTGGGGTATAATTAAACCAAACTCAAATGAGAAAAGGAGTGAGATCAGAGGGAGAGAAAGAAACTCGGCTGCTTCTGCCCCTAGGCTAAATTTTCCAGGATTCCTCTATTAGAACACAGAACCATCTCTTCTCAAATGAACTCTGGAATTCTAGAATTTAATAGCAAACTTGACAAAATGCTCTACAACAATGGAAAGGTATTTCATTTGGAAGAGTCCAAACATGTAGATTTAAGCTATTTTTTTGTGACTGTATTAAAATCCAAATGTCAGGGGAGCCTGGGTGGCTCAGTCATTAAGCGTCTGCCTTCAGCTCAGGTCATGATCCCGGTGTCCTGGGATCGAGCCCCACATCGGGCTCCCTGCTCAGCGGGAAGCCTGCTTCTCCCTCTCCCACTCCCCCTGCGTGTGTTCCTGCTCTTGCTATCTCTCTCTCTGTTAAATGAATAAATAAAATCTTTAAAAAAAAAAATCCAAATGTCAAGTAGAGCTGAAAGTGACCCTAGAGACCGTCTCATCTGAGTCCTTGTTTTACAGAGACACTGAGTAACAATTCAAGGACTGATGGTGGCAGGGACAGAAGTCGGTTCTCGCCAAGAGCTCTCACCCTTTCCTCACACTGAGGGTCAGGTCATTCACTCTTCGGTCCTTTTGAATGCTTCTGTAATTACATAAGAATATATGTGCCCATTTATGTACACGGTAAAGCTAACAGAGGAAGACTGAATTTGTTCAAGTAAGGTCTTTGGTCATCATAACTGTCTTCCAGTATCCCAAGGGCTACTTTTAGTGGAGGCAGTAGATTCACTGTTTCTCTTCAGTTAAATTCTTCTGGCTCAAGATAAGAGAGGTCTTTCTAATGATGACAAGCCAAAGAAGGACACATTTATTAAACCCTCACACTGTGTGCTAAACCACCATATGTTACCTTATTTAATCTTCATGACATTTGTGGAATAGGCTCTATTATTCCATTGTAAAGAATCCTCATCCACTGTTGATAGGAATATAAAATGGTGCATTTGCTTTAGAAAAGCCTGGGAGTTCCTCAAAAGGTTCAATATAGAGTTATCACATGACCTGGCAATTCTACCCCTTGGTATATACCCAAAATAACTGAAAACTTGTCCATACAACACTTGTGCATGAAAGTTCACGGCAGTATTATTTCCAAGAAGTAGAAACATTAGTGGAAACATCAAATGTCCATCAATTGGTGAATGGATAAACAAAAGGTAGTATGGCCCTACAGTGAAATATTATTTGGCCATTTAAAGAATGAAGTACCAATACATGCTGTAACATGGATGAAACTGGAAAGCATTATGCTAGGTAAAAGAAACCAGTCACAAAAGGCCACAGAATGTATGATTCCACTTAGGTGAAATGTCCAAAATAGAAAAATCTTCAGAGTCAGAAATTAGATCAGTGGTTGCCTAGGGGAATCACCATGAGATATATAGAAAAGTATGGCTCTATTCCTTAAAGATTTCAAAAGTAACTGCCCATCAAGTTTGTGTTGGTCACATTTAAATATCAATTATCAATGAATGTATATTTAGCCACAGCTTGGGATTATTAATCTTTCATGAGAATATTTCACCTAAATATTTATAAGAAACATTTAAAACACATATATTCAATTTTTACATAATTTGAGCAAAAATGGTTTAATTATTTTATATTATTTTTCAACCAAAAGTATTTCCCAGTAAATGTAACACATCTACTCATATTGTTTTCTCATAGCAGAGAACAGGTAAAGGAAAAGGAAACCAGTTTAGAAACAAAAATCAAACAGTAATTTTATTCCTTGAAATTTTTATAGGCTATTTATTAATAAGTTGGGGGAAACTACAGAGTTGCAAATCAATGAGATAAACTGAATTCACATATTACATGACAATGAAATTAGTAACACAAAATTAAATTATAGATAAAATGGGAAATATATATAACATTTTTGTATATATGTAGTCCAACACTTACGTACTTAAAATGGATAATGCCCATAAGGTTGTAGAGAAACTCATTAGTGAATTACACAAAACAGATTTTTATATACCCTACTTCTGAAAGAAAAGGAAACTGCAACAGTTTGGCTGTACTCATTTAAGTATGGGTATCTGATATTCCACAAATGTGCATTTCAAGTAAAACAGCAAAACGTCATCATAAAGGTCAGACTGTCTCTCTTCCTATTCGATTCCCAGGGGTCCCCTAAGCAATTTCTTGCTTGCTATGCTTATCAATTCATCCACAAGGATATTCTAGCCTTGTTCAAATCCTAGCTCCGTCACTGACCAGCTGGGTGAACTTTGGCAGATTTCTTTACCTTTTAAAATGGAGCTAATGATACAGCCTATGTGAAGGTGAGAATAAATGGGATATCACAGTTCAACTAAAGCACTCCAATGTGGCACCGTGACTCAGTAAACACTGGTTAGTATTATTTATTATATACCATGCAATCATTAAAGATAATGCTACAATGAAATCCTAAGACAGTCTTGCCTTGATCAGTATTGTTTTTAATATTTCTTTGAAGTCACCATCCCATATACTACTATGAACTCACATTGAACGTGAACCAATCATAGTATTTCTTTTACAACTGTGTACTTTTACTACATTTAAAACAGGCTATGATGAGTGCTGTGAATTGTGTAAGACTGTTGAATCACAGACCTGTACCTCTGAAACAAATCATACATTATATGTTAAAAAAAGAAGATCACAGGAAGGGAAAAATGAAGGGGGGGAGATCGGAGGGGGAGATGAACCACTAGAGACTATGGACCCCAAGAAACAAACTGAGGGTTCTAGAGGGGAGGGGGGTGGGGGGGTGGGTTAGCCTGGTGATGGGTATTAAAGAGGTCACGTACTGAATGGAGCACTGGGTATTATACACAAACAATGAATCATGGAACACTACATCAAAAACTAATGATGTAATGTATGGTGATTAACATAATAAAAAAAATTTAAAAATAAAATAAAATAAAACTGGCTATATTTAAAAACTGGCTATAAACCCATTATCAATGAGTCACATCCTTTCATTTACCAGATTGGAAAAAAAATCTGTGCCAATGTAACCAATTCTCTCACCTAACCAAAGGTCACACCTATATGGAACTGGGACATGCTAGGCATTGAGCTTTACAAGCTAGATTGAATAGTCACAGACAAATTCTATGATAACCTATTTATTCATGTGGATTTCCTTCCCTAAGCTCTTAACTTTAGACTTAGTGACACAGAAAAGCCAACGGGGACCAAAATCAGAGTTGAATACTGTTTTCCTTGTGTAGATAAGGATATATTTATAATAATCCCCCATATTAGTATGCAAAGTACTTTGGATTTTCTTTGGTTTACCAGTCAAGTCAAAAAAAAAATTCACAGAAATGGTGGGATATTAAGGATTTGGGCATCGAGAAATGTACGATAACACAGCGCAAGTGTGCATTTTATTTTTTTTTTTATTTTTTTTTTAAAGATTTTATTTATTTATTTGACACAGAGAGAGACAGCGAGAGAGGGAACACAAGCAGGGGGAGTGGGAGAGGGAGAAGCAGGCGTCCCGCCGAGCAGGGAGCCCGATGCGGGGCTCGATCCCAGGACCCTGGGATCATGACCTGAGCCGAAGGCAGTCGCCTAACCAACTGAGCCACCCAGGCGCCCCGCAAGTGTGCATTTTATAGCTCAGTGTTGTTCAATTGGATAGGAATTAGTCATTTTGGGTAACTGTAGGCCTCAGCTGTTCATTTATACAATTGCACAGTAGGAGAGCTATGTTTGGTAAGTTAAATAATCACGACAATAAATAAACAATGATTTCTTGCAAATCAATTATTTTCTTCTACCATGCACTATTTCACATTTTCTAAAATACCAATGAAGTATCATGATTATGCAATTTCACAGCCATTAAAAAAAAAAAAATCCAGCAATTCACTGTCTCCTAATATAAGGCTAGCCAACGTCAAAATTTGTTGATTTAATAAGGACAAGCACAGGGGCGCCTGGGTGGCACAGTCCCTTAAGTGCCCGACTCTTGGTTTCAGCTCAGGTTGTGATCTCAGGGTTGTGAGACCGAGCCTCCCATAGGGCTCTGCACTCAGCACAGAGTCTGCTTAAGTTTCCCTCTCCCTCCACCTCTACCACTCGCTCTTGCTCTAAGAAATCTTTTTTAAAAATGACAAAAATAAGGACAAGTACACATTTTAGGAAGTCTGAAAGTCCGGCTGCTGGAGGGCATCAACCATGCGGCCAGCCCGTGGCAAGCGCCTGACGGCGGCAGCTGACGCCTACCTGCTGTCAACACCCCAACCCCTGCTCGTCCCTGCGGTCTGAAGCTGAAGTGAGCACAGCCAAGAGCCACATGGACCAATGACCACAAGTGGGAGAAATTGTATCAGCACAGAAGAGATGGAATCCAGTAATAAAGAAACCAAAAAATAAGGCAGAAACACAACTACAAACACAGAAGACTTGCAGAGAGAATAAAACTTAAAAGTGAAGAAACTGTAGTTGGTAAAGTTTTTTTTTTTTCTTTTAAAAAGAAAGCCTCCTTTCCCTGCACTTCCCAAATAAATCTTTCTTCTCAAATCTTCTCCCTGATTTCCATTCCTGATTTTCCATGGCATATTCTCTCTCATCTCCTGTGCCCCTTATTATTTTTGAATAATACTGATTTTTAAAAATTGGATTGAAATTATCAATGTAATACTGCTCTAGGCTTATTTACGCGTGTTATCTCATTTAATACTTACCAAAAAAGACCCCAAATCACACCATACAGACAACTCCCAAGGACAAAACAAAACTAAAAAGTAATAAATGCGGTGAGTTCAGAATTTCAAATACAAAAAAATATGTAAAAAGCAAAACACAAAACACCTAGTCCTTATCCCCAAAAGAAACATAGCCAACAGTTCCTGTGTATAGTTCTTTAAAAATACAAAACAAAACAGAAAACCTATACACACACATACATGGATGTGCTGTGTATATATATGTGTGTATGTATGTATAACTTTTTTGTGTTATTACTTTTAACTAAAAGGCATCACTCTGCATAAGCCACTCAGCATCTTGCTTTTATCCACTTAGTATTATTTGCTAGAAATTTTCCCAGGCAGATATATTTATACTTCTTAATGGCTGCCTGGTATTCAGTTGCATGGATGTAATTATGACATTTTTTTTTATTTATTGACATTTAATACCTTACAGGAAGACAGAGCTGAAATGTACTATCTTTGTACATTATCTAGGGGTTTCTAACAGTTTAACTGTTCAATCAAAAACTCTATACATTTTACTGCCACCCAAGGATATTAGAATAACTTAAAACTCCTATCAGCAGTATAAGAAACTACCAATTTCCTTATACTTCATTTCAGATACATCAAAATACATTTTTTACTTATGGCCTGACAACAGGTTACATTTTTGAAATACTGCACAAGAAAAACATATCTGAATAAGCCAGCTGAGAAGGAAATTTGGCTTATAAATACCTGTCAATGTTGCTTTCACTGCATGGTGCCATCCCTGGGTAATAGAGCTTGCCTGCACCACTGTTAAGGGCTCTCGAGAGAAGAGTTACAAAAAGAAGCCAAAAGCAGATTAATAACAATATTAATATTTGATAAGAAGCCATTATCAGTGAAAGCTCTTGTACTCTCAGAATTTATTTCAGAGATACTTAATAGAAAAAGTTTTAGAGAAGGAGATTTTTATCAGATCAAGTGGTTTCCAATTCAGCATTTCAAGTCATGCTATGACAGATATCAAATAAACTTAGAAAGAGATCTTCAGAGGTTCGAGGCAGAAACTAATTGAACTATCCTTAAGCAGACACACGTAGGTAAGCACTACTGCAGTCTTCTGTAATTATCAAGCAGTGCTAAAATCTCAGGATAGCACTTTGGTATTGATAGTCTCAAATAATAGCATAAAGACCAACTCCAGACAAGGAAAAATGTCCATCAATAATTTATACCACCACACTGATTTTTTCCAATAACAACTCAACCTCCAATCCAGACCTAAAACAAATAAATGATTTCATAAATAAATAGAAAAATTGCAAAAAATATTGTGGCACTAAGTAATTTACCATACTCCTTAGGAGAATTTAAGAGAACCCCAGAGTGATGGGATAAAAATTTCTGTGGGTAGATTTGTTGACTAAATGCTTGATTTAATGAAGCTAAATATTGGGTGTTTTCCCCCTGCAAGACATGCTTAAAGACTTCATAAGCTCTGTGAGCATGCAAGAGTGAGATATAGTTGGAGCATTTTGCAAACTTATCAGACCAATGAATTTTCTCCCCTTAAAATACTCATGCACTATTACTTTCAACAGCGATTGAGCAGGCAACTGCAAACTTCTTGAGGATGGGACTGTCTCTACTGCTCACACATTCCCTGGCACGTGGTAGAAGCTCAAGAAATAATCTGGTGAATGAATAACTTCTCATTATAAAGAAAACTGAAGTTTTAAATTTACCCCACATTTGTAAAATCGTAACATTCATTGCTGGTGAGGGCATTCTCTCTTCCACACTGTGCGCACAAAACTTCTGGAAAGCAACTTAAAAATGTTGGAAATGGGAGCAACAACCATTTACCAAGCCTACCAAACACCTTCAATGAGAGTGTCCCACCCTGTCCCCACACACAGCTGTGAGATAGGTATTCTTTAATGTTTAAGTAATAGGGTACACAATTGAGAATATTTTCAGCACAACTGAGGAATATTTAATGATACCAATGAATGCTCACAATATAGCAAATAAAAAGCAGAATACAAAACTGAACATAAAACATGATTACCATTTTGCAATACTCACAAACATGTCTATACATACCCACAGACATTCACACTCATATCTGAATGGAAAAAATTTCTGGAAGGAAATGCTAAAAAAAGTGATTTTTTTGGGGGGGGGGTCTCAGTGATGGGATTGACACTGATTTTCTCTTTATAATTCTATTTTCTACATTTTTACAAATAATTACACTAAAAGCCTATATTTATCCATTTATAAAGAAAAAATAGGATACAAATCTACTTGCCAATGCTCCAAAATTTCCAGATGCCTAAGTATTCTTTGTCTACATATTAATTCCATACTCAAATACAAAAATGTAACTTCGGGGTTTTGTATTTACTAACATGGCTCAAAAAATATTGAGGCAATAATACTCTCGTCTCAAATGTGACCCTACCTTCAGAATAACAAAAAGGGTATGAGCATGAAGGTCCTCTTAAGAAAGGGCATCACTTTTTCCTACTGTGTTCACAGAGGAACACCAGGCGCTGGACTTAAATGAATGAATGCCTCTCGTGGCTTCTCAACCTCAAGTACACATGCTGGAGGTGAGGAGAGTGGAGTACAAAAACCCAGGGATACATGTGGACATTTTCCTGGAGTGCCTGTTTAATTGAGGGAGGAGTGGGTGGTGACGGCTCAGCATATTCTCTTTCTATCAAAGCAAATGCTGACTTATGATAGGATGCCAAGCTGACAAATTTCTAACGTAAAAGAAAAATTTCCAAAACTTCCCAAGGAATTTCAAGCTTGCTGCAGTTTGGGACAGATAAGAATTCAGTCCCCTCTAACAATTTTTCAAAAAGTCTGGGGAGCGCGGGAAGGGGAAATGAATACAAACCCAGAAAGGATGCCAAGAAACTAACATCTGTATGGAGACCGTTCTCCCCATCCCCCATGCACAGGCAGCATGAGAGATCTTTCAGGCATTCTAGTGCCAGTGAGGAGAGCCAAAATCTCTCCAGATTGCTTATGTCACTCTGAAGAGAAGGCAGCCAGGGAGAGTGGGCTCAAGATGGCTTTGCTTTTCTCCACGAGCAGCAGGGTCATCAAATGAAACATCATTTCCGAGCTTTACGTAAAAACCTCAGGGATGTGCAACAGAACAGGAAGACTGGATGATTTCAGGATCTGGGAGTTCACACTTTGGCCTCCAGCAATCATGACCTTGCAAAGGACTCACACTTGAATTTTTCTTTTGGTTAAAAAAGAATATGACTTCATAGGGATGTAAAGTACAGCATAGGGAATCCAGTCAATAATATTGTAATAACTATGTACTGACAGATGGGAAGTATACTTATTGTGGTGAGCATATCATAATCTACATAATTGTCAAATCACTATGCTGTACACCTGAAAATAATACGGGTTATGAATGAATGAATAAGACTTAATGAAAAGCTCTGTGGGATTTAGGGGATTTTCCAGCATAAATCTAAAATCTAATCATTATGTAGGCAATTACACTGTTTTTCAAATAGTCCATGCTTATTTTGAAAGAAATACATGCATGTCTGTGTGTGTGTATACCTCTTGAGCATATCTACTACTTCGTGACTAGTAGTTATTTCAAAATGGGGGGTTCGGAAGATTTTTATTTTCTTTACATTTTTCTACATTTAAATTTTTTTTCTCTAAGGTTTTTATATCTAAAACATGAAAAAGTAAATTTGGCTATTATATGTATATATGTACCCATGATCTAAATATTCTTTTGTTAAATAACCCCAAACTGAATTCAAGAGCTACCATACAAATCTAGTCAGAAATTAAAAGATTCATAAAACTTGTGGGCAGCAGTGACTCATTTGGAAGCACTGAGGCACGTATACCACCATGTGGTACACTGCTGCTTGAATGAAAATGAAACCTTGAACACAAATCTTAACTTCTTCTTCATAAAAGCAAATGGACGCCATTGATAACCATACCTACTGACCATAATCCTTATCGGAAAAACACCCATGGGATAAGTCATGACAAGACAAGCTCTGCCATCTCTCCGTGTTATATAAATCCAAGTTGGAAACAATAATCACACTGCACCTAGGGTTACCAACTGTAGATAAGAGTTGCACTTCCTGGTTACTGGTGTTAGCTGTGGCCATAAATTTTGGCTTCAGTTTGTCACATCAACTGTACAGACATAGTTTAATCCTATCTCAGAATTAACAACAGAACTCATCTTACTTATTTAAGAGAGCAAGCGTACACATTTTTCCTGGTCTAAATGTGTCTGGAAACTGTTTTCAAAAAGGAGGCCATATCGTTTAATTCTGAAACAGTCTATCAGCTCTGTACGCAAAAACCGTTTATAAAGTTCAAAATGATCTTTTCCTCCTCAAAAAAAGATAAAAATCCTAGCAAGTGATCATCACTCCCAATTACACAGATGCACTTTCACAAGTCAGAGAGCCTGTCTCCAAGACCGGCCACGTCCCCGCCAGTGCATCTGTCCATCTTGCCAGCACATTGACTCTGGTCTCATGACATGCAATTGCTTTTTTAAAAACTCTGGTTCTATAGTAGCCAAGAAGCACTGAAGACTCACACAGCATGCCAACAGATATTCCAGCTCAACCTAAAAGCAGGAGCTTTAAAAGTAAGCATTTATAACCCCAAACATCTCATCTCTGACCAATATGCGGAGAAGAAACAGGTGAAAGAAAATTTTCCATTAATTCAAAACAATAGGACTGAACAGAGATCACATCTTCATGGTTTGTTGTTGTGTTAATATTCTTTCTTTAGCTATGAGGCCAAAGGTTGAGAAATAACATGATGCCTAGAGGTTTGTCATAAATTTGGATCTCACAATGAAAGATAAATAAAACATCTTAAAAGGGGACTTGAAGAAGAACAAGAGAACAGTGGAGTTCTAAATGCGCTCTCCGGAATAGTTTTCCCAATGAAGACGGAGGGAGGGAGTAGAGTTGAGGGAACAAAAGGAATAACCTTAAAAGCCATCAACATTCAAAATACAGGACAGCCCACATGTGATTGAATGATGAGAACTGTATTTTTAGGGGATAAACAGTACTGTAATTTCTCCAGGCACTGATGATTATGACCTCCCTCTTTAAATGATGTAACTTGTTCGGGAAACAATGAAAAGGACGCAGAAAACAGTTTTGTTCAAACCAACAAGGACTTCATGTAAAACTATAAGCTCATAGGGTAGTTACTCTGCTATTTTAAACTATCTTATGCAATGCCAAAAATTATATAGACTCACCATATGCTAAGTTTAAAGGGGCAATTTTCAAAATTGTAACTCTTCTCCAGTGGTGAGAATAGATTTATACTCAGGAGTCTAGATTTGAATCCTGGCTCTGTTATTTATAGGCTACATCAGCCTGAAATCAGTCAATGAACTTCTGGGGATTCAGTTCTTTAATCTAGAAAATAAGGTCCTCACTTAAAAGTTAAATTAGATTATAGATGCAAAATGGAAAACAATAATCATCCAACTTTAGCTGGAAACCTAAGATTACCATGAATGGGACATTTGTTTTTCCTCCTAAGTTAATATGAAAGGTTGTTTGTGAGCATTTTCAGCTTCACGATTGCTAATGGCAGCACACTCTAGGACACTGGGCCCGCAATATTCTTTCAGAACATTCGCCAAAAAAGGTCACCTCTAGCCTTCAAGTGAATCCCCTTTATAAAACCTATGCAATTCCACAATTTCGCATGCCTCAGAAAATTGCTACTTAAAATACACATTTTAATTGAAAGAATGGGGGGGGTGCAGGTGGGGGAAGTGGATAACAGAGGGCCTTTGATGTTCCTATCTTTGAAAACAAACTTTTCCCTCTGGAGACTTCATAATTATGGGATTTAATGTGCAGCAAATAAATATGGCAACAAATGAAAAGCATATGGAAATTACATGAAATAATTACAGATGCCATTTTCCTGTGCCACTGGAATCGGAATGATGCTCTAACTTCTAAAGAAAAAACAGGTCTTGGGGACACAAAGTACAGGTGAATGCAAAGCAACAAGTACATGCATGCACACACACACCCCAGGTAGTAGGAAGAATAGCAGAAAATACGAAGTGTTACAGGACTTCTACACCTACAAGAACAGTAAGATATTGTATGCTGGTTCCAGGACGGTTACTTCAAGCTCGAAGATAGAAATGCATAAATAGAAATATCTTCGAAGTCCGTTAAACTCTCACATAAAAATTATCAAAATGACTGAGAAAACAGATAAGCAAAAAAAGGTGGATTCTGAAAACGATTTAGAGAAGTGTATGCCCCCATTCTTTCCATAGTACAAGGACAAGATTAAGAAAGAGGTTGAAAATGGACAATTTGAATGGACATTTACATGCAATCTATAATTATCCCATAGAAAGGACATCCCAGAATAATATGAAGGCAAGTTATAAAGTTTAAAATTCATACCTGATAATTCTGTAAGATTTTCATTTACTGAGAAAAGAAATACCAGTCTTTTTACTGAGAAAAGAAATCCTTGGGGAAAGAGATTGGGGATGAATAATGAATTTGTCCTCCCCTCTGCCCCCAAGAGAGGAGTATCTCTCTAGTGACATAACATTTAGGGCAGGAAATTTTCCAAACAATCCATCTGTAGAACAAACAACACTCAACAATTTTAGCAAATGAACCTGGGTAGGTCATTAGCCTGAGCCAATGGGGTCCTTTTCATGGTCCTATTAAAAATTCAAATTCAAAACTTTAGAAAATGGCCATTTTCTCATATTTTCTGATTCTGTTGATAAGAATCATGCATTTTCAGCAATGCTAAAAAAATTCTATAGCTATATTAGCAGGTTATATGGCAGAGGATTTTATACAGTGGTAAAATAAAAATCAAATGGGATGAAGAGTGACTAATAGCACTTCATGAAATTACCATTATAGCTCCACGTTTCTAATCTGACATCAGCATTTAAAATAATTGATGATGGAAAAAAAGGTATTTTTTTCAAGTATATACAGATCATTTTTAATATGAGCAAATTCTGAGAACAAAGAAAAACTGTACAAGAAGGACATAAGTTTCTGATAATTTAACCCACCTTGATAGTAATTGTTAGTTACAATAAGCATAAGGAAGGTAAGAGAACATTATATTTTAAAGCTAATCATTGTCATTGATGGAATCACTCTTACTAAAAGAAGCAAAACCTAATAGATACACTTCATTAACACAAATCATGGAAAACCAAATAGCACATGAGTGGTTAAGAACACAAATGTTGGGGTCAAAAGACCTGGATCACAACTGATCTGAAACTTAATTTTCTCATTTATAAAATAAGGATTATAAAACCTACCTCACAGGGTTGTTATGAAGTCTCAGTAGGGTAGCACATGAAAAATACATAATACTATTCTTGGCACATGAAAATAGTTTTTACTGTTATCAATATTGTTGATTTTTTAAGAAAATACAGCTGTTCCTAAACCAGTCTCTTACCTATATTAATCAAGTATCTCTAGGTATATGCTACTAAGGCCACTTCCAAGATTTACACTATTTTGTTCATCAATTTTTAACAAGTTGAACTAAAATTGTGACTGGTTGTACTAGGAATTGGTTAAAATTCAAGTCATAACAGATCATGGCAACTGAATGATTTTTCCTCTTAAGAAACAAAAGTGTACATACAAAGGATATGCTGACTACTTCATTTCTGAGTTTTGATGGTTTTAGAAAACATAGGATCAAATTACAGAACTACATATCAGCTAAATATTTTTCAAAGTCATCAAGTAAAATATGTCCTAACTACTAGGCAAAAATTCGTTAACTGTTTAGTACATTTGGAGGTTAGTCAGAAATACAGAAAGGTGGTAGGCACAACCTGGGTAAAATAACACTATGGTTTAGGAAATGTGGCCACTTTTGAACACTGACACACCAGGATTAATTAGATGTATAGACAGAGAGAGATTAAGAATTACTGCTGGGTTCCAACATGAGCACCTGAGTCATTACTAAAGAAGGAGAATTTTAGAGAAGGGCATATTTGGGTGACTATCATGTGTTCAGTGTGGTCATGTTCAGTTTGAAATGGCCACGAGAGCTCAAGACCTATTAGAAGTAGAAATCATCAGCATTTTAAAGGTATTTAAAAGGGAAGACTGGGTGGCTGGTCCTGGGATCAAGTCCTGCATCGGACTCCCTACTCAGTGGGGAGCCTGCTTCTCCCTCTGCCTGCCTCTCCCCATGCTTGTGTGCTCGCTCTCTCTCTCTCTCTCTGACAGATAAATAAATAAATCTTTTAAAAAAATAAAGGTATTAAAAAGCCATGGGAACAGAAGTATTTATGTAGAGAGAATGTGTAGAAGAAAGAGAACGAAACTTGAAATAATTCACACCTAATGGACAAGATAACAAAGTAACCCAATTTGTGGCCCAGAAACATGGGAACATTCAATTCCAATCAGAAGAGGCAAAAGAAAAAGTGATGTGAAAGCTAAAATAAAACAGATTATTATTCAATTTCAACAAAATTCAAATCAATATATTTGAGCACCTACCAATTCATTCAATAATTCAGCAAATATATGATAAGCACTTTACTAGAAATGGAAATACAATGATAAGACAGAATTCATATATGATGATGAACATAGAAATAAGGCAGGGAAAAATGATCACAGGCAGCTCCCTGGTCAGTCAGCTTGGATACCCAGTGCTTTGGGTAGATCTGTCCCTGAACTACAGATAATCACAACTTAATGATATTGGCCAAGGAAGTCATTCAACTATTTCTCCAAACTCTGTGCAAACTCTGATAATAATGGCCTTTCCAGGTAAATTTTCATTTGGACAGAAAAGAGTTGACAAAACTTTTGAATCTATTCATATGTTTCATTGTAAATCATCATGTTGGTTTATACATCAGCATCTTGTAGATTTTCGTTTGTTAGGAGCAGTTTCCCTGAATTACACTGTCAACGAATCCACTGGCACATGATGCTTCTGGAATCCCAGACTAAACTCCTGGTTTTAGAAGCTAATGACCTCATTAAGATACTGTTGTTTCATGAAGCTCTGCCGAAGTTCTCATCTCTAACTATGAAACCTTTAAAGTTTGCTCAAAGTGACCTAAAATGGCTGAACAACAGAGATTATTTACAAAGAGTAGCAAGGAATATTTTACTGCTAAATACTGATCTTCCTACCTGCCTGTATCCAATCCCAGATTGTCACAATGAGAATTTTTGGAAATTCTACAAAAGATTGGCATCAGGCAACATAAGCAACATGTTTTTAAAGTGATCTTGTCATATCCGCCAGCATGACTGATAATCAAGGCCTCTAGTGAAAGCCATGTCTTACATTCTGCTGCCTGGCTACTGAGTGCAATCCCACGGCTCCTACTGGCTATCAACACAAGCCACACATTTGAAGCTCTGATTTAACCTGAGAGTGAAAGCCATCACACTATACTTCTGTGTACCTCCCGGCATGGACACCAAAACCCACTACCTTTGTCTCCAATGAGCTGTAAAGACCCGGGGTTTCCCCAGAACTTGGGTTTATAGTCTACATACTGAATATTGCATTAAAAAACAAAAACAAAAAACAAAAACATGTACCAGAAATAATAGTGGACACGGCTAGAAATTCCTGGCACTGCTCTCTTTTTCTGTTCTTTAATTCTCTTATTTCCTCCCACTCTCCATATTGCTCCCTTCATTCTGAAAAGTAATGCCTTCTGTCATCTCCTGGTGTTCTTTCATTCCCAACTCCCACCCATAAGCCTTGCTCCTGGGTTGCTCTTTCTGGTTCAAATGATGAAGCTCTACCTTCCCAGTGATAATCACA
This sequence comes from Phoca vitulina, assembly GCF_004348235.1. Lineage (NCBI taxonomy): Eukaryota > Metazoa > Chordata > Mammalia > Carnivora > Phocidae > Phoca > Phoca vitulina. Next base: position 2,361,468 of record NW_022589732.1, read on the forward strand.
GGATGTTGAAACTGAAAGCATCCATAACCATCACCTATTCCAAACCCCTCCTTCCTAACAGAGGACAGTGGTGTCCATAGAGATGAGGTAAATTGCCTGAAATCACCAAACTAGTTCCTGGCAGAACCCAATCTTCCAATTTCCAAACCAAAGGTATTCCCAGTCTTTCCTTCATCTAATCCCCGACCATTGTAAAATAAAATCTCCTTCATCCAGTTTGCAAGTGTTCTCAGAAACCCAATCAAAACAATCACAACCACACTCTACCAATATCTAGAAGGTCTCATTTATCGAAGTAAAATAAAAATAAAAATAATTTACCCAAGATAAGTGACTCTGGTCGCAAGGAAAACAACAACAAAAAACATAGTACAACCGATTATGTAACAGAACCATGCTCATTGAGAAAAGTTGAAGAATGAATCACAGGATTATCCTAAGTTCTGATTATCCAGGAAGGACATGCGATAGCCATGTCTTTTTGTTGCTTCACATGGATGTGTCAGCACTAGTCTCTATTAGGTAAATCTTTCGTTTAATTCTTACAATTTACAGTAAGTATTTTCTCTATACTTTATACATGAATAAACTGAAACTTGGCAAAGTTGTCTATTTTATCAGTCCTGAGAAATGTTTGAAATCCCAGCTCTGACACTTGCTAACAAGGTCTGTTGGACTCCAGGACCCAATCTTTCAGTCACTCTAAAATGTCATTTCTCCTGGAAAACAATATGGAAAATCGGGGTGCCTGGGTGGCTCAGTCAGTTAAGTGGCTGCCTTCGGCTCAGTCAGGATCCCAGTATCCTGGGATCGAGGCCCGCATCAGGCTCTGTGCTCAGCAGGAAGGCTGCTTCCCCCTCTCCCTCTGCCTGCCTGCCTGCCTGCCTGCCTGTCTGTCTGTCTGCCTACTTGTGATCTCTCTCAAATAAATAAATAAAATCTTAAAAAAAAAAAAGAATATGGAAAATCATGATTCACGGTAAGCAAAATGACTTCTGCCTATAAAACTGTATCACAAAACATTAATTCTGAAAATGAAAATACCTAAATAACATTTCCAAAATATTTTTACATGCAGTATTCCTAGAATCTTCAAATTTGTAGATATGACATCCCAAGTTTGTAAACAATAGTATGTTTCCCCACACTTTTTGCCCATTTTCACCGTTCTTCATGCTCGTTTTCCTTCAAAGATAATTTTCAGCATGGTGAGAAATAGAATGAAACACGACTTTGATTTAATGGGTTCCATTCAGCTCTTTTTTTATGCTTTCAAAAGGTAACTGGCATCTTTTTCTTCCTTTTTCTTTGCTTTTATATCAATATGTCATAGCAATTTGAATATAACAGAATACATTTTGTTATGCCTCTGATTTTAATGATGTAATAGTTTTTTAAGTCTAAATGCTTCTCTGCTGATTTCTCCCTTTAGCCCCCAGAAACGATTATGGATGGATACCCTGTAACCATGGACCCAGTCAAATGCACACTCTGCATTGTCCATACCCCTGACAAAGAACTTAGAAGACAAAGAGAGAATTTTTCATTATTCATGCCGAAACTTAGGTGCAAAATGGCTTGTATACATTTGCGAAAGACACATATAATAGGACAAGAAAATGGCCAATGACTGTTCACATTTCACAGCTAGAGACTCAGAGTGACTTAGAGACTTGCCCAGGTTACCACTATTAGAGTAAAGCCAAGGTGAAGACCCTGGACTTTTACCTCCTGACACTACATACATACTCTTAGAGATATCTTTTTTTCCTTATTAAACTGACATCCTAAATGAGCAATAAAGTATAACTAACATTCACCATCAATGATAGTCAATAGGAAGGTATTAAAAATGTATATGATATTCAATATAGATGTAAGAAGGGCAAATTGAGAGAGAGCGAGCGATGACAAGGAAAACAAAGTCAGTGAGGAGAAGACAGAATGAGAAATATTGCAGGGGATGTCTGTGACAGGCAGGCTTAGGATGAAATGAGAGTGAGGCTTTATCAAGCTAATCAATAAAAGCAGGAAGCCAGTTGAAGTGATTCACTATTTAAATCTTCAAATCCAATCTTAGAAATTTGAGTAGATGGATATTAGAGGATATCAAAGCATTATTTTTTATACAAAATAATGGTTTTTAAAAAAAATACTTTAAGTCCTTATCTATTATATACGTCCTATTTACAGATAAAATAATATGATGTTTGGGGGTTGTTTTAAAGTACTCCTTGATCAATATATGTGTGATGAGAGAAACAAATGAACTAAGAATGGCAATAAATTGACAACTGATAAGCTGGATGAAGGGAAAGAGGGAAGTTCATAGCAATACAGGCCTACCTCAAGAAACAAGAGAAACCTCAATTTAAGTTTATACTTAAAGGAACTAGAAGAATAAACAGAACCTGAAGTAAGTAGAAGGATGGAAATAATAAAGATCAGAGTGGAAATGAAATAGAGATGAAAAAGTCAATAGAAAAGATGAAATCAAGAACTAGGTTAACAAAATTAACAAACCTTTAGCCAGACTCATCTAGAAAAAAAAAGGGAGAACCCAAATAAAATCAGAAATGAAAGAGGACAAGTTGCAGCTGATACCACAGAAACACAAACCATAAGAAACTATGTACAACTGTGCACCAACAAATTGCACAGCCTAGAAAAAATAAAGTCCAAGAAACATAATCTTCCAGGCTGACTCATGAACAAATAAAAAATCTGAATAGACTGATAACTAGGAAGGGAGATAGAATCAGTAATCAAAAACCTCCTGACAAACAAAAGTCCAGTATCAGACAGTTTCACTGGTGAATTGTACCAAACATTCAAAGGTTTAATATTTATCCTTCTCAAACTCTTCCAAAAAATTTAAGAGAAGGAAACACTTCCAAACTCATTTTATAAGGCCAGCATTACTCTGATACCAAAGACGGGAACACCACACACACACACACACACACACACACACACACACACACACACACACATATACATATTACAGGCCATTACTGCTGATGAACATAAATGCAAAAATCCTCTCAACAAAATATCAGCAAACTGAATTCAACAACACATTAAAAGATCATACATACCCCATGATCAAGTGAGATTTATTCCAGGGATGCAAGGATGCATTCAAAAAAAATCAATCAAAGTAATAAATTACATCAACAAAATGAAAGATAAAAATCATATATTCATCTCAATATATACAGAAAAGGCATTTAACAAAATTTACTATCCATTTATGATAAAAACTCAACAAAGTGGGTATAAAGAGAATGCACCTAAACATAACTAAGGCCATATGTGACAAACCCACAACTAGTATTATACTCAATGGTGAAAAGCCAAAAATTTTTCCTTTGAAACCAAGAACAAGATAAGGATGCCCCTTTTGTCACTTTTATTCAACATAGTATTGGAAATCCTAGCCAGAGCAATTAGAAAAGAAAAAGAAAGAAAAGGCATCCAATTTGGAAAGAAAGAAGTAAAACTGTCACTATTTGTAGATGACATGATTCTATATATAGAAAACCTTAAAGACTACCAAAAAACTGTTAAGACAAATACATGAATTCAGTAAAGTTGTGGGATACAAAATTAATATACAAAAATTTGTTATATCACTATACACTAATAATAAACTATCAGGAAGACAAATCAAGAAAACAATCTTTTACAATCACATCAAAAGGAGTAAAATACCTAGAAATAAATATATCTAAGGAGGTAAAAGACCCATACACTGAAAATCCTAAAACATTGATTTAAAAAAATGGAACACACAAGTAAATGAAAAGATAACCTTCTGTGCTCATGGATTGGAAGAACTAATATTGTTAGAATGTCCATACTACCCAAGTCAATATACAGAATCCCTAGCAAAATTCAATAGCATTTTTCACTGAACCAGAAGATATAATGCTAAACTTTGTATGGAAACACAAAAGACCAAGTAGTCAAAGCAATCTTGAGAAAGAAGAACAATGCTGGAGATATCCTGCACCCTGATTTCAAACTATACTACAAAGGTACCATAATCAAAACAGTATGGTATTGGTATAAAAAAGACACCTAAATCAATAGAACAGAATAGAGAGCCCAGAAGTAAACCTATGCATATATGGTTAAAGGTGGCAAGAATGTACAATGGGGGAAGGACAGTCTCTTCAATAAGTGCTGTGGGGAAAACTGAACAGCTACATGCAAAAGAATGAAACTAAACCACTACCTCACACTACACACAAAAATTAACTCAAAATGGATTAGACTTGAATGTACCATCTGAAACCATGAAACTCCTGGAAGAAAACTGACAGTAAGTTTCTTAACATTGGTCTTAGCAATGTTTTTCTGGATCGGACTCCAAAGGCAAGGGCAACAAAAGCAAAACTCAATAAATGGGACCAGATCAAACTAAAAAGCTTCTACACAGCAAAGGAAACCATCAACAAAATTAAAAGGCAACCCACTGAACAGGACAGGATATTTGCAAATTATATATCTGATAAGGGGTTGATATATGAAGAACTCCTGTAACTCAACATCAAAAAAAAAAAATCTGATTTTTTAAGTGGGCAGAGGATCTGAGCAGACATTTTTTTCAAAGACAGAGGGCTAAAGGAACATGCAAAGATACATAACATCACTCATCATCAGGAAATGCAAATCAAAACCACAATGAGCTCTCACCTTATACCCATTAGGATGGCTGCTATCAAAAAAGTAGAAAATTACAAATGGGGTGAGAATGTGGAGGAATCAGATGCTTGTGATGGTTGGTGGGAATGTAAAATGGGACAGCCACTACAGAAAAGAGTATGGAGGTTCCTCAAAAAAAAATTAAAAATAGGCGCACCTGGGTGGCTCAGTCGGTCGAGCGTCCAACTCTTGATTTCATCTCAGATCATGATATTAGGGTCATAAGATCAAGCCCCATGATGGGCTCTGTGCTGGGCATGGAGCATGCTTGAGATTCTCTCTCTCCCTCTACCCCTCCCCACACCCTGCTTGTGCTCACTCGCTCTCTCAAAAAAAAAAAAAAAAATTAAAAAATAGGACTATCATATGATCCAGAAATTTCAGTACTGGGTATCCATTTGAAGAAAATGAAGACATAATTTGAAAAGATATGTGCACCCCTATGTTCCTTGCAGCATTGTTTACTGAGTGTCCATCAATGGACAACTAGATAAAGAGGACATGGTATATATGCACAATGGAATACTATCCAACCATTAAAAAAAGAATGAAAGCTTGCCATTTGCATAGACATGGATGGACCTTGAGGGTATTGTGCTAAGTGAAATTAGACAAAGAAATAAATACTGCCTGACTGCACTTATAAGTAGAAGCTAAAACAAAACAAAACAAAACCCAGACTTATAGATACAAAGAACAAATTGGTGGTTTCCAGAAGGAAAGAGAGTAGGGTGGGGGGACAAAAGGAGTACAGGGGATCAAGAGGTACAAACTTATTGTTATAAAATAAATAAGTCATGGGGATGTAATGTAAAGCATCGGGAATACAATCAGTAATAGGGCATTAACACTGAATGGTGACAAGTGGTAATTTGACTTGGGTAGGGATCATTTCACAATGTATACAAAGGTCAAATCACTATGTTGTACACCTGAAACTAATATAATATTGTAGGTCAATTATACCTCAATAAAAAAATTGAGAATTTTCCATTTCTAACTCTGAGTTAAACTTCTTAGGAAAAAAATACTAATTCAAAGGGATACATGCACCCCGATGCTTACAGCAGCATTATCTATAATAGCCAAATTACAGAAATAGCCCAACTGTCCATCAACTGATGAATGGATAAAAAAGAGGTAGTATGTATACAATGGGTTATTACTCAGCCATAAAAGAAGAATGAAGTCTTGCCATTTGCAATGACATGGATGGAGCTAGAGAGTATTATGCTAAGTGAAATCAGTCAGTCAGAGAAAGACAAAAACCATATAATTTCACCCACTTGTGGAATTTAAGAAACAAAGCAAATGAGCAAAGAGAAAGAGAGAGAGAGAGGCAAACCAAGAAAAAGACTCAACTACAGAGAACAAACTGATGGTAACTAGAGGGGAGATGTGCGGGGGGGACGGGTGAAATAGGTGATGGGGATCAATGAGGACACTTGTGATGAGCACTGGGTGTTGTATGTAAGTGTTGAATCATGATATTGTACACCTGAAACTAATATTACACTGCATGTTAACTAACTGGAATTTAAACACTTAAAAATATATAAATTATTAAATGGTTACATCTAACAATTAAGATGACCCCAATGTTACTTTCCCCTTTATACCAAGTAAAATAATGATTTTTGAACCTATACATATATATATGTGTATTTTGCATTTATAAAAATGGCATTTAACCATATAACACCAATATAGTTAAATCTGGGGATATAATCCATGAGGCTCACCAAAGAAAAATAATAAAAGGCCACTAGTTTCAGAAAAGCAGTATGGTCAGAAAAAAGAGCACTGGAGGAAACAAAGAATTAAGAGACGGGGCGCCTGGGTGGCTCAGCCGTTAAGCGTCTGCCTTCGGCTCAGGTCATGATCCCAGGGTCCTGGGATCAAGCCCCACATCGGGCTCCCTGCTCTGCGGGAAGCCTGCTTCTCCTTCTCCCACTGCCCCTGCTTGTGTTCCCTCTCTCGCTGTGTCTCTCTCTGTCAAATAAATCAATAAAAAATCTTTAAAAAAAAAAAAAAAAGAATTAAGAGACATAGGTACTATGCTGAAAGTAACTCTTGGCATGTAAATCCAGGCAAGTCACTCAGCTTATGAGTCCCAGCTTCATCATCTGCACTATGACTGGGTTCTATTACATGCCATCCAAGGTTCCCTAGGTTCTAACAACCTACAGGCTGCAATCTGTTTCTCCCTATGTCTACACCTGTTCAGGAACCCAGTAGTCACCACAGATTATGACACCTCCAATTTTAGGAAGGCTCGAGGTCTCAACAAGTCTGACTGATGGAACACCAAAGAGAAGTCTATTTCTGATCTTTCTCATCAGATGTGAATGAAGCCATGCAAACAGGCAGGGAATCTTAGAGTCCCAGTCACGTGGAAGGGATTATCCTTATAATTTGCTCAGTTCTGTGACAGAGATTTGTCTAAAGGGGTTATAGGAAGACTAACAAGGGACCCACAACTTCTGAGGGAGATAGAGGGAAGCAGGCAGGTGGGGAAGGTGATAAAGCTCTCCCAGGGTGGGTTAGGTGTCCCCCACCTATGTCCCCATAGTTCCGTGAACAAATCTAAACATTTGTCACACTGATTTATAATTAGCTGCATGAGCTGTTGGGGCAGAGCCTGTGGCTTTCTGATTCACAGTGTATCTCCAGCATTCAGAAATTTCCAGCATTCTTCACTTGTGTTTGCAGGGAGAGTAAGGATAACCTGAGATGGCATGGGAAATATGAATACCACAGTCACGTTGAGAACATTCTATCTAAAGTAGCTGTAAATTTTAAGTAGTACACCTAAAAATGGGCTTTTGGATACTAAAAAGGGAGGGGATTAGGAAAGGTATAACTTAAGAGAAAATAGAAGAATGAGTTGGCAAAACGAAGGAGGGAAAAAAAGGAACCAATGAAGCAGGAAGGAGGTTCTTGAAAAGGAAAACTTAACTCAAACAGGACTGAGTCTATCCCATAGGTGGACGCGCCAGGTGTCAGTCACGCACATCGACACGCTAACAGCAAGCCCTCAGACAGGAATTCCTGGCAGTGTTATAAATACATGCGATGGGAAGAATTTATTAATTAGAATATAAGTGAGAATTAAGTAAAAGAATAGCAAGAGTTGTTTATCAGTTTTAATGAAAATATTAAACCTCCATTAAAATGTACGGTGATTAGTAAAAAAAGGTATGACCAAGTTATATAAGCGTACTTGAATTTCAGGTTTGATTTTATTTTGTAACCTATTTGCAGTCGATATTTTTAATATACTCCAAGCCATGGAAAGTTAAGGAAAAAATTATTTAACAATATATATTAAAGTAAATTAATAACTTCTCTTATTGATCTATTCCCGCAAACATAAAGAAATGGGTCTCTCCAACTTTCAGTAGCATATGTAGGAATATGACTTTTAAAAGATGCTTTTCAGAATAGACTAACTCCTAAAAGTTATGTGGCAAATGTTAGTCTGTATTCTAGTCTTATAAATAAAATTCAGTATTTTTTATTAAATTTCCATGTTATTTATGTTTAAAGCTAAATGTTGAAGCTGAGGAGCCACATATATTTTCCAAATTTAATAATGCAAATATATTAGTTCTAAAAGTTATAGCTATGAGCAGTTATGTGGCAGGGTGGAATGATTTATTAAAAAAAAAAAAAAAGATCGATTTTTTTTTAGAGGGGAAATAAAACTCAACCATGTAGTGAGAAATCTATACCGTTAGTCTCTGAAGACACCAACTAAATTTTATTCATCCTGGAATACTCAGAATACCCAGTATTTAGCACATATCACCTACAATCACCCAAGACATTGTATGAGAGAAAAGAAACACGGAGAGGTATAAAGGAATTAAAGGAGGAAAAGTGGAAGCAGTCTTCAAGAGAAAATCAAATGTATCTCAGATAAGCATTTGGCCCAACTCTTCGTTAAGGAAAGACTAAAGCAAAGGAGTATCCTAATACCTGGAAAAACTAAACCAAGTGAGAAAGAAAAGACATGAACAATACTTGGGCATGATCGATGGACAGGATTTTTAATAAATTAGCAGTGATTTTCAATTTTAGTGCACATAAGGATTATTGGGGGGGCAGAGGGAGGACTACGTGGTAAAATGCATATTTCCAGGTACCAGCTGGTCAATTCTGATTTGGTAAGTGTATTTGGTGACCCCCCTCCCCAAGAATCTCTGGAAACTTGACTAAGGATCTCCATTTTTAAATTCCCCAGATAATTTCGATGCTCCTGGTTTTTGGGTTACCTTTTGAAACCCTGGGCATCTAATCAAAATTTATTTTAAGATAAGAAAAAAAACATACCTACAAATAGATTTCAGGTTGAGGGTTTTTTCTATTACACCAAAGAAATTAAAGTACAGAGAAAAAATGATGTGTGGGAGAGAGTAGAGAATTTGAAACAAGTTTTAAAGTGTTTAATTACAGGCGATAGATACCATCTGGATTTTCTCTGCTTATCAGCTAATTAAAATGTTTGCCAAAAGTAACTCAGTTTAAGAAACTCCCTTAGGCCAAGTTCTCTTTCACTTCTCTTTATACTTCAAAGTATAAATGCTCAGATCAGTTTACACATGCCATAGAAGGAGTGGGAAGGTGAGCGGGAAGGGATGCTTGAGTCAAAGTCTTTGGCAGTGCCATAAATCGGTCATCCAAGAAAGATAAAGATGCACCACACTTTACATGAAGAGTTCTTAAAGACTTGAGAAATGTTTAACAATTTCTGTGACAGTTTTCATTGAAATGTAATTCACATACCATACAATTCACCCATTTGAAATGTACAATTCAATCGTTTCAGCGTATTCAGAGCTGTGCGAGTTTGGATTTATCACCCCAAAAAGAAACCTCCATCCATTAGTAAACACCCCCAGTTATTCCCCTCCACTCCCAGCCCTAGGGAACCATGAATCTACTTTGTCTTGATTGATTTCCCTATTCTGGATATTTCATATAAATGGAATAATCTGTTAGTTTTTTGTGTTTGGTTTCTTTCAAGGTTCATCCACATTGTAGAATGTAGCATGCGCTTCATTCCTTTTGACTGCCAAAAAAAATGCATTTTTAAACCAAGTGTTTACAAAAGAAGAACCCTTCTACGAGCCCTTACTTATTCATGCATCAGACTAATAGACCATAATGGCAGTGGCTAGCTTGTTTAAATCAAAGAGTTGATCCTATTTGATATAATCTGACATTACCAAGCATATTCTTGGCATTCTTTTGCTCATATTTATGAACAGACTCCCACCAGAAATGGATGCTGTATATTTTTATACTAAAAAATGCATTTAATAATTTATTCTGGGCAAAATTACAGCCCTTTCATTCTTATCATGGTTGCCTTTGAAACAAATTATAACTTCTCCAGTGGCTGTAGCCCATAATCTCAAAAAATTTATAATCCATAGGGGGCAAACAAATGTGAATAACAGTACTTCAAACGAAAATATTAATGTGCGGCTAGCTTATGCTGAAATATCCACCAGGAACAAGAGCTTCACTGAGATGCAGGGAGTTTAATCGTTAATGTCTGAACATACAAGCTCTGAAAGGACAGGGACATCTTACTTGTTCATAGGTAATATCCCAAGAACCCAAGCATCCCAAGCCAGTGCACTTAAAAAAAATATTAATTCATTTTTGTTTAGTTATTATGTTACATGTTATAGGTTATTGTATTAGTTATTACAGATAGTTTTTAAAATAAGTTTCTTATGAAAATAACTTATACTCATTTTAAAGATCTGAGAAAAGATGGAAAGACTAAATCATCATCTGTGGTCACACTACTTAGAGAAAAGCCACAGCTAGACTTTTCTCTATATAAACAGGTATATTAATTATTGTATATATAGTTTGAGTCACATTTCACTATTGCTATTCAATAGAACTTCAGCATGTATGTCCATAAAATTTAAAAGGCCTTTAAATATTTCATGGGTATTTTCACAATCATATTCACATGATCTTACTTATGACATATATGATATATATAATATATACCAAAGAAAGCATGTGTTTACAAATGAAGTACCAGCCTTTTTAAGAAAATGTAATATTATTTCCATCAATAAACTTTCTAAAATTTTCCTTATACGTAGAAAGGAAAACAAAGCGCTCCTAAGATCTGAAGTTATGCTCATGTATACTGAACAGGACAAATCCATTTTTTTGCCCACATTTATTCAAGGCACAGTAAACCAAGGTGACCTCAGCAAGATCCGCTTTGGTAATCCCAGCTACTCCCTTCCCCACCCGTCTCTCCCAGTACCTACCCCTCCTTCACCTGGGGCACCCACTGCTTTCCACCTCTCTCCTTTCTAAAACCAGACAGGGTGGTACTCGGATGATCCTGAGCTGGAGGCCATGGCCTGGCCTACTTATTCGTCACAGTTCTAGCACCAGGGATGAACTGGTTTATACCTGAAAGCAGGGCTGTCTCAACAATGAAAGTGAGAGCTCTATGCCAGTGGTTCTCAAGACCACAGTCTTGTCGAGGTCCCTCTAAAAACTTGTTCGCCCATTTGCAGAGCGTTCCCCAGCCCTGTTGAACCAGAAACTCCAGGGCGGGGGCCAGCAAATTTGTTTTAACATGCATCACGCTTCTGATGACACTGCTCTATACTCCTCTAACTTCCTGCATCTCCTCCACTACCCTCACTATGAACTGCTGTCCTGGCTTCCTACTTCCGAGAAAAATCAAGCAAAGATTCGTGTCGACTCAGAACAACACAACCAAGCACCCCCCACAACTTATAGCTACAGACTGCAGTTCATCTGTGGCCTTTCTAAAGCTAGTCCCTCACCTGTGCTCGCATCCCACCTTTGGTCCTATTCAAGTACATCACTTCACTGAGTATTCAGCAGTATTTTTCCCTTCAACTTTATATTTGCATATAAACTTGCTGATATCTCCACCCCAAAAAAAATCCTTTTGATCTCCATTTCCCTTGCTAGCTACTTACACCATCTTTTTAAAATTTTTATTTTATTTTATTTTATTTATTTGAGAGAGGGCATGAGAGAGAGCATGAGCTGGGGATGGGGGCAAGTAGAGGGAGAGGAAGAAGCAGACTCCCTACTGAGCAGGGAGCCCGATGCAGGGTTTGATTACAGGAGAGTCCTGGGACCATGACCTGAGCCAAAGGCAGATGCCCAACCAACAGAGCCACCTGGGCGCCCCTACTTCCACCATCTTTTTAAACTGAAGTATGATTAACATACAATAACATGCAGTATGATTAACACACAATAAACTGAAGTATGATTAACATACAATAAAATAAGGGTTTGGGTTTTTAAGTTTTGATAACTGTCTAAACCCATGTGAACACCACCCAAAACAAATTGTAAAGCATCTTCATCACCCAAGAAAGTTCCTTCCTGCCCCTTTTCGATCAATTCCACTTTACCCACTCAGGCCACCACTCACCCAGTTTATAGAACTAGGAGTAATTTTGCCTCCTCTGTAGCTTCATAGAAATGGAATCATACAGTATGTACTGTTGTATCTGGCTTCTCTTGCTCAATATATTTGATATCCACCCATGTTGTTGCATGACATCAGTTGTTCATGCATTTTTATTCTTTATTGTCAAGTAATATTTCATTATGTGAATATACTATATTCTGTTTATTCATTCACCTGTTGGTAGATATACAGATTGGCTTCAGTTTATATTATGAGCAGGACTCAGTGAATACTCATGTGTAAGTCTTTTTTGAAACTGATTTGTGTTTGATAAACATACATACTGAGGGAATCTGGGTTATGTGTCCTGAATTTAAGTTTCAGAGTCAGCAAAAATGCAGGAATACCTTTGCCCTAAAGACATTAAACTATTCAATCAAAAGCCCTGCCACTACAAATAGAAAGCTGTTCACAGTTCTCAAGTGTTTGGGAGAAATGCAGAACTCCTTTCTTGATCCATAAATATTATACCAAGCAAACATTCTTGCCATTCTTTCCTATCCTCACCCTAATAACACCTTGTGCCTACTGTGTTTGGGACTGGGTGTGAATAAGAATTGCTCAGGGAACTTCTAGCATAGAAGTGGAAATTGGACAGGAAGGACAGTGCAGTGCAATATTTTTAGTGCAAGAATAAAAATATGTCCCAAGTAAAATGCTGCCCAAGAAAAAGCTGATCAAATGACAGACACAGGAAGGTATAGTGACTAAGAACACAGACCCAAGGGCCACACAAAGGTCAAATCCCAATGTCATTGCTTACAGCCCTTGGGCAGGTGACTTCATTTCTGTGGTTCAGTCTCCGCTAGGAAATAGAGATAGGAGTGTCTACTCATAGTGTTTTTGTATGGCTTCATATGTATAAAGCATTCAGAACAGTGTTTATACAACTTACATGCATACTTTATACTATATGTATTTCTATATGCTGAGATATTAGTTGTCATTGTTAATTATCGTTACCAACACCACCATTGCCTCCTTCTCCATTCTGGGAATATAAAGGGAGTAGAAGAATTCTGAAGTCTTTAAAAAGGGGATAATGATTGAGTGGAGACATAGAAGTAAAGGAAATAGGAACATGGGCACTATGAAGAAGAGCAAGCACTGCATGTTTGGGGGAAAAGTAAGAAAAGCTAACTGAAATACAAGGCACGAGATAAGGCTAGGATACAGAAGATGCTGATAGGTCATGGAAAGGAATTTCACTTGACAAAGGCGAGCAGCCGATTTCAAGTCAGAAATTATGAGATGTATTTCTGGGCAGCTGACTGAGTAGAGGTGAAGAAATGGCAAGGGGCTGTAGCTTGGATGGAGACAGAAGAGTTAATGACCAGCAATGATAAGAGCTCAAAGGGGGCAGCAGAAACTGGGAAAGAAGGAGATCAGACCAAGAGAAGAGAATGAAGAATCAACAGATTTTGGCTACTGATTAACTGAGTGGTCAAACAGGACTCCTGGGATTTTAGGTTAAATGACTTGCCACATTAAGAGTAGAGATGTTGGAATTTTTAAGTAAAGACCATCAGTTCAATCTTGGACTATAATGCATTTGAGACTTTGTTGGCAGTTTCAAGTTGAGCTTTCCAGGAAGAAACTAGATGTATAGATATGAAAATCTAAAACTATTTTGGGTTGAGTGTATAGATGTGGGAACTATTTTCACACACCAAGGTGGTAGTTAAGCCATGGGGGTGGATAAAATTACACACACTAGATTGAGACTAGATTCTCAAACACAAAGCTGGGGAATATAACATTTTAAAGTTGGCAGAGAAAGAGGATAGTGGACCCTGATCGCCCGCCATCCATTCTGTTACTATAAATGATCAGCTCATGTCAGTCATAATTCTTGTCCTCTGCTAGTAAACTGGGTATTCACGGACCCAACTAAGGCCAAAGAGAAGTATGGAAGAAGACTTATGGGAAATTTTTCCTTGTTTGAGGAGAAGAACGAACCTGACCTTTAATGAAATTGCTTAACTAATATATCAACCAGATCTGAGGAGTGTGCAGCTTCTAGACCTCAAGCTATGTGAGAAAATAGTGGTCTTTAATGTGTGAGTCAGACTGAGTCAGGGTTTCTGTTACTTGAAGTAGAAAACACTCAGACTGGGGCACCTGGGTGGCTCAGTTGTTGGGCGTCTGCCTTCAGCTCAGGTCATGATCCTGGGGTCCTGGGATCAAGCCCCGCATCAGGTTCCCTGCTCGGTGGGAAGCCTGCTTCTCCTTCTCCCACTCCCCCTGCTTGTGTTCCCTCTCTCCCTGTCTCTCTCTCTGTCAGATGGATGGATAAAAATCTTAAAAAAAAAACAAAAACCAAAACAAAAAACACTCAGACAGATATAAGGTTTCACTGGAGATGGAAGGAAATCATTAGAATGGAAATAGGAAGTGCTGTTATTGAAACAAAGAGGAAAAAAAGCTTCAATATGGAAAGATAAGCACAAGAAATATCTGATCTATGAATCATTTGTACATATATATGATTTTATTGATATATATTTCTGTATACATCAACTAAGCACTCTTCCTCTTTTGATTATTGTATTTTATCAGAACATCACTAAGAATAAAAATACCAAATATTTACTCATTCTCTCCCTAAAGTCTAGCCTGATGCCTGTCATTATGTAAGTTTGCAGTAGGGTAAATAAAAACCAGTTCCAATAAAGTAATTTTAGGCTTCGTTTTAAAAATTTGATCAGTTTTATTATTTATTTATTTTTTTAATTTATTTATTTGACAGAGAGAGACACAGAGAGAGCAGGAACACAAGCATGGGGAGAGGGAGTGGGAGAAGCAGGCTTCCCACAGAGCAGGGAGCCCAATGCGGGGCTCGATCCCAGGTCTCTGGGATCGTGACCTGAGCCAAAGGCAGACGCTTAATGACTGAGCCACCCAGGTGCCCTCGGTTTTATTTTTAATTAGTTACTATAGGAGATGGTCTCTCGATTACCTCCAATAAAGCCACACTTTAAAATGCAGGCATCTTGGGGCACCTGGGTGGCTCAGCTGGTTAAGCATCTGACTCTTGGTTTTGGCTCAGGTCGTGATCTCAGGGTCATAAGATCGAGCCCCGCGTCAGGCTCCGTGCTCAGTGCAGAGTCCACTTGAGACTTTGAGACTCTCTTGCCCTTTCCCTCTGCAACCCCATGCTCTTTCTCTAATACATCTTTAAAAAAATAATAAAATGGAATGTAGGAATCTTGACAGTTGTGTTATGATTTCATATTTTTAAGTACTCCTACTTAAAGTTAATATTATGTATAACATAGATTTGACGTCATAAATACATAGATAGGTACAACCTAATGCAAACAGTAACCTTACCATTCTAAAACATCACCACAGAATAAGATTAATTCTACAGGGATTAGCAAAGATATTTATAAGCCTAGATTCATGTAGCTTTAAAAGAACTGAGAAATCTTGGGGCGCCTGAGTGGCTCAGTTGTTAAGCGTCTGCCTTTGGCTCAGGTCATGGTCCCAGGGTGGTGGGATCAAGCCCCACATCGGCTTCCCTGCTCAGCAGGAAGCCTGCTTCTCCCTCTCCCACTCCCACTGCTTGTGTTCCCTCTCTCGCTGTGTCAAATAAATAAAATCTTTAAAATAAATAAATAAATAAAAGAACTGAGAAATATTAGCAATGCTTTCTCCAAAGAATTAGAAACAGCAGAAAGCAGAAAGAAACCTGTTCCTCATTCTTTGGTAAGAGAGAGAGACCACTATTTCCTATAAGAAATATCCACAAAATGGCCAAAAGTCCGTATCAACAGCAAATTGCAATGGTCTTTCAGTACAGACTGATGGGGCAATTTTAAGAATTTCTATCTAAAGCTTTACAAACCAAAACTAACATTTCAGTGTCAATTCCTATAAAACCATACTAAAACCCCTAAGGTTAAGATTTATGCCATGGTTGTAGAACCTTACTATTCAAAGTGTGGTCCATGCACCAGCACCAGTGACACTGCTGGGAGTGTGTTGAAAAGCATATTTGTGGGCTCCACCCAGACCTACTGAATCGGAATCTGCACACTGACAAGATCCTTAAACGCTTGGTAGACACATGACAGTTTGAGAAGCAAAATTCTGGAATATTCTCCATTCAACCTCTTGCTTAAGTTCTCATTGAAATAATACAGAGCCCATGACTCTTGATAGCTCCTCTAAAATTCTACTGCAGTGCTCAATTGTTCACTGTGTGTGTGGGGTTCCAGCAAAAAGCAAAAGTCCAACAGTGATTCAAAATCAAACAATAACATGACAACTAACTTCTTATGAAGTACTGTGAAAAACACTGGGTGTGATTTTCAATACTTAGATTAAAAAGGAAATTCTATAATCTTACTGCAAATTCCAATATGGTAGAGGGAGGAGAAGGAAAAGTAAGTTTGCAATTATATAAGTATAACATGGAGTGGGGCAGAGACTGTTAAAAGACATGGAGACTCAAGCAGAGAGGAAACCGTTATTTATGATTCTTTAGAAGACTCCAGAGGCTTGTCCTTAATAATTAACTTATCTTTGCAAATCCCTGTTCCAAAAGGCATGTAATAGGTATTCTTATAGCTGACGTAATCTAAATTAAGGACAGATCCCCCAGTGTATCCATGTTTCATTTTCTTCTTCCTTTCTTCGCCACCTCCCAGCCCAGAGATTTCAATAGCAAAACTGCCTGCTCTTATTTTAAAAAAAAAGAAAAATTAAACTCTACCCCCAACTCAAAACAAATCATTGTTAAAAACAAGCAAGGCAAAATTAAATGTATTCTACTCCCTATTTCTTTATAAGTATGATTTCTTCATAATTAGAAACCTGGATTGTATTCCATCTCTGGGGAAATCTAATCTGCTCACTTTTCTCCAAAATGACTTTAAGAAGGAAATCTTCTATATGAATATTAGCTTTCCTTTCTATTGTAGCTCAATTTATTCAATTTTAATTACTCTAAAGGCAAGACAACTTTCCTTCCAAAATAAGAGACATGTTCCACTCCTATTTGGTATCCCTTGTACAATATCTTGAGACAAAAAAAAAAAAGATCATCCTAATTTACAAGGGAGAAAAACGCAAGGCAAGGCAAGGTTGAACAGTCTGGCTAGTAGTTAGCTCAGAGGTAGACAGAGGAATAGGGTATGGGTCTCCAATTTCTCATGCATTTGTACCACATCTTTCCTCATCATTTACAAACATTTAGATAGACTACCACCATGTTCTCTTCTGAGAAAGGACTTCACACAGGAAGAATGTTTTTCTCTTTGAAAAGAGGGTTTTTTCTTGGGGAAAAAAAAGAAAAAAAAATAGTCCAAGTGATTTGAAATAAATGTGCATCTGATATCAATTCTCTCGATGGCATACTCAGAGTGATTGGTGGTTGCCCTGGTATTTACTTGCATTTAAAAATGTTCAATCCCAAAGGCCAACAATAGATAACACACAAAATTAAGTCCCAGGAAGCCACGTGGACAGATTTTGCTCTTCTGAGTTTGTGATAGAAACGAACATAATGCATAAAGCAAAATCCTAGAGGGGAACTCAACACATGCATGATCAATCTTTTAAACTTTGGGTTGTTGTTTTGTTTTGTTTTTTTTTAATTTTGCTTTGGTATTCCTACACACAGCTCTTGAGGTTCTTCTAAAGAACAATCAGAAGGCTCCTTTGCTTGGGATTTTGTGTCATAATATTCACCTACTAAAAATGTTCAGTTAATTAGCACAGTAGCCGTCGAATTTAAGTCAGAAGTTCAGGTTCCCTTCACAGCTTGAACAAACTACCCAGGTGATTCTGATGCCCAGCCCTAAATCACAATACAGGGATTAAGATGTACCAGGCAAAGCACAACAAACTCAGCAAGACAAAATATGGTTGCCATAAATCAGCAGTAAGATTTCACCCCTGTAGCTCAGACAATAGAACCTTTGGCATCTCTCGGTAAAACAAAATATTTTTTAGAGGTTTTATCAGCGGTTGTGTCCCCCATGGGAGCATTCGTTATCACCGTCGGACTCCTGACAATCCACCCACAATCCCTCCCTCCAAACTGTCTCTCAACCCCTTTGCTCCTCCAGTTTTTTCCTAAGCCTCTTTCCCATCTCCCCCTCTCTACCCCCAGACCCTCACCTCCTGTGTCCTTGAACTGTTGGGCATATCTAGTCTCCATGTGGGATTAGAACAGCTGCTCTTCGAACACTCCTGAGCTATTGTATATTGTAGCTCAAGGGGAATTTCAAAAGAAAATGAACTCCTATTTACAAAGCACTGTTTGTGATGTGCAGCTCTTTAAATATGTTGAATCTGGGTATATTACTGCTTTGCAGAGAGGATTTGGGAATGAAACTGCAAATCTGAGGTTAGCTTATTTTTATATTTAACAATAAATTTTGCAATGCACGCATAAACACTTGTTCAACATTCTATCCCATTCCATTTTCTTTAACTGACTTGCCTGATTTTGCCAGGTAGACTGCCGTTCAAAAAATTAGTTATCATTCTATGCTATTAAAATACCAAATTTCAATGTGGTCAATAAAATATATTTATAAAAAGATCAATATAGCCATGTTAAGGATAGAGATTAGAAGCATTTCACACTAACCCAATGAGAATGATTGATTTCAATGAATATATGCCTGTCACATCAAGTGTTTTAAACAATCTAGTCACATTATCTTCTTAGTCACAGTAGAGTGGCAGTTCTTTTGACTACTGTTCATTTATTTATTGTTATAGTCGAAGTCCCTGTTACACAGTCCTCCAGGATGTTGCAAGGAAGGCAGATGAGGACACGCTCCTGCCCTCACAGGGTCCAACGGCCCAGATATGTTTATAAAAATTAATTAGTCAGTATCCTAGTTACCTGACAAAAATAGTCTCCTTCAAAAAGGTCATGAATAAAGTCATACAAATTATTTCTGAAAAGTCATGGGAATCTTATACCATGCAAAAAGAAATTTAGTTAGCTCCTATCCAGCAGCATTTGGGTACCTGTGAGTAGCATTTATTCTTCTTCTATAAAGAATATCATAGGACTTCTAGTTCTAGTTACATACAGATATTTCTATACACACGTTTTCATAAATAGAAAGGAAAAGATACTAAAAAGCTCAGCTCTTAAAAACTATACAATTCATGAGACATTAGAAATGTCCTAATCAAGGAATCAAACAAATATCCAAATAGTATCAATTTGGTTTGACCTTTTCTGTCCAGATTAAAATGTGAGAGACATGGAGGAAAAACACCAGTTTAATAAAAGCTACTTAAACAAAATGTTCCCCCAAGGCTGGTACGTCTTCCCCTCACATGTTCAGGCTGCAGCGTGCAAGCATGGTCTGTAGAGAAGCCAGGCTCTGAGAGCATCTGAACAATACGGTTCTGAGGGACTAGTTCAAAGACAGTAAAACTCGGAGCTTGGCCCAGTTTAGTGGAATATTTTAAGCTCAACTTATTGTCTTATTAGTAAAAAAAAAAAAAATCTCAAATATACATAACATATACAGAGTTGCATAGTTAATCAGTGAAGCTAAGCAATGGGTGCACTGTGGTTATCAACATAAAACCACTTGGGGCGCCTGGGTGGCTCAGTCGTTGAGCGGCTGCCTTCGGCTCAGGTCATGGTCCCAGGGTCCTGGGATCGAGCCCCACATCGGGATCCCTGCTCGTCGGGAAGCCTGCTTCTCCCTCTCCCACTCCCCCTGCTTGTGTTCCCTCTCTCGCTGTGTCTCTCTCTGTCAAATATATAAATAAAATCTATTTAAAAATTAAAAATTTAAAAATTTAAAAAAAAAAAAAAACATAAAAACACTCGTTTTGGCCAAACTGCTCACAATCCCTCCCACACGGACACCTCCTGAATTATTTTAAAGAATTCAGAAGCATCTTTCAGAAGCATCTAGGTTAACTAAATGCCACCTGTTATAAAACAGACAACTGTATCATTTATCAAAAACAAGAGAGCTTCGGGGCGCCTGGGTGGCTCAGTCGTTAAGCGTCTGGCTTCGGCTCAGGTCATGATCTCAGGGTCCTGGGATTGAGCCCTATATCGGGCTCTCCGCTCAGCAGGAAGCCTGCTTCTCCCTCTCCTGCTCCCCCTGCTTGTGTTCCCTCTCTCGCTGTGTCTCTCTCTGTCAAATAAATAAAATCTTTAAAAAAAAAACAAAAAACAAGAGAGCTTGACTAAATTACCTGAGTTGCTGCTGCATCTCTGATGAACCAGAAAAAGCTACAATGTTGTTTGATTGACTGGCTGATAACACAGCCTTACAGAAAGGAAAGGAAGATCAAGCCTTGCATTGTGCGATTAGAGTAGTCCCCAGAAGAATGATCCCTGACCCCCATCCTCCTGCCCCAGACAGGAGCAAGCCTAAAGCAGTGATTCTCACAGATGGTAAGGGGATCCCCAGCATGGACATAACTGGGATAGTTTGCAATACAGATCCCCAGGCCCTGCCCCATTCCCACTCAGACAGAATCTCTACCGGGGAGATCGAGGTACCTCAGGTGATTCCTTCAGCGCCAAAGTTTGAAAACCACTGCTCTAGAAGGGTTTAGCACCTTTTCTTAAAGGACTAAAGGCAGTCACCTTGAAGGCTCTCTGCACACATACGTAATACGCCACTTCTCAATTAGATAATTGACTGCGGCAATTTTATCCCTTTATTAAGCAAATATTACTATTTGAAAATGCTATCTACCTTGAGAGATGCAAAAACCATATAAATATTCTGCCTTCCAGGACTTTACTTCTCAATTTAATTATGTAATCATTTTGGGTCACCACGAAGAGGCAATGAAGAACACCATTTAAAAAAAACAACATTCAAAATTATGCTTCACCAATACATGAATTCCCTGCAAGTCCAAATCAATACATTTCTGAGAACTCGGACTTTAAGGTAAGCCAAAGAGTTAGGGGGTGGGGAGGGCAGGGCGCTGAGAGGACGTGGGGGGAAAGGACAGAGTTTAGATATTAGAGCTGAACACTCATTCTAATCTACATCCTAGCCAAATGCAAACTATATTACAGGGAACTCCCTTTCTCAGGGAGAGCGCGTTCTTCTTTCCACATCCTAAACCTCATGCTGTCAAAGGAGGATACATTTCTTCACCTGAGGGGCAGCCCTTCAAAATGAAGAGTAGTCCCTTAAAAGAGGACGCATTTCAGATGTTGTCCTGGATGACTAGAGAAGATCTTAATTTCAACCAAAATAATAAACAGAAAACGCTTTATCTAGAACTTCTGACTAGCTAGAAAAGTCTTAACTCAAATGACAAAGCCTCAAGGCTGGGCTGTCAGTAACCAAAGTACCAGAGCTGAGTTCAGGTGATCACAGCCATCATCAAAATGCTCAGGCCACAAGACGCAAACACTTACTCTTCCTTCATTAGAACATATCACACTAGCAAAGAGAAGGCAAGAAGAACCCTCTAAATTCACAATAGGTTCTGAAAACTAGAGAGTTCATATAGAAGATAACACACAGCTCCAGAGTTACACAGATTCAAAGATTATATGAAATATCTACATAAAATATTTGGCAGAGTTTTTGGCACTAAAGAAGGCTCTCTGGTTAACTAATATAACTACAACCTTACTGGTTCATCATATATATTTATTAGAAATTACATATGCATGCTTAAGTATGTAGCCTCATACATGTAACTTTATATTTCTGAAAGTTCATATCCATTTTTACTCATGTATTAGACAATCCACAAACAGGGTGATTGAGCTTCTGTTGACATGTTGCTCTTTAAACTTATTAAATTTAGTTTTTATCATTAGAGGTCTTTGACATACAAAGAGCAAATTTTTTAATAAATAACTATCATTAGTCAAAGAAACCTAAAAACTAAGGGAGTCCAACTCACAAATATAGATCTGACAGAATTCACTATGAAGGTCTTAAAGGGAGCAACCACTAGTTACCATCAATAGTGAAACAGCAGTCATGACATTCTTTGATTATTTCCTACATATAAGAACTATGAAAGTGCTTATGTGGACTGTCTCACCAAATCCTCATAACAATTAAGGTCTATTATCACCATTTTATAGATCAGGAATCTAGGGCTTCTCAGAAAGTCGTAAATTTGCTGAGATCACATGCAAGAACAGCAATTTGGGTCTACCCAAATGTGAACCTGAAGCCTGTGTTCTTGACCAGCAAGCTATACTGCTTAGAATACAAAACTGAAACTCATTATCTCCAAATCCACTGTTCATTCCATGAGCTACGGAGCCTGGGACAGGCACTATCAATAAAATTCAGTTTATTAGAAACCAGAGTCAGAAATCCCATTAGATTTCCCATTCTCCTTTTAAAGTCTCCCCACTTCTACTATGAGACTAGGCCATCATGAGGCCTTGTTCTCCAAATGTCCAGTGCCCCAGGCAATATTTCCAGATGAGATGCCCATCCAAGGTTAGAACATTCCTCTGATAGTACCCACTGTAGCGAACATTTGGTTGGGTGACAGTGAGCCTTATATTATCCTTCCCAGATAATGGGATACCTTAATTTCATTCTATTACACATTTTGAAAAAGCCCATAAAGAATGATCCTGATAGTGAGAATTTCATGTTATGACTAGAAGTGGAAGAGACGCTGAATTAAAATACCAAAATAAGGACAACACAATGGATCTACCAGAGTTTGTAAGCAAACCAAACACTTACCATGTTTTCTTGTGATCTATTTTATTCCTAAGTGATATGTATTAGCTGTTCATCCAAAACCTGAATACATGAACTCCTAATATAACAATGGTAGAGAAACCCTGATGCATCAAGATCCAAGTGGCAAATCCATGTAACTAAAAGCTCTCTATAGTGTGAAGATATCTGCTCACAACGGGGCAGTGTGTGGGCAGGGGGTTCCATATGGCCGGTCATTTACAGTTTATGACAAATATGGAGAATACAGCTTTCTTTATGCATGGTGAAATTCAGAGACATTAAGGGTCCACTCTGCTTCCCATATTTCAGGCATGAATTAATTGAAGTTGACTATTCACTCTAAAGGATTTAATTACACTAAAGACTTAATGAGCAGGAAAAGGCAATTTTTTTTCTGAAAAGAAATTGCTTTTAAATATATAAATAAGTTAGAGAACAAATTGATGGTTACCAGAGGGGAGGTGGGTAGGGATGGGTGAAATAGGGGATGGAGATTAAGGAGTGCACTGGGTAATATATGGAATTGTTGAACCACTATATTGTGCACCAGAAATTAACACTGTATGTTATTGATGCTGGAATTAAAATAAAAACTTTAAAAAATTATAGTAAGATGTCCACTTGAAGAATGGAATGAAATGAAGTTAGTTACTAAACAAATGTGGTTGAGATACTGAGAGGATCTATCAAAGCCTCATCTATGAAGTATTCTCGCTGAAAATATTAAAACTGAATGTAGTCAATCCTTTAGATCCAACTTCTACTTTACAGGTATGGTGGAATGGAGGAACAAATTAAAGGACACCAGCAAAAGGAAACCAGAAAAATGCAGAGTACAGAATATTCCTAGGATGCTTGACCAAGTTTCGTCAACAAGTCAATGGCACAAGAAAGAGGAAGGAGGAGGTGAAATTATTCTGAATTTTAAAAACCTTCAGTGATACAACCAGATGCAACAAGTGGAAACTGGTTTGGACCAGATTCAAACAAACTAGCTACAGAAAGTCATTTTGAGGCATATGAGAAATTTGGATATAGACTAAGGTATTAGAGTCTATGAAGGAATGATTATGAAGTTTCCAGGTGTGATAATATTTTAGTTATATAAGCAAAGGTCCCCTTTCCTTGACATGAATGTTGAAGTATTGAGGAGCAAATGATATGTCTAAGATTTGTTTTACAATAGGTCATCAAACCCCTCCAAAGACAGTACAGTAATTACAGCAAAATGCTGGCAATTGATAAATCTGTAATGATGATATTTAGATAAATCTCTTGTTTATGATGAAATTCATAGTGAGAAGTTTTACCTAAAGAGAATCTAAGAATGCTAGATTCATAAAACTATTATATACTGTTTTGAATTGACATGAATTATAAAATGCATGATTGTTGAAAATTTTAACATGCAAGATATATAAAATTATGCTTTTGAAAGAACTGATATTTTACTCAAATTCATTTATCATTTGACTGAGAGATTGTTAAACGTTAATCACTTGTTTTGCCCACCAAGATATATTTTCCTCTAGTCTTCAACATTTTAATACATGAGGGCTAATCATTGTTCAAATTAAGTATTAGCTATTCTTCTTGGAAAATTACAAGGAAAATGCAACTAAAGGTTATTGTCACGATTATGAATTAAACCTTGTATTTACTGACATTTCCAAACTTAATGGTAGCTATTTGCTATGCCATATATATATAGTTACTTAGGATGCAAAGTCTGTCACAGTTAGAGGCAGGGTCCAGAGGTACAGTAAATGTCCTAATTATCTCCCAACTCCAACTCACTCACAATCTTTGTTTCTTTTAGATGTCAAGATTTAGTATTTACATCAGAAAACTCCAAAATGACTTAGAGTTTTTAGAAAAAAATTCTTCCAACTTAACGAAATTTCAACTTTGTGTTTTCCAACCACAATTGAAAAATATATTCTAATTCCAAACAGATCGAGTAACCTATCTTGGCTTACACAATGAAAAGGTGAAGATCACCTGGGATAGGCTCAAACTTGTCCAGTCAGCCCTCAAAAACAACCTACTTCTACAGCCACCTGGGTCCAGTTTCTTCATCCAATTAAGTAACTATTCCTATTCATAGTAGACCCTGAAATCCATTCCTCAGAGGAGCACAACAGAGCATAAAAGAAACAGGGTGATTATTTCAGGTTTCCAAATGTAAACACTAAAACTGAGGAGAATGCTCACTGACATAGCAAAAATTCAAATATAATTATTTCCTTCTCATCCAGTGGCCTTATTTGAATGATAAAGGAAGTCACTGTCCTGCTATAAAGTCCACCAAAATGATTCAGCTCCTACAAGAAATGTAGCTTGGTCATCATCAGAACCATTTATAGGAGTATGCAACACACTGCAGACAAAAGTCACTCAAGGAAATTTCAGAGTGGCTCTGGAAAGCTCCCCCAATATCAACAACTTTGGCTATTCCTGAATTTCTAAGAAAGAGAAAGACACAACTGGGGCATTGCTAGGACATAAGATGACATAGTATGAACCATATACTCCAAACAAACACAATTTACCAATATTTTAAGTTATCTTCAAGCTTCTTGGAGGGTTCTAAAAAATGCTTGATTTCCCCAAAAACCAAAGGCTCTGGGATTTCTGCAGCTCAGCGATACAGGCATGATTTTGCTTCTAATCAGAATTCAAAACTTTTGACCAGGAATGCCCTAGTGAAATCCATGATAGTAGGAACTGATAATATGATGTTTATTGGGTCCAAGCATAATGTTGATTGAGATTGATTTCTGATAAATAAAATATTAAAATTTACAACATACAAGACGAACTAAAGGTTTCAGAGGTCTGAGCTTCATGACTAATTCTCTCAAGGCTTCATTTGTGAAAGTTTTGTTTTTATGTCCTATTTTTTTTTCAAGGGTATTTCTCATTACTAGTAAAACAAGTTACATTGTAAATGGTAAAATAATATTCTGCTTATTTATAAATCAGAGGTCCCCTATTTGTGATATGTAAAAGATAACATTTCATTGAGAATATAACCATCATTATAAAAATGAGATTTATTCACACATCCATCTAACATTTAGAAATTGACTGTATGAAGTGTCAGATGTACAAAACTTGGTGCTTTCAGAGATTTGTTTTCTACTAAAGTAATCATCCCCAAAGGTTAATGTCACAGCAGCATAACACTTAAGAATTAAAGGAATCATCTTCAAAGAGCTATCATCTAAACATACCCTCCTAGGAAAAAAAAAATTGATCAGCATTTGCAATACTTTTAATGTTGAGCCCCTCTGGAGTAAAATTTCTACAGGTAATGATAATATTTCTATTCTTTTATCCCAGATGAAGCTATAAGACGACCAATAAATTCAGGTAATTTCTAAGTAGTATCAATGTGAAAATATACTTATGCATATTTCAAAAGAGAGCCTGTATGGAATATTTGTTTTCTCATAATAAAAACAACAACAACCCATCAAGAATTTATATTTAAATAACTTTTCTGGTCTAATTTTTAGTCAGAATGAAAAATTAATAATTCTCAACAAAAAGAAATGGCCAGCTAGCGAACTGAACTCCAAATTTCAAAAAACACATAGGTGTCACTAGACTTTTAACTCTTAGAAATTAACAACGGAAATATATCAAGGATTTAGCTATAACAGTCCTATAATATTAAAAAGCTATTGAATATTTCATAAGTATTTAATGACAGTATCTTTTCAATAGTGAATCGAATGGAAATTCACATTTCTATTTAGCTTAAAATGCCTTTAGATTCCCTTCTAAATATAGATCTAATATTTGAATGTCTACCTAGTAAATATAGTTTTTAAATATTTAAAAAGAAAACTCCAATTATACTTCTTTGATTTAGAACTCTGAATTCCAAAAAAGGAATCTAATAATACTCTAGTCCTCAGGCAACTATTAATTTAGTGTTTTACTTTGGCTGGGACTTTAGACCCTTTTCTGTCAGGCTAGAGTTTCTTTTTTTGAGCTACGCAGACCATCTAGTGACATTACATTACCGTAGTATCACAATATTCTAAATTTCATTCCAAACTGGCCATATATGAAATACAACGCACAGTAGTAGAGATTCATTTAAAATACCAACACCACTAAATGACTTTAGGTTTTTGTTTTTGTTTTTTTAGTTGTCTTCCAGAAAGCACATCCAACAGGTCTGCAACATGAATCTCAATTTTCATTCTTTTGGCTGTGCCAACTAGAGATGCTTATTAAACCAACACAGCCACTTTTGTTAGGAGGGGGAAGGGAAGTGGGTCCCCAGCTTGGCATCATGAGGTCATGTTAAAATGAACACCACACACTTACCATCTCTCTCAGAACATATACTCCAATAGTATCCACAGTACCTGCATCTCAGTATTTTTATTAACTGCCTTGTTGAGCTTTAGTCCATAAAATGACAACACGAGGAAGAGCCAGACAGGAAGCATAAATGAGCAACGCCCAATGCCATGTTCACTTACCTACAAAAAGAAAGAGCAAAGGTTTAAAGGGCTCTAATCACAATTATCTCCCCACATGTCTACTAATTAGCTTTGACTTAAAGCAGATTATGTGATAAAGAAAAAGACAAATATAACCTTGAGCCCTTTAATAACATTTGAAAACAGACGGTCCGTCCTCCCATGGACAAACTAGGACTTCTTAAGCAGGCACAAGATAATTGGATACAGAAAAGGAGTCATTATTTTCTTTATGATGAGTTGATAAGTCAATTCCTGTATGGTGCGATGACGAGCAGATACGGCAATAGAACAGTGAGAGACAAGGCAATCGCTCGAGATCTGGAGGGTGGCTCTAATGATTATTACTAGATTAGTTGCAGCTCTCTCTTTATAGGATAAAATGGTGCTAGTTATTGCTGGGATTTTGCCAATGATCTCCTAGGCAACTGACAGCTTAAAAAGCCATAAATAGAGCAGCAAACACCATCATTTTGCCCTTATCCACTTCAGGGTGCACATTCGCAGGGGTACGTTTTAGCACGAGCACTCCTCTTGTCTCAAAGCATAGGGAATGTCTAAAATACTGATGCACCAAGGACACAGAACTAGGAAAAATTTAAAAAAAAAAGAAAAGAAAAGAAAGAAACCTAAATAAATGAGCTAGCTCTCTATACCTGAAACCATCACAACAGCTAATATCTGGGCTATTCTCATGTGCCAAGTACCAAAGCATTTTACATGTGCAAACTCATTTTGTTTTTAAAACAACTCTTTGAGGCAAGAACTGATATTATTCTCATTTTCTGTCAATCAAGAAGTTAAGAAGTAGGAGATTTAGAAAACTTGCTCAAAGCCCCATGGCCAGGAGTGACAAAGCTAGAATAAAGAGATCTATTTTCTATTATCATCAACTCAGATTTCACAGATTCCTGAGCCAAGACATCAAGTTCTTTCCCTCATGGGATTCATTTTGACATGTTACTGAAAGAATGAGGAAGTCTGTAATTGTGTGCGTCAGAAAACATCAAAATGACAATATGGCTTTACAGTTGTTTTCTGTAAGACAAAGAACATCATTCCCTTAGAATAAAGTATTAACAATACAAGCTTGAGAGAAATAAAATGCTTCGATGAATCAAAGTTTGTAAGTATCAAGTCATTATCTGTCCTTGGACTGGTTCTATAAAACTGGTCTCATGAAAGATCCTTCAGGGATTGTTCATAGGATTGATACATGGTATATTAAATGGCATATAATATGTATATAACAGGACCTTTTTTAGTCAAAGGTGTCTTACCTCCTTACAGAGCATCCCTACCTGGAAGCTATGTGCTTCCTCCCCTGCAATAGCTATTCCTCTATTTTTGGAAACTTTTCTGAAGCTATATTCAGACATATGAATTCTACAAGACAATAGTCTCATTACTTTATGGTAACATTTTATTTTTGACTAAAAACCGTATTACTTGATGGGAGTAGTCCTTTACCTAATGCCAAATAACATTTTCAAAAATCAAATCCACCCTTACAAAATATGTCCATTCATTAAAGTTATCAGCTAGGTAAGTAGGCAGGTAGGCAGACGATAATTACATATAGCTGTACACATGCATCTATATATCACGCAAGTTATCTCTTGGACATGCGTAGTACTTTCTAGAGTGCAGATGATGAAGGCAAAATATTTCTTTGTATGTTCTGGCATGCATGTGGTTTTTTTCCTCCACCAATGTCCTTCTCATTGAAGCCAATCACAGAAAGGATCTAATTCAATTAATAGTCATTGATTACCTACCAGGTACCAAGTACAAGGCTAAGCATTTTTACACATCAGCTGAAATTACCTTAGTAAAAATCCTCTTTAAAAAATGATTCTTATTTTATAGCTAAGGAAACAGAGACTTGGAAATGTAGCATGAAAGGCCAAAAGTTAACATGGCCATTCACTGGGATTGCAGCCCAGGTGTCCAGACCATAAGATATCCTCCAGACCACCTTCCGGCATCTAGCTGCATGACTGATCTTCTCTTTATAAAGATAATATGAGACAGGGGTCTACCGAGTGGGAACATTTTTCATTAAAAGGGAGAAAAAAAAAACATTCATCATGCCTACTCTTTCTTAGGATTTGTATTTTGGATCTCTGTCCTACTCATATTTACTCTTCTGGATACTACCTGAATGCTCTGGAGAGAATTTATACCTATATGCTCACAAGCCAATTTTAGTTCAAACAGAAATGATCAAAATTGTCCCAACTTTGTCTTGTCTCTCTTCAGCCCTAAATTTGTTAGCAAGAGAATGCTAGCCATCGACAAATGTCTGGGATGGGTATTTTGTTACTATGGCTCTAACTTCCATTACCGCATCGACAAATGTCTGGGATGGGTATTTTGTTACTATGGCTCTAACTTCCATCACCGGGGAATTAGAGAAGGAATCGGACAGGAAAAGGAGTCAGACTAAGGAATAAAAACGGCAGCTCCACAAGTTGTGTTTTTTATAAATTCCACAAGACTATAAGGTAATTATTGTGGTAGAAGAATAGCACTAATACACCTGTGCTTCACTGTACTAAAAAAAGTTCCATTCCAGAATTGCATAATAAAACCTATTAACAGCTAGAAAATGGATGTTTAGTGCATCTTCTAGAGATTATCTTTAATACAGGAGTTGTTTTATGCAAATCGCTTTTCACGTGTCTCAGAACCTTATTTTCAAAGCATTTGCAGATAACGACACATGGCTTCAGCTTCTTACGCACACTCAGAAGACCTCATCTCTGCAGAATACTGGAATGATAAACCCCATTTGCCCCAGTACCAGACTGCTTCCCTGCTTTTTACCTGCCATTTCCCCTACCGTTCACACAACCATGAGCAGCACAGCAGTGAAGATCATTTTTTTCTAAACAGCAGGAGACTGCAAATTGAGTAGTATACAGAATATTTTCCATTCTAAACAAGGAATCAAATGTTCCTGGTAGTGACAGCATTTGAGATATTTAAAGGTCTTGACCCTCAGTGTAATGAAATCTCGGGCATAGACCCTACTGAGTCAAGACTGAAATAGCGAACCTGGAATGATCTATGCTCTGGAAACATTAGCAGCACTCCACATAGAGCAGAGGGTGTCCAACTTCACTATGCGTGACACCCAGGGAACTCACCCTTTATGGACAGAGATACAAGCCACTGGTTTCAGAGAACTTTCACCTTTGCCATCAGTTAAAGTAAGTATACCATGCAGACATCAGTCTGAGTCTTCTCCCGTGTAGAAAAAGGTCATCTTCATCTCCCCAGAGACAGGGAAGTAAGTAAAGACAAAAAAACAAGGGGAGCCTGGGTGGCTCAGTCATTAAGCGTCTGCCTTCAGCTCAGGTCATGATCTCAGGGTCCTGGGATGGAGCCCCACATCGTGCTCCCTGCTCCAGCGGGAGGCCTGCTTCTCCCTCTCCCACTCCCCCTGCTTGTGTTCTCTCTCTTGCTGTCTCTGTCAAATAAATAAATAAATAAAATCTTAAAAAAAAAAAAATAACGAAGAAACAAGAATTCAATAGGGTTGTTTTGCATCAGTTGTCTCAGTGTAGTGATTGGAAACCAACACTCACTCCTATCTTGAACTCTTTTTGCCCTCTACATCAAGCAATGCAATATTCCTTGGAATGTTTTTGGTTTTTTATTTTTTTAACTAAAGAATAAAAAATTCTGAAAGGAAATATTCATCCAATTAATGAAAAAACCCTACTGGTTTTAAATGTTAAAGTTACCCCCAAGTGGGAAAGTGTCTTGGTGTATATGCCAGGGGTTATTTTCACACAGAGGAAGTAGCAAAAAGATCTTTCCACAGGAGAAAGGAAAATTCTTAAGCAAATCAATTATTCATTACAACACAAGGAAAACAATTTCGCTGCTGGCCTAGGATGCTATCAATAATTTCCTAGCTGTAGACATTCTTAGTCTCCTAATTTAACGGGAAGATGATTCTTTCAAAGATTTCTAATAATCTGGAAAATTGGTTCTTTAGGGAATTAAATTTTATATAACAATATTACTCTACAGTTTTGACACAGACAAGAGAAATATTAGACTTAAGAAAACTGTTATGTGGGGCACCTGGGTGACTCAGACAGCTAAGCGTCTGCCTTTGGCTCAGGTCATGATCCCAGGGTCCTGGGATCGAGTCCTGCATCAGGCTCCCTGCTCAGTGGGGAGCCTGCTTCTCCCTCTCCCTGCTGCTCCCCCTGCTTGTGCTCTCTCTCTCTCTGACAAATAAAATCTTAAAAAAAA